>NW_027526361.1:89893895-90446395 GCF_048455015.1 Haemaphysalis longicornis
CGAGGCCGTGAACGCGGCTGTCCGAGCGCTTACCCTCCGAACGCTTAACCCAGGCTGTCCCACTCGGAGATCAGGAAAGCGCACCTGTGGTTCGGAGAAATCCTTAAACATTACTGCCATTAGCGCCGGCTTTGTCCAGCCGCTGTAAAGGGTATGGGTACATCCGACGAGCGAATATTACGGCGCCTGCAGACGAACACATTGATGTGCAGCGCTGTGCAGTGCAGTGCACAGCAATTCGACCCTAAAACAGATAGATATAGTGTCCGCACTGTGGGAGGTCTCAAATACCTTCATCGTGGTGGGGACATGTGAGAAAAATCCTGCTTTATCCCCCAACCCTCCCCCTACCAGAAAGGCATGGAAGGCAGCCCTGCTCAATTTCTCGGGGCTCGAGTCCCAAAAGACTCTAGCCCAACAGGCGAGAGCGGCGGCCTCGACCGATCGGGTCCCGGAATAGGGACTGCGCCTGTGCGTAAAGAGATAGAGAGAGAGAGACAGTAATCTTTATTCAGAAACAGATGGTGGTGATCCGGACAGACCTAGTCCAGGCTGTCTCCTGATACGCAGGGGTCCAGCGCTCTTGATGTGGGTTACCAAATGGAGCTGGTCAGCAAAGGAGGTAGCCTGAATCAGCCGGATGGGACTCAGCAGGATGCGCTGGTTTGTTTCTCGGTGGACTGCACATATATCGTAAATAGTTCGGGGGCATTCCCAAATTACGTGGACAGCACTGGGATAGCCTCCGCAGTAGAAGCAAGGTGGTGGTTCGGTGCCATGAAAGTTACGGAAGTGTAATCTGGTCGGGGTGAGTAGGATGTTTGTACCCGAAGGAGTAGGGTGCCTTGTTGTTGAGTTACGTCATGGTGTAGAATAAGAAACTGTCCTCTGCTCAGCGTTAGCTGTTTAAGTATTTTGGGACTATGGTGGACTCCCGCATGCGAAAGACCTAACGGCAGGATACTCATCTCGCGGCTGAGAGAGTCTGCCGTTTCAATTTCAAACATTCCGACATGCCTACGGGTCCATACAATGTCGTATATATATTTGGTGCGGCCATTTTACAGAAACGCCGTCTTGTTTGCGACTGTGTTGTGTATAATTTGCCAACGCATATGCTTATTGTGAGTTTGTGAATATGTTCACTGGCGTAGACTGTGTGCTTGAATCTCGGGGAGAGTTTTTGTTGCGGTACCTGTTGGCCCTTGCTATAGACTGAGCCTCAATGTCTGCTAGTGTAGAGAAGCTGTCTATATTAAGAGTGGCTAGAACTGCTGGAGACACAGATTCAGGACTGCGACGCTGCTCTGACTATTGTCGCGTGCGCTCACATCTACATAATAAATTGCCTGTCCAGGGTCAGCTCGTTCACAGAACTTCCTATGGAAGATTTATCTTCGCCTCTTCGTCTCGCCTTTTTTTGGGGGTCTATGATCCTAGGCAATGGTGCAACTCAGGTTTTGTCTTGCCACGGTGGTCCGGTGGGTTCCCCTGGCCATGAATGGGCCGGAGAAAGGCTTGGAGTCATAACTAATGCTGTATAGAATCCCCCGGTTATTTAGTCTGTGGTACAATAGGGGTCTGTTTTCGATAACGCCTAGTTGCTGGCAGAATTCGGTATACCAAGGGAAACTGTAGTGCTTTGTTAAGGACTTTTCCAATCAAGCTTTCTCTACTTTAAATAGGGTAAGGTATGGAGGGCGGCATCTCATTCTTGATATAAGCATCGCATCCGTAGCACGCAACCCTTTTGCTTCGTTAAGGCCAACGTTATGATTGGAATCCTAGGGAGCAAATAAATACAGTTAAAACCACTTATAAGAAAATCGAAAGTGCTGCGAAAAGTTGTCGTTATATCAATAGTTCGTTGTAAATGGACTCGCCCTTTAAAACGCGCGCAAATTTACGAACATGTCGAACAACCTTTTCGGTGAGAAGTTAAGCCTTCTCGTTTCATGAAGGAACGACCGCTGCTTGCTTACGAACGAACTAAACTGGGTTTGCGTCGAAACTGCCGCTGCCGGCACAATGCGCGCTAAAAACTTATTTCGGACGTCTTCGAAATCTCCACTCACCGTAATGTCTTCGATACCTATCAGCCGCGCGAGGCTGAGCGTACCGGGAGCTGCGTCGCTTCGGCCGGAGAGGAGCGAAGTTCGAAAGTTTGAATGTCACGCATCTCAAATGTCAGACATCCAAATGTCAGACACTCAGCGTCAGACATCAAATGAGAAATCTCCACCAGAATATCAGGAAGCAGCTCTGC
Organism: Haemaphysalis longicornis; assembly: GCF_048455015.1. Classification (NCBI taxonomy): domain Eukaryota; kingdom Metazoa; phylum Arthropoda; class Arachnida; order Ixodida; family Ixodidae; genus Haemaphysalis; species Haemaphysalis longicornis. The sequence goes on from NW_027526361.1 coordinate 89,896,162, forward strand.
ATTGCGCCGATCCCTCGAAACATGCACCCCGAGCATGACACTGAGTGCATGAAAGCAAGAGCCAAGGCCATCCACACATACTACGGGAAGGAACCAACCAAAGCATGAACGGCCGCGTCTTCCTGTGACGGCATAAGAGCAATGAAAGCCGTGGTGGTCCAGCACAATCAGCTCGTCACCAGCCTAACCCTACCCGGATACGACCCCTTACAAGCGGAAGAAGCAGCCATCGCTCTCGCCATAATGCAAACTAAAGCCAAAGTAATTATCATAGATTCGCAGTAAGCGTGCCGTAACTTCTTGTGCAGCCGAATTGACCGTACAACCCACCAAATCATTTGCCAGCGTCTACCAGACAGATCCGTCATGATCATGTGGGGACCCACCAACTCTGCCGTCCCGGGAAATGAAATCGCCCACCTGTTGGCCCTAGAGTTATCCCGCCGGGCCTTGGGGCGCGAGCAGGATAGGCCGACCACGTTGATCACGTATCACGAAACAACTCAACGAAATACACGACGCACTTTTCGGTGATATTCGTCAGTGACTGCAGTGCGGATGTCGGCCAGCCAGAAAAGAAGTGGTTCATCTAGCAAGGGGGCGATTTAGGCCAGTTGGTCCACTCGCATCTTGGGAAACAGCACGAAATAAAAGGGACCTAAGAGAGAAGTGAACAGGACAAGCGCTTCATAGTTCATGTTGGAGCAGTTCAAACTACAGTATCAGGGATCGCGTCCACCAACCACTGTACATATAGTCATATATACGTAAACCAACCTTCTGCAAAACAACTCTCTGATGCTTAAAATCTCACTCCAAATTATACAATAAAGGATTTATACAGTTTATTTTCGTAGGTTTTTAACTGCTCTTCTGTCAGGATTTACAATAAGGCAACATTTCTTCGCAGGTGGTGTATAGACTTGACCTTGCCGTGATACCAACACCCGGGACTCGAGAGAGGACAATGAAGCAAACTGTGGGGTAGTCTATTCTGTACAGACTACAGGGGGTATTGGGACGTACCCTGTTTATGTGTATTGAGGCACGCCCAAGTGTTATATCGAAAGCTTCCTGCCGCACCAGTTTTGTTCGACGCTACCATGCTCGCGCGTCCTACAAGTTGCGGAGTGCGCCGGTGTATAAGAAAGCCAAAGTGGCTGCTACTACTACTGCATCGGACAAGTCACAACTTGCCGGAGAATGGGCAGCGCGGGCGCCTCCCTGTCGCTGATTCAAACTTTGGCGGCTGCAACAAATCTACGCTTAGCAACTTGCTCCGAAGCACGCTGACTCAGTGGTTGAGATCTCCTCTCCCCTCTCTCAGACTGAACGAGCATCACTACTGCGGGCCCCTGACGGACTCAGGAAAGAGCATTGTGTGTGTCTGTAGTATGTTCGGTCCGTGTGCAAAAAGCACTAGGGGAACTTTTTGACCGTTAGCGCATCGCGCATAAATGCGGGGTGCCTCTAAGCGCAAAATTCATTCGTTTTGGAGCAGCGCATCCATGCTGTCCCTTTAGAGCTCGGCTGTAACCTGTATTGCTTCGGCTCTTCTCTCGCCACGCAGTAAACCAGTTAAGTTTGCCTTCGGCTTCTTGTCATCACCAAGGCAGCAACATTTCTGGCCGCCCTTCACCACGCTACGTCACATGACGGAGGCTACGGAGCCTGGTTCGGGTACGCCTTCCCGCATGTAACAACTGGTACCAGTGGTGGGATGGCCACTTCGTAACAACTCGTCGCAGCGGTGGGATGGCAATGTCGGAACAGTTTGCATGAGTTAGCCGGGATTATCCACCCCTGTGAGCGTCGTTAAAAACTTTGATAAGCCCAGGCAAGAAACGGTCCGCTCAGTTCTGCCCGGGATATGTTGAAATGCCTCACCAATTCGAGTCGCTCAACTACTCAACAGCGATAGTGTGTCGATTTAACTTTGGCGACATATCTATTTAAGGTTGCAACCAAACCAATCAGCGTTTATCGCAGTAGTCACTAAGGTAGAGTCACTACCATTACCAAATGATAAAAGTGAACACATGTGCCCTTGTGAACATGTGAACATGCGAACACAGGTTCGCTCGTCAGCCACCTCCACAGAGTGCAATGACTGTTAAATTCTTTTCACGCGCTTTTATTATTTTGAACTTACCCTTGCTTATCTAAAGTGGGCACTGCAGGGGAAAGGTACTCTGCCAGTACGTAAGTTATAAATTATGAATGACTTTTGGCCAAGGCCTTAGACGATTTCGAGCCGACTAACTCGTAAATAGATCCGGCCAGTGCAGCACAGTCTCTGTTTACAACGCCTGTGTTTAAATAGACGCGTTGCTTTCAGGAGACATCGATCACAGGCAGCCGACAAAACACCAATTGCTTCGTGAAAGACCATGCTATTACCGTTAAATGTTACTAACTTATAAAACAGCGCTATAAACAGGACTACAGAAAGGGCACACGGACAGGGCGCTGACCAACATACCAACACCGGGTGGGACGAACTTGTGGTTGATGGAATAGGTGTACAGGCGTGAACGGCAGTACGCCGAAGCCAGATGACTGATGCACATTGAAGAATCTTGGAGATGAAGCGGAAGGGAAACGGAAGAGAAGCCCGATGTAGAAGAAATTGACTGCAACACAGATTGAAGGCGGGCCAGTTGGTACATAGCGCTGTTTTATAAGTTAGTTATGTACCAACTGGCCCGCCTTCAATCTGTGTTGCGTTAAATGTTGTTGTTATCAAGGCACTGCAGAAAGTCAGGCGATACCCTTAGTGTGTTCAGGATGGATGACCCGAGTCTGGATCTTCAGCCGGCAGTCTCAAACGTATCCAGCCAATTACATCTCATACATTATACCCGGCGCTACACTCACGTCTTTTTGAGAAGCTATCTTGTAAACAGCGACCGTTCCCGGTGGGCGAAAGTACAGCAGGGGGAAACTACCTTTCTGTAGCTTGTGTACTAAAGCAATTGAGATTCACGAGCAATGAGGAAAGGAAAATGCGACGCAGTGGGCGAGCGCTCCTTCTTACAAGGACGGCTTTGGTCACTATTTTCTTGTTCTCATCTCTTCCTTGTCCCCTTGCTTGTGAACTCTACCGCGGCTTCCAAGTTTGGGTGAAACTAAGCTTTTTGTTTTTCTCCCCCGTATTTTCTGGTGTTGTCGAGGTGGCCGAGCAATGTGCCTGGCTCGTAACTTCTTTCGGGCGTGCGCGGTTAATTAGCGATAGAATGAAATCGCTTCAAAGGGACATGAAAGTGCACAAACAACTGAGCAATGGCCCGACAACAAGGCCGACAATGCGAACATAGGACCACTCGCAGCAGTTTTTTAAGTAAGATCGAAAATAAGCTCGCACGGATGTCGCGCGCACACATTTTTTCGCACTTCCATTGCTGACATCTTAAGCTGTGAAAGGAGACGTAGGGTGGCTGGAGCTCACGTCAATGTTTTTAGGCACACAACAGCTCGGTAGGGTCATTTAAGTGCATAATAAACGGGACTTAATTTTTGATGAACACGTGGTGCGTGGCGCGCCATACCGGCTCGGTTCAAGGCCCCTAAAACAGCTAAGGCTGCGCTAACTGCTCCCTCCTTCTCCTCCACTCTACTCCTTTTACTTTCTCCTGAGCCGCAACGCCGCGCGCCCTTTAACTCCGCGACGGTGTCGCTCTCTGTGTTTACCTCTGCAGGGAACACGCCCTCCCAACTCTATGGGGCTGCTTGCTGCAGACTGCTTTTCTTGTAAATCGCTCTTGTTTTCGCGCTCCAGTCACCGTTTGGTGGCAGTTGTAGGATTCCTAGAGCCCCGTATTACCAACACACACAAAGTGAGGCCGTTTTGTTTTATATTTCTTGTCTACAAGAGGATATTTCCGCGGGGTGGGGGCCACTCACGCGTATGCATCGCGCAGTGTTGGTTTACTAGAGCGGCATAAAGCGGCATGCTGCAACATCTCAAGATACAGTGGAACCCCGCAGATACGTCCCCCGGACTTACTGACAACCACTTCTTACGACGGATAACCGCGGTCCCGGCAAACTCCCCATAGAAACAATGCATTAATAACCCCGGTGATATGACGCTGGGGTGCACGCGGTCCGGTTCATACGACTGACCCTGGCGCGGATAAACTGGCGTTTTACCATATTTTACACCGCTCCGCCGTCTCATCTCGACCTTCTTTATTCTTAACCATCGTTTGACATTGCTTGATGTGCAATGGTCCGCAGGCGCGCAGGACAACTTGCTGAATAGACGCAAGGAAGCAAGCGGGTACTCGTAAGCGGGAGTTGACATGCGATAGCGACACGCGGCAGCCGTGCGCCAACGCGCCAACCGCGAGAAGTCGAAGTTCAGGTGGCAGGCGGACCGTGAATGTGAAGCTCCCGTCAAGCCGTCGACGAAAGCGATAACACATACTACGCAACCCCATGGCGATGACCGAACAGCCGCTTTCCCCGCCCGCTCGATCCAAGTTTCTTCCTTTCACGATGCTCTCTCTCCATAAATATCTGCTCTCTGCTTATACGTAAGTGTTTTTCAAAGCCGCGTTGTCACACCTTCCTTTCTTTGGTAGAGTGCCTCAATTCGCACGCGTCCGCCACAAGGATGGAGGCACGTATACGTTGACACCGCCATTTTTGGTCAATCGCTGGCCGCCTCAGCAAGCCACTGCAGCAAGACCCGTACTATAATTTTCGCCGCAACACGGTTTACTCAGGAAGTTTGAATCATCGTATCTATTTCGCATTGCAAGATCCTGCGGGAAACGAAAGCAGCTATGTGTTGAGCCCTTTGACCCAATAGCGACGGCACGGGAACGTTCAAAGGGTGTCTCCACCATGTACGGGTAGGTTATTTTTTCATCTCCGCCTTGTACTATCGTTCGTGTCGCTTGGCCTTGGCAGTTTCGCACTCACCTTTCCCTCTTTCATTTTGTTCGACCAGATCGCCCTTATCTCACTCGCGCAAAGCGCGGTGGTGGGCGGTAACTCGGACGCATGGAGGAGAGGGGGCACAACATAGGCGTTGCTCTTTATTAAACTAAAGATTTCAGCTAAAGGTTCGCCAATCACGCCAAGAATGCTCTAAATGTAGTAGTTTAAATAAGTTCTTAGCCCACCTGTCGCGTGAGACTGTCTACGGAGCTGTAATTTCACCGCACCCCGGTCGTACGACACCCCGGTCATATGACGCGTTCTCGCGGTCCCTTGAAAGTCGTATTATCGGGGTTCCACTGTAGTTCGTGAACACGAAATGATCGAACGTGAGTATTTCAAATTACTCTGTTAGGGTAATCCCGTTCTTGCATTCGAGTGATTGAGTTCTGTTCGGGCAATCACTCACTGCACAGAGGGATTGCGCATGGTTCACGGCAACATACAGCACCCGTCATATCAAAATGTCGTTGTTCGAGCGCTGCGCTGGCTTTCTTGCGTTCGCATTTCTTGAGTTGGTTGTAAATCATTAAGCGACGCCAAGTCTGCGCCCCGCATTTACTACCGACAAACATCCAACCTTGATTCCATGATGTTTCGGTGCTTGGACGTTTTTGCCATCATAACAATCGTCATCAGCCTAGTCAAGTCCACTGAAGGACGAAGGCATCTCCATTGACCTCCAACCGCTCCTGTCCTGCACTGCTCGAGTCCACAGTTTACCCCTGTGTGTTCCGTATTTCATCCCTCCATCGGGTTAATGACCTTCCCCTTCTTCTAGATCCATCTCTCGGTATCCATTCTGTTACCCTAATTGTCCATCGGTTTTCGGTTAGTCTCACTACATGGCCAGCCAAGTTCATTTGTTTTTTTAACTTGAACTATGATATCGTCAATTCTAGTTTGTTGTCTGGTCCGGGTAGTTAGTTTCTTATCCCTGACTGTTACTCCTAAGATTATTCGTTCCATGGTCCGTTGAGCCGTCCTAGAATTTCTGTTTAGTTTTTTAGTAAGGCGCCAAGTTTCAGCTCCATACGTCATGAGCGGCAGTATGCACTGGTTGTAGATTTTTCTTTTGAGTCTCAGAGGTAGCTTACTTTTCATTTTTTGGGAGTGTTGGAGAGGGCTCTTCAACCCGTACCTAATCTGCGCCGGATTTCTCTATCGTGGTTAGGGTCAGCACTAACCATCTGTCCGAGGTAGTTATATTCTTTTACTCCTAGCGTTTCGTTTCCTAAGCTGAATAGGATGCCTTTGGTATGATCATCCCTCATTACTTTACATTTATTTATATTTGTTTTAGCCCAACAGCCGTGCTTTCTGATTGTAGTTTCTCGAGCATTGTTTGCAGATATTCTGCAGACTCACTCAGGAAGACTATGCCATCCGCAAACCTCAAATGGCTCACGTATTCCCCGTTTATCCTTAATCTCATGTTTTCCCAGACAAGTTTTCGAATACCCCCTCCAGACTTGCTGTGAATGGTGTTGGCGAGACGGTATCCCCATGTCTTACTCCAGTTCGTATCTGAAATTTATCGCTTTACTTGTAGAGGGTTATCCTGGCCGTGCATTCCTTATAAATGTCTTCTAGAGGCCTTATGTAGGTCTCCTCTATTTCCCGGTCTTTTAGTGCTCCTAGCACGGCTGCGGTGGGTACGGAATCAAACTCTTTCTGATAATCTATAAATGCCATTAAAGGGTAGTGTATTCAGCGAATTTTTATATCACTTCATTGCCGACATCAAATTGATCCATGATTGAGTACACTTCCCAAAACCCAGCCTGCCCTCTGGGTTGTTGGAAATCTAGGCTGTTACGTATGCGGCTAACTATAACTTTTGTGAACAACTTGTAAACAACTGAGAGGGCTTATGGGTCGGTAATCCTTGAGGTACTTGGGATCTCTCTTCTTATGAAACATAATAATACTGGTGTTTTTCCAGGCTAGTGGCACTTTTTGAGTCCTCAAGCATTCCGACAATAGTATACCAAGCTTTTTCAGTACCACATGTCCTACCCCCTTCCAAGGATCCACGGTTATGCCGTCGGGACCAGCAGCTTTTTCAATTTTCATCCCTTTGAAAGCCTTTCCTGCCTCCCCTTTAGTTACTAATGGGACATCACAAGTTTGGCTTGTATTCTCAGTAGTTTCCCCTGGTCTAACTGCGCTGGCGTGCAGCCTGGTCTAGAATCGTTGTGCTACCTTTATTATCTCGTTCAAGTTGTGCGTAATGTTGCACTGCTCGTCTCTAAGTGCGTAAATCCTGTCTTTGCCGAAGGCTAGCTTTCTCTTATATGCTTTCAAGCTTCTCCCTATTTGCAGCGTTTCCTCAATTCTTACCATGTTACATGCGCGAAAGTCGTTTGTTTTATTTCTGTTAATCCGTTTCGACAGATCGGCTAATTCAATCTGATCCGCAGTACTTGACACTCTCGTATTCTTACGTTTGAAAACTAGTTCCTTCGTTTTCTTAGTTAGTTTTTCAGTTCGTTGCGTAGATGTTGCTTCTCCCACAGCTTCTGCTGATTCACTGATTGCTGATGTTACGTTGTCATTTATCCTGTCTACATTGACTTCGTTCTGCTCGTTCAGAAGCACGAATTTGTTTTGAAGAGTTATTTTAAACTCCTGCGATCTGGCTGTGACAGCTGACTGGTTTCTTAGTTTTGATGAGTTTCGTTCTTTCTCTTCTGAAATTCAGCCGTAGCTTCCAACTAATCATCCTGTGATCGCTGCTCCGAATCTTACTTAGTACCTCTACGTCTTTCACGATACCCGGGTTGTCACTTAGAATGAAGTCAATTGTGTTTTTGGTTGTACCATCTGGACTTTTCCATGTCCATTTCCTATTGTTTCGCTTCTAAAAGAATGTGTTCATCAACCTGAGGTTATTTCTCTATAAAAATACCACCGCTGCATCTCTTCGACTGTTGCGATTTTCCATTCCGAAGTTTCCCACTGGCCTTTTTCCCATTTGCTTCTTACGGACCTTTGCGTTAGTCTCTCATCACAATCGTAAACTGTGTTAGTGCCTTTTTCATTCATGATTCGACGTCCTCGTAAAAGCTGGCTAATGGCTTCATCAACATACTGGTTGTGGGCGTATAGGCCTACACTATCTGTAACTTGTATCTCTTGTTTTGCTTGTTCACCACCGCCGCGACTCCCTCACTAATGGTAAAAGCTCCTCCACCTTTCCTGCTCTTTCTCTGTGGATTAAAAATCCCACCTCGTGTTCTTCCTTCTCTTTGAGTTCACTGTAGCAGAGAATATGCCCTTCTAGCGAACTCCATGAAGCATTCTCCTGTCCTTTTAACCTCGCTTAAACCTATAATATCCCACTTACTGTCCGAGAGCTCCTCTAGTAGTAAGCTTCCCTCCCTAGGCAGAGTGCGTGCGTTAAATGTTTCCAGAATAAAGTTCAAAAGGCGGCCTGTCCGGACCCAGATATTCTTAGAACCCCCTGTTATATCGCTGTTCTGACCACCGCAGTGCCAAGGTGCTCTACAGCTACTGGGGAGTGAGTGCCGAGAATTGATTTGGTCAGTCATTGGAGGTGGCGGCTATCTACTACACCCGGGTGGCCAGATCCTTCTCTGGTGAGGGAGTGGTGCCTTCCTAGCATGGTTAAACCTTTCTAGTGTAGCCTCTTAGGTATCCAGGATTATGGTCACTTCCGGAGCATGCGGCACTCCATACCTGCATAGGTTAGGCACAGGGAGCCAGGCGACAAAAAAAGAGAGATCTAGAAAATGTTTCCGCGGACGACATTGCCGCGCACGCCTACTGTGATATTAAGCCAACGTTTGTCTGTTCTGCTTTTTTATACGCGCAGTTCTGAAGGAATAAGCTGAGGCACTGGCTTACTGATGAGAAATCTGCTGACGTCTTGCCGTTGGCAAAGTAAGCCGCTGACATGCTGAAGTGTATATCTACGAAAAATGTCTAGTTTGAAGATCAGCTGGCCAAAAAGGCCGCCGCGGGTGTATTAGCGTCCTTACTTGCTTTCTTAATACTATCCTAAGCAGAAAGCCTGTTTATCGTGCGCTCCGGCTAGAACGGCGATCACTTTGGCAGGGCTGCACAAAAGTTACGCAACCCTGTGCTCTCTAAAGTCCAGAAAATGTTCATTCCACCGTCATGTTGTTACAGGCTGCTGTGCAAAGATAAAAAAATGGAAAGGGTAAAGCTCTCGCGTCTCCCCATTTGTTCAACTATGATGGCTGTACTTTTGGAAGTGTGTCCGTGGCGTGGCAATGATCGTGCGAAAGGCGTTCACAATTACGTCGAGCAGCCAGTCGCGGTGCAGTCGGGCATATCTGGAAAAGGCTGGCACGAAGCACGTGCAGTTTAGGAAGGCCTATATGGAACGGCTAAAAATTAGCTGTTTGCCCAGTTGTATACTTCAAGGCCAGGAGTGCGTCATAAGCACAATTTGGAATCCCTCTTACGCGGTAGAGCCAACGTTGATTCATTTGTGGCGTTTGATAAATTACGGTTAGCTACAAGCGAGTTGGGTGGCGGCAAAGCTAAACGATTTAGCAAACCAAAAGTTTTGCTAATCGCGGAAATAAACGAGTCGCGTAATTTAAAGTAAAAACTTCCGACATAATTCGAAATAACTGATCGGCACGTTGTACGTCACACGTTTTACGAAACGTTTCTAGCCGTATTTCGTAATTTTCTGCACACTACTTTGTGCGTGTGCACGTTCAGGGACGTGAGAAATCCCTGCTCAGCCCGAATTAGCAGCCGGACACATTAGATTGCACGTGCGACCGTCCGTTCAGGTGCGAACTGAGTGAAAAATGTACCAACTATGTCACAAACTAGCCCGCGTTTCAGTGTTATTGAAAAATGTAGGCACGTAATTCCGTTCAGGTGCGAACTGAGGGAAAAATGTACCGACTATGTCGCAAACTAGCCCGCGTTTCAGTGTTATTGAAAAATGTAGGCACGTAATTCCGTTCAGGAGCGAACTGAGTGAAAAATGTACCAACTATGTCACAAACTAGCCCGCGTTTCAGTGTTATTGAAAAAATGTAGGCACGTAATTCCGTTCAGGTGCGAACTGAGGGAAAAATGTACCGACTATGTCGCAAACTAGCCCGCGTTTCAGTGTTAATAAAAAATGTAGGCACGCAATTCTGGGAATAGGCACCATCAGTCGATCGGCTAAACTTTGAAGGCACAGATTGTCTCCTCTTAGTTCCCATTCGAACAAGATATCGAGTTCTTCCAGGGACAATATATACACAAAGTGCTCATGCAATTATTTACGGCAGTTGGTTGGTCATGCAATGCAATTTTTACCGGACGTGATCGCATACAGCCGTTATTAGTGGAGGCACAGAAACACAATTGCTTTGTACTGAGATATGTTCTGGCATATTTGTACATTGCACTAACGCAGGAATAGAGCCGAAACAAATCCGAAAGAGAAACCATATCGCATTGATTGGACAGAGAAAACAGTAAAATGTATTACAAAACACGGCTGGTCCCACCAAATCAAGATTTTACTGGAACAAAGGTCCTTAGTGACGTCGTGCCGATCGTTTGTGCTGCTGAGGTGACTTCTTGTGAGAAAAATTTTGGAAGTGGCAATTGGTTTCAGTTTTTTTTAAAGCCAAGCTTCCGCAATATCCGTTTGTCAAATTGGTCCTTCGTGAAATTATCCCATTGAGAAGGCAAAAAATGTCATGACCGAATCTCAGATGCGCGGGAGACACTCCGCAAGTATAGGCAATAATTAATTGCAAAGGAGTGTTAGCGACCGCTCAACCGTAGCCGGGTCAAGTTTGTGTTCGCGCATCTCTAGGGCCACACCCACGCCCAACTAGCGGACAACATATACGTTTAAAAAGCGCCTTGCTGGACGAAAATAGGCCTTCTGAAAATATATATGCCCAGTGTGTTTTGGTTCACGTCGCAATGACCGGATACTTTACGCCGTTGACAATTAAGCTGAAGTAAGCACGCACACTGCAAATGCATGGCCTCACGTGTAAAGCAAACGTTAAGGCGAAATGACCGGTCCTCTACGCACTGTGTATACACAGGAGAAAATGCGTACAGCCGTTCCGGTGCAAATATGCATTTCAAGTTTCCATTGAAACGTGCGCGAATTTAACGAAGCGCTAACTGCAATTGCGAATCAAACGCATGTTGTTGGGACCGGGTGGGCCGAGCCGAGCCGAGCTCTGTCCCCTCCGGCATACATGTGGTAGCGTGTTGAAGCGAGCGGCCAGCCGCTGTTGCAGCCATGGAGAAGTCCAGAAGCCGTAGGCTAACATAACTGTTTACTTCATAGCGAGAGGTGAGCCGAAGCCAAAAAACGATGCCCCGACGGGCGAGGTAACAGTACAGGGCTCGAGCAGAGTGACAGCATGGATTCTTTGCTCAAAAAGGAATGGGTTACAGCGCTTGGGCGGCTTCTATTTATACCCAAAAGCCGTAACGGTCAAAACGCCAACCAGCGGCAACAGGCCACGAACGTCACAGACACACACAAAACTCTTTCCTGAGTTCATAAGCATTCAGTAGCATCGGCGCACGTTGAGTCCGAGAGAGGGGAGAGAGGAGGACTCCGCTGCGATCGCGGGGCCTCTGTGTCCTTGAAGAGCGTTGAGACGAGCCTCGCCGGCAGCCGCCGAAGTTTTGAAACGCGCCGAAAGCGAAGCGTCTGGCCCGGGCTTGTCGAAGCATGAAAACATGAATCACTGAGAACAGGGGACCTGTTGCAAAGGCGCACGCAGTGGCTTCGCCGCACAGCCGAGGAGTGATGCGGGAAAGTACGGCGGTGGGCCGATTCGTGACAGCTGCTCACTGCAAATGCATGGCCTCACGTGTAAAGCAAACGTTAAGACGAAATGAGCGGTCCTCTGCGCACTGTGTATACACAGAAAAAAATGCGTACAGCCGTTGCGGTGCAAATATGCATTTCAAGTTTCCATTGAAACGTGCACGAATTTAACAAAGCGCTAACTGAAATTGCGAATCAAACGCATGTCAACGGCGTGGTCACGAAATTAGCTGGCGTTAAATTTTTTACTGAGCCGCAATGTGCACCGCACCGACCAAACATATGTTACGCAGCAAATCGCTCCAATGTCATAACCACGGGCTTTTAATACTCCCCGGGTAGCTTACACACAAACAATAATTCCCGCATCAAAGAGCCCACGCGCATTCAGAACACACACGCTACGCGGTCAGATGCAAGCTGCCGTCGACCAAAAGAAGGGCGAATTCAGGTGAACTTAATTCTTGCGGCACGGCAACCTTACGACAGACGACTGTACCAGTTACGCCGCTCATAATTGAGCTGGGAAGTGAGCGCGCACACAACTAATAGAGGGCCTCCGGTCCAAAGCAAAGCTTACGGCGTGACGAACTCTCCGCTGCGCATAATGCTTACTCAGAACAAAGGGCGGGCAAGTTTTGCTGAGCGAAGACGCATTTCTTCGTAAGTGACCGCTCAGACGTGCTCAGAATTTGACAAAGTGAGAACAAAAATTCTTAAACGTACCCCGCAAAGGCGTGATGGGAGCGTAGGGTTGAATTCTGCCTGCCCAAATCTATGCAACCAAACTTTCAGCTTTTCTGCGTCGCGTTTCCCGGACAGAATTACGAAGTATTTTGCCATCACTGATCCTATTCGAGCAGCCGAAGGTACAACGCATCGGCACCGCGAAGCAACATAGAGCGACACCGACATGACATTTGTTCCAAACGAGCAGCTAATTTTTACTTTGCTATCCGCTGGCACCTACGATAAAGCCGAGTCTGAGGCTGCAAGTTCAAACATAGCGCCGTTAAAAGGTCTCACCCGGCCGTGATGGAAGCAGAATAAAAAAAAAAAACGAATGTACTGCAGAGCTACCGCGTGGCTTTTCCGCTGACCAAGGGCGAGCGGCGCTGTCCGGCGAAATCGAAAATGTCGAGCGGTGCTGGCCGGCGAAAAAAAGCCGCGCTGGCCAGCGAAAAAGAAAGGGAAAGGTTCACTGTGCCGTTGCAGCAGATATTGCTTTCAGCAAGCGGGCACTCTAGGAGAGGTTCTGAACTAGGAGTAGATCAGTTTTAAGAGTAGAGACGAAGACAGACCTTGATCAGCGGAAAGCAACCGACTCAACTGTGCTGCACGATCGCCCTGCAGAAACTCTTCCATTGTATTCGTTACCGTTAGGGCATACGGGCACATGGCGGACGTCCGGACCCATTAGTCCTACACTTATAGTGCTAACTTTATGAACCTTGTTTAGGAGGAGACCCATCCTTTTGTGGTTCAGTGCGCCTGAGGATGTCATAGGACAGAAGAAGAGCCTCCTCTTCTTCTGTTCTATCAGGAGCAGGAGGAGGAGGGGGAGGAACACGAGCTAGTAGGTGGGCCAGGACTCCGTTGTTCTACCCGCTGTCTTCGCCCTTTTGGTCAGCCATTGCTGCCTATGCGGGTCATAACTGGCAAGTTCACTCCCCCACTGCTCGTACGTAGGACTGGCACTCCCATACCACGTGATACCGAGTAGCGCATTGGTGGCGCTGTGTGCACAGGAGGGTCTAAGTGCGGGGTGGTTGGCGTGTAGCCTAGCGGGTTGAGGGAACTTGTTTTTCTGGAGTTGACGAAGCCTGTATTCATGTTCTTTTGACAGCGGGTCAGCTCCTGGGGGGTAAGGGCGTTGGGATGGCCATTAGTGTTGCTTAAGTTCGCTGAAAGCAGTGAGAGGACAATCTTCCCGGTCGTCACATTCCAATGGTGCCCAATGTGCCGGAACCCGGGCGTAGGCATGGGCTGCATGATGGCCTCGGAGTAACGAATGGGCAGGCGTCCAAATTATTGATAGATTACTTATGGGAAGATCTAGGCTAGAATCTGCTTTACTTTTTTAGGGGCGAAGCGCCCTAGGGGCTAGGGCTGTTGGCATCTCCTGTCATCGTCGTCGTAATCGTCGTTCGTCTGATGTAGTCACGGTAATAAAACACCGTGAAAATTGTTTACGCCTCGCGCTGGAACGTAACACGTGCTAAGAAAAGCACCGGGACACTCGTTTACGCTTCGCGCTAGAGAGCTAACTTTATGGTGCTAACTTATTTAGCCTTGACGCCTACTTGTAGCTTATGGTGCACAATAGCAACTTTATGGTGCTATGGTGCTTCGCTAGACAGCGAAGATGTATACCTCCACCCCCGAACGGTTTCATCTTCGTTGGCAAAAACGTGAAGGCGCCAAGAGTACACTTATACACTGCATACTTCGCCCCTCCCCAGGTTTTACGTTATTGGAGATGGCGCGGGATTTTGGATCTTGACCCCGCCATGTACGTACGACACGCCGTTTTAGAGTCGGTGATGATGGTATTGGCTTGAGTCTGTGTTTTGGCTAGCGCGCTCGCCGTCTGTTCCGCTTGGAGTTTACTGCACAGCCTCAGACTGATGCTCGTGATGAGGGCAGGGGGGATTTGCGGCAACTGCAGTTTTCTCAACTCCCACTGCCCTCATTTAAGGAGAGAAAGGGAAAAGTATAAAGAGTTCTGGAGTGGAAATATTGACAGCCCACGCCAGCCGTGAGAGATACCACGTCAGTACCCCCGTAAGCACCAGTGCACCATGAATTTGTACCCCACTCTGACCAAGCACCTGCGTTTCACAATCATCCCCACACCAGAATAAGCAGTCGGCGTGTCAGTGTGTGATAGAATTGGCTGTGGCAGAGGGAAGTTGCCGGCACTTGATACGCAAGCCGAGAAACAGAACTGCGGCGGGTACGACCGCTCGTGACGAGAATCGTAGCACCGCAAACGGTCATGCTGATAATTTTCGCAGAGACTGACAAGGGCATCTCGCCGGAATCTTTCGTGCGCAATGTATACAGGTGTTGTCGTCCCCGTCAATATGAACCGGTGGAAGTGCAGTCCTGCTGAGTGCGCCAGTACGCACGCTAGTGGGAAGACAGGAAGACAGGGTGAACCAGGATGGCCTTTTTTTTAAGAGGGAGTGGCATTATCACCATCGTAATGAGAAGTGGAATGACGGGGAGAGCAACTGGATGGTCTTCACTGCACTTAAATATTTGTCTAATGGTAAGTAAAGATTATGCTACCAAATGATGGCTCGACACGCTCAACCATGTTTGGGCGGGAAATCAATATGCACATTTTTATTTTGTCTACCTGGAATTCCGGATGAGCTGAGACAAGCCGGAGTAAAATAATTTTTATGAGCAATACATGGAGTATTACTTTATTGGCACATATAAGCCGTGATGAATGCGATGGAAACGATGGAGGCGCTCGACAGGAAAGTCGTTCCGCTTGACTTTGGCCGCTTCTTATAGACCGAGTTTACCTTCTCGGGCGAAATCTTAGGCTTGGACGAGGACGAAGTCTGACCACCGGAGGCACTAGGCTTGACAGCAGCAGGGCTTGAAGTCTTTTTAGACGACCTGCATTCAAGAAAGGGAGAGCTTGATGCCCTTGCCTTATCAAATGTGCTGCTGGAGTGTTTTCCAAAAAAAAAGGTCATGAATAAAATTCTCCTGATTAGTATTCGTGCAGACAAGCGACAAGGAAGTCGTCGGTGACATACTCAGCAAGCTAGATGGCCCTGAAACAGTTACTTTGGTGATTTAGTCTTGACTTTTACTTGTAGCTTATGAATGTAGCCCTGAAGTTTTCTTCTTTCACTAGTAATGCTCCCCTTCCGGAAAACCAGTTTTTTTATTTGAACGAGATACGGAGTCATAAGGACTAGTGCAACAAAACAGCATGACATCTGCACAACGGTCACATACAATGGAAAAAGGGCTTGAATTTGTACCCCGCAGAATTATATATGTTCACGAAGACAAGATAAGCAGACACATGATAAGGAAAACAAACCTTAGTCATGAGTTATACAATGATCACAGCCATGCGGAAAAATTAGCGTGGGGAAATACAAATCAGGCTAGGTAAGCACACCATGACGATAACTTGGTGGGGAACTTTCAGGCGCTGTTTTTAAGAGATAGTATTGTCAAAATGAATCAGGTATCGTTTAGGCCCCTCATTTTTTTGTCACTCCTCAGCGTCGGAAGTACGTACTTGCGTAAGAGCAGAGGCTTCCACAGGTTGCAGCGGTCTCTCTTTTGCTCCTCCGTCACGTTGAAGTTGCCGGGTTTCAGGCTCACAACCAGCGGCCGGCTCATTGAATGCTGGGGCCACTTGTCTCCAGGAGTCACCATCGCAGGCATCCTAGAGCGGAAGAAACAACACAAAAAATTGCAAGAACTCCCAAGTAGGAATTTTTGGGTATTTTCGTAGGCCACTCTTCTGTACGCAAAGTCCATTTACAGTCGGCCTGACCATTGTACACAGGTTTAGTCCTAGCAAGACATTTGTTTTTCAGGCGATACTGAAGCAGTGTGCCCCATAGTAGGAAGGCCCAAGTGACATTTATTAAATACCCTCCATAGACCCCATGTTCCCTACAGAACGCTAGATATTGAGTCCACTTCCCTACTATACGCAAATGTTCTGCTGGGAAGAAATTTTGAAGGGCCAGTATAATTAGACTGATATCAAAGTAGGATGGCCCAAGGGCCTTTTATTAAGTACCTTCATAAGAACGCTTGAAGATCAAGGATGAACCATCTAAAAGCGGCTTCACCTCCACATATAAGTCCATTGCTAGGAAGAAATTTATCACGGGAAGTATAAAGAGGCTGACATAAACGTACACAGGCCGTACTCATAATAAGTATCTCCATATAACCCCATGTATCCAACACTGTACACAAAGCTTTTTTAAAGGTACCTTCCTTACTATGCACAAATACAATGTTCAGAAGATATTTTTGTAGGGTAATATAAACAGTCCTCGATGAAAATCTCTACGCTGTCGGGCCTCTTAGCAATAGCATTTTCGTATGCGGATAATGTGTGCCGCATCAAGCGTTACAAACGAATACACGTGTTTCGTCATTGAGTTCGTATAGAAATGCGTAAGTATTAAAAAAACATCTGTTACATCCAGAATTCCGTGCCGCACTATACAGGGCTGTTCGCAGTGGTTGAGCCGCCGTCTTCTCTGTCAACAATAAGCAGACCAATCAGCTGCCTTTACTGCTGCAATCTCAATACGAGGCCTTCGTACGGACAATAGAAGTGAAATAAACACTCTAACTACTACGTGTAGGTGGGGTGTTTGTTTTATTCCTGTCGGGGGCGTTTCTCGGTCCGATACGACCTGACTGCGGTCCTCCGTGGTAGAGAGAATTTGGGTTGGTGCGTTACACAGACAGTGAGATGCGTACGATTCGAGAAGAAAACGGAAGCCGCGTGTTTTCCACTCGAATAAACCACTAGACTTTCCAAGTCTCATTAAGCTCATTAGCCCGAAAATATGGTCAATTGGAAATGACAAACTAACGTGTTTTGGTTCGTACACACCTTGGACTGAGCCCAGCTTCACCTGTCGTCCCTGTTCACAGAGTGGAAGGGCACTGAATATCTTACTGTTTTCCTTTCTTCTTCTTCTGACCCAAGGAGGGGGGGGGGGGGGGTAATTGAGGCAGACCGCTGGATTAGTTGGACCCCTAGTGAATTTGGTGGTACCTTTACTTGGGTTTTATTATTTTTATTGTTTTATCTTATTCATACTTTATCTCGTTTACTTGATGTTAAGGGAGGTGAACCTGAAGTTTCGTGTGAATGCTTTAGCAGATACATTTGTAGAAATTATGTTATTCGGCGCGATTGTTTCTACCGTTATCTTGACGGAAAGTCTCGCCCAATACAGCACGCTTATATTTTGGCTTCGACTCGCTGTGCATGTCATGTGGTTTACCCACAGCAGCGCCACGGTCAGGGCATACCAACAGCGACATAAAAATAGAGGAGGTACACCCTTTGTCAAAATTTTGGGGGCCAATCCTAAGCCTTCTCGACCACAAATAATTCAAAGAATCGGCTTTACCTTTAAACGTGACAAAAATACTTTAAGTCAGTAAGAAAGAAAAGTGTTTTCTCTAGCTTTCCTGCGCAAAGAGTTTCAGCCTCGCTCGGGACGTAGGCTTGTACATTCAATTTTTCGCAGCTTGCGCGTTTCCGGCTTGGCCCACAAAATTTTGACAAAGGCTGTACCTGCAAGCACCCGTTCTTAAACGACACAGTTTTAGACGAACGACTATAGTGCCCACAAAGGGACTAGGGTTCGTTAGTAATTCTCAGCGGATACGAATGATTATTAAAGGGATCTCAGGAATTAAGCTTTTTGTGTTGTTCGCAGGCCTGGTGTGTTATTGCGACGGGTACCTTTAAGTACTCGCCCACGCGTCTACACAGCAGCCACGCTATTTTACCGTCCTTAGTTCATCGTAATACACGTTAATTTGTCCAAATCCACATTAATTGATCTAAGTCCACTTTCTTGTATCTTTATCCATCTCAATGCAGCATAATTCATAGCGTCCATTGTTGCACAGTGAGACTATGAAACTCTGATGAAACCACTGACAGAACTCACAAAAGAGACCGTATTCAGGAAATTTGCGAAGCAGTAAATTATGGTTAACAGCGTTGAAGGCCTTGCTACAGTCGAAATGTACTGTATCAACCTGTTGGCGAAAGAGCACTGGAAGGCCGATGTTGGACGAGTTGATGCTGGAAGGTAACGATGCATTACTTTTTCGAAGACTTTGGAAAAGGAAGACAATAGGGAGATTGGGCTACAGTATCCAGGGACAGCGGCTCTTCCGGACTTTTGCAAAGGGAAGATAGAGCGTAATGTCCAGTCAGCTGGAAAATGTCGCTGAACAAGTGACATGCGTATGTTGTGACAGAGCAGAGGTGCAAAGTCAACACATTACGATGAAGCAAGGAATGCTGTCACAAGCCGCCGGCTTTTTCGAGGGTACCTTGCGGACAGCGGACACGACACTTCTTTTCAACACTTTTACAGTGCAGTTTTTCTTTTCATTTGGTACTGTAAAAGCTGACTCTACGTTACTATTAGATAAAATAGCGCTAATACTTTACATTATGTTATTATGCTTCGCACAAAATATAGCTAAAGATCCCCTACCGCTCTACAATGTCGACATATGTGCGAGCTGTGTCACCATGCCTGTGGTTTGTAAAGGTCTTTCACATACATTTCTATTTGACTCACTCACTCACTCACTCACTCTAAAGAAACCGACGCACATAAACTTAGCAGCCTGCCTGTATATGGTGCGCGTATAAAATAACACAAAGAAATTTCGGTTTAGAAAAAAAGGATAGAACATCTCCAGGAAACACATGAGCAGCGACATCTGCATAAATAACTTGAAGCACAGGAATGGGCTTGCTCGCAAATAGTTGGAGTCACTTAGCCACACCACGTAGTGGCGTGGTCTGTAGACGTCATCGCTCGGCATTTATTTGTAATCACATTTTAGCAGCGTTGCCAAATCGCCGCAGGAGTCGGAAACACAACGCGATAAAACCACGTACGCACGTAAAAAAACCTGCTTTACGATCCGTGCTCGCGAAGTTTCCCGCTTAGCGCGCGCTCGTACGACCTTCAATTTACGCGGGGTGGTAAACTCGTGGTGTGTTAGGCTGGAACGCACCAGTGGAAGCGCTCAGTCCCATAGTTGAACACGCCAATCTGCTTCATTTTAAATCGAAAGCTTTTTTAGTGGTACCGATGGTGTCCTGTGAAAAAAAAAACTAATTCATTTCTCCATGGACCGTTCGGTGGACCGAAAAGCTCTGATAAGATATCCGGACACACGGCGCGTGCATGAAACAGGGCTTCCATTCTGTCAAAATGGTCACTCGAAATAAGGACGGTTTTAGATAAGACAAAACACGCATCGACCTTGAACAGGGAGGACAATGATATGTATACCTTTATCTCATAACCAGAGTGTCGGTGGGTATGCATTATCGTTCGTAGGTGCGCTTACTTAGTGCGGAAAAAATAATCGCATGGGTTCGTCTGTCGTTTGCGATTTGAAGTTAACTTCAAGGCTGTTGAGGGGACGAAAAGAAGATTAGAATGCTAGTGGACGAAAAGCAGGGAGGGGAATATTGCCTAGGAAAGTTCCATTGTAGGGTTTAACACGCCGACGCAACGCAGGCGATGAGACGCGCCGTAGTGGAGAGCTCCGGATTAATTTTGACCACCTGGGGATCTTTACGTGCGCCGAAATATCGTACACACGGGCGTTTTTGCTTTTCGCCTCCATCAGAAACGCGGCCGCCGCGGCCAGGAATCGAACCCGCGACCTTGTGCTCAGCAGCGCCTAGGAAAGTTACCGCCTGTAACAGAAAAAAAAAAGTATTTTGTGCCTAATAAGCTTTTTGTGCCTGCCCTAAGCAGCGCTAGTATTAAACCAAGAGCGTAAAACATGGGTATACTAGTCCTTTTTGGTAAGAATGAGTCACCCCGCTACAAAGGGGAAACCAATAGCAATCATCAATCATCATCATCAGTGGGTATTTGTTGGTTTGAAAATCGATTGGACCGTGTGTACGAGATTTCGGCGCACGATAAAGATCCCCAGGTGGTCAAAATTAATCCGGAGCCCTCCACTACGGCGCGCCTCATCGCCTGCATTGCGTCGGCGCGTTAAACCCCACAATCAAATCAATCAAATCAATCGATTGGACGCACTTTTAACGAAGGTTTTGACGCATTTTGACGCAGTTTTTATGTGAGGAAGCTTTCGCCCTTCTCTCTACTATCTTTAGCAGGGGTGATAATTTGCTTTATGGACGGCTAGCGAAATTCATTAATATGTGTAAAAAGTAGCCGAAACAGCACCGGTTCTCACCAGCGGTCGGCCTCATCACCAGTTGCAGAAAGCGGGTTGCCTGCGTAGCCTGCGCGGTAGCAGTCTTAAATTATGCTGTAAGAGTACCATGTCAATGCAAAGCATTAGTGGTGTCCCGAAGGCAAGCAGGCACGATTTCAAGGCAATCTTCTCAGCCACATCAGATTCGTTATTCGTTCTGTTTTTTTGCCAGAAGGAAGTGAGTCGCGTGTTTCCCCGCGGCGATAACTTTTTATTGCTGGCTGAAAAGAAGCAAAAATTGCAAAGCAAGCCACACCGATGCATGGGTTTACTAATGGGTAGTACTTGAAGGAAAAAAGCGCTAAAGATGGGACCCCTTTTCTTTCTCCCTTAAACACAAGACCCACAAGGCATCACCAACCAAACGCACTAACTCCGTACTTCGCGAGAACGGACACTTTCAAATTTTCGTTTTTTTCCCACGCACCATTTCAGACTGGAACCAGGTAGCCGAATGAAGTCCTCCTGATACTGGGTAACTGTGCATTGTTTTTTGTGTATGTTTTATTCTATTGCTCTTTGCATTGTACCATGCCCTCCTGCTCGGACCGAAGTGTGGTCCGCAGTATGTATTAAATAAATAAATAAATAAAAATAAAAGGGACTAACACACACATGTGTTGTGAGATTGTTTTTTTTTTGTCCCGTCTTCGGCGCTGCTTTTCTTCAAAATGCTTAACAGTGACGCCCTCCTGAGCGAGTGCGGGGAATGAAATATTTCCAAGTGTACAGATCTTTGCACCTGAGTCATCGTGGTAGCATGTCATATAATAATTAAACTGTGCTAGCGCGAGTCATTTCCCTCACTGGACATGACGATCGAACAGCGCATGCTCAGAAGAGCCCAGGAGATGTCCTCGTGTTATCTAAGTTTGAAGAATCAAATGGCCTATAAAAGGTTCCGAAGAAAGCTAGGCTATAACGATTGCGTAGTGTGTGCGTACGTGCGAATCACTTTTTTTTTTTGCAGCAGGAAATGAGCGTGTCGAGCCTTGTTTAAGCCTGCCACATCACGCGAGCTGCGAACAGGATAATTAGCCTATCATCGCAGTAGCGAAGATATACGTCATACAACATTGCTGATCACGTTCAATGTACGTACGCTGAGGAAAAACAGGCAAAGGTGCATGCGCTACGTTTGTGTTTCCTGAAATGGAGTAAAACAAAAACATTGCTTTTTATGGGTAGCTATTAAGCTGTTACGTGCCCTCTGTATTCGCGTTTTCCCTCAGAGCAAACCAGAAAGTGGAGGATGGGAGCCTCCATTTCAGAAGCACAGTACAAGCTATACATGAGAGCTGTTTAGCAACGGATTAACGACGAGTTTATTCGTATTTTTTACTTGTGCAAATTTATTCGCGTCAATTGAAGCAGTATTAATTTGCCCCACTTGGGAGGTCTTAAATGGGCACCTAAACCTCGACGCTGCGGCGTTTCAGCATTCCACATCTTCTAAAAAAGCGGCCGCCTCGGCCGGGATTGATTCCGCATCCCCGGGTTCAGAAGCGTACACCTTAGCCGTTGAGCCACGGCTGCCCGTAACTGCCAATAAAAAAAAGCTTTGCAGCCAGTATGCCACTGCTATGTGAAATACTGCTTGCTATGCCACTGCTAACAACCGGATGCTTGCCTTGCCTTGAAAAATAACGTTTAATGCGAAAGCACGCATTAACCTGGAAGGTCGCAAACACGGCGTGGTCGTGGCTAAGGGATAGAACACCAAAAGACCGGCGGCTCAACGAGTGTAAGACATGTGAAATAAGGCTCGACTTATAGTTAAATTTATTAGGAAAGCTACCGTGGATGCAGTATAATTTGGTTGGAATTCGAAACACGGGACCTGCAATGTGAGACAAACTCCGCATTTTCAAGCTCCACGGTGACTCTGCGGGTCTAGCTGACTGAACGTAGGCCTAGTGAATACGATGTGGCCTTCGACTTAAAAACGTAATTCAGAGACATGTACTGAGGCATACACGGCTAATCTGAGCTTGATAATTGCAGAAGTTTTATAAATTATTTACGTATTTATTAATCGTGTACTGTTAATTTAATAAATATTTAATTTTATATTTATTTATTTATTTATTTATTTATTTATTTATTCCCTTTGCGACGAGACGATGATGCGTGTCATCTCATAAGGTATCTGATGTATGTATGTTGTTCTAATTTTAAAGCTGCTTTCGTAGAAGGCTTAAATTAAACTTTGTCCGTTATAGCTGCACAATCACGCGGCATCCACTGAAACCTGCGGTCGTAGGGCGTCATACCAACAGGTGGCGCGGGAGTAGTTTGAATACAAAACAAGAACAAAGGAGGGACATTAACGTCCATCTAATGTCCAGAAGTCGGACACTGATGCTTGAAGTGCGTAGGTGTCGCCTAAATTATTTCGTTACGTTCCTGTGAAAAGCCTTCGAGTGACTGTCGTGCAGCCACCCATCTTAATTGAATTAGAACGTTTGACAAGCCGCGCGTCCCTTTTTTGTCGCGAAAACTTTTTGAGTGAGTTTGCGAAAGTATTGGAGCGGAAGAAAATAAACAAAACTAGAGAGATTTTTTTTAAGCTAGCTTTTTTAAGTTTTCTTGACTTTCCAGTTGTTTGAGATTCCGGTTTTGTTTTATCACGGCAACAAGAACTGGTATTTATTTCTCACTTTTCGTCTAAAAATAGGCCCCGGGAGAGAACATGGGAGAAATACTCGAAGATTTACGCAGAAGAAACGATCATTGTAAACGTGACCGTATTCCAACACGTGGATAGGCAGTTGGTCTAGTTTACAAGGGGCTTCTAATGAACTATTATAAATAGAAATACCTTGTCATCGGTTGAACCTGAGCTCTGTGGGCGATTTTCTACACAAATAAATTATGCATTTAAATTTGGCATAAAAAAGAACGTTTTACATTGGCGCAGCAGTTTCTGCAGTCAGCGGCTTCTAAAACGGCCTCTAGGTGTCGTAGAAGAAGCACCAAAATTGACTTGGGAAAAGTGCTCATAACATTTAGGTATACATTTGGGGTAATTGGTAAACACCGCACAATAAAATGAGCCAAAATTTGTTTCCATGACTACACTTCTTGCGTCAAGAGGTGAAGAGGCGCGCTACATTAAACGCTGAAATTAACACCTTCGGACCAGCCTAACGAAAATAATCATCCTCAAGTAGTGATAGGTGTAAAAAATGCCACACCAATGAGCAAAAATACTCAAAGATCGACTGTGAGTTGGTAACGTACCCGTTCTTTGCGAACTCCGTCCAACTTGCGATGACCTGTTTCACAAAGTCCTCCTCAGCCTTAGTGTGCGTCTTCTTGGCGAGTATGTCGAGCAGGTCGTAGCCCACGGCCGGAGTCAGCAGGCTGGGATCCCTTGGGAGCAGCAGAGAGCCCATCGTGTAGGGCAGATCGTCTCCATGCGCTACGCCCATCCACTCGGGCCACACGCTGTCCGATGCCCTGTGGGTGAAGATGTAGCGGTACGTCTTGACGCCGCGCTGCGCAGCGACGTCCGCGAAAATCAGCGTCGGGCAGTAGATGGTGGCGTCGCCGAAGAGCTCGCAGAAGATGTCCGTGACAGACTTTCTGTTGTGTTCCACGTCCTGGTTACCGAAGTAGGCTACCGTGATGTCGCGAGCGTGAGAGAGGGGGATGTTGAACATGGTTTTCAATGCCAGCGTCATGGCGAGCCGGTAGTTGCCCGATATGAAGTCGTCGAACTGGGGCGCGATGTTTTGGAAGTTGTTGAGGAAGACAGTTCCTTCGTTCAACGTGGTTCCCAGAAGGACCTCCTTCACGTTTAGGCTCTCGTAGGTTCCTGGGTCTAAAGGATCGTCCGGGAAGAACTCGTCGCCGTGAATGACTGGAAACATCTGCTTGAACGCGGTCTCCTCTTTTAGCTTCGCAATGATGGCATCGCCTTCGACTTTCTTGAGGCAGTTCACGATGTCGTGGGTCTCTTCCCTCCAGTCTTTAGAATTATCAATGCAGCGGTGGGCGTTAGCGACGGAGACAAACTGACCCACGACATTGAAGCTGGCTGTCAGGAACATGGACAGTGGAGTGCTACTCTCCAAAATGGCTCGTTTGAAGAGACCTTTACTCTGAGTGGAAATTGCATGCAGACCAGCCGAGACTGCTCCGGCGCTCTGGCCTTTCACAGTGACCATAGCGGGGTCACCGCCGAACTTCGCTATGTTCTTCTGGACCCATTTCAACACTAGCAGCTGGTCCCAAATGCCAACGTTGCCGGGTAAGTCGGGGTTCTTGGCCGAAAGAAATCCGAACAAACTGACCCGGTAGTTGAAGGTGACGAAAACGACGTCCGACTGAGCGACAAACACGGACGGGTCGACTATGAACAAACCCGAGTCTCCCCATTGGAAGGCTCCGCCATGAATGAACACGATGACCGGCAGCTTCGCCTCGCAGGACTCAGACCGCGGACAACTGGCCGACGGTCGCCACACGTTGACGTAGAGGCAGTCCTCGGTGCTGGCGTTGGCGTAGTTGAGACGCGTTCCCGCCACAAAGGGCATGTCGAGCTGGCGGCATGGCGGGGGCTTGCTCGTCGCCTGCAGCGTGTTTTCCCACGCATGCGCGGGCTGGGGCCTTTCGAAACGGAGGTTTCCTACGGGTGGCACGGCGTACGGTACACCGAGGAAAGCGTCCACCTGTTTTTCCAGCACTGTGAGCCGTTTGCCGGCCAATAGTCCTTCTTCAATTCGCACCAGCGGTGCCTCGGAGTCGTCGGCGAAGACACTGTTGAAACACGCGAAACACAGCGCCACACACGCTATCAATGGAACCATACTGCGCGCTATGCGCGCCCTGCGACCCGGCGGCGAAGCCTCCATCGTCGTTAATAAGGACACGCGCTCGCTAAGGCGACTCGCTTCTTCGGTTCGTCATGTGTGTAAGGTAAGTCACTTGTGACGATCGCCAAGGTTGGAGGCGGCCCGCCAGGCGCCCTTCTTGCTCGACGTCGCACTTGCCGATGTGGCCGTTACTCTTTTTTTCCTCCATCATTCTTTCGCAATCGAGGAGGAAACTGGTCCTCGATTATACGCGATGGACGCGCAAAGAAAGAAGAAACACGTAGAGGTGGAGAGTTTGATTTGCACAGGTGCGCTACGAAACTGGATCCCTGACGCAGGTGGCCAAAGGGGGAAGACCGAGCGGAAATTAGCAATGACGTCAAACAAACCTCGTTTTCTAGTTGGGTTCTTGGAATGTTCGATCTTGGACATTGTAAGCGGTAACAAAATAGATGCCAACGGCAGACGCAATGTGCCCCTTGGGATGAGTCATAGGGGCTTCCCCAAAACGCTGTTTCTAGGTTTATCACCGGAACGTAAGCGCTTTGGAACGAGTGCGTCATGACGGTAATAAGATAATATCTGGTAGATGGGGCCTCACGCATTAAAATACATTGATTCTGAAACGTTAAACCCGTGGCTTTAGTTCTGCGTCCTTTTTGCCGGGTAAATGTATTTGTAAATATACATTTAGGTCAATGTTCAGGAGCTCACAATTTTGTTTGCGTATTCCTCTATGAGTTGAAATACATCATATCTCTGCACCTATATATTTATAAAGATATTTTCAAATTAGTTCTTCATGTCCGAAGTCAAGATTGTATATTTCAGTCACGTTAGCTGAAATATAGAGCAATTCCCACGCCGAGCTGGTGGGTGTTTTCCTCTCAGCGTAGATTATTCACTGCAACAACAACAAAAAAGACAGAAAAACTGACTGTATGACTGAACGAAGGTTTCTCAGGGTTGACATCGTCTTGCCGCTTCTCCCTCCTCAGAGACAACCTCATCTTACGGCCTCTCAAAGGGTAACATGACCGATGATGACGATAGTGGCAGAGACATGATGAACTGGAGATATCTTCCCTGCGAAATATATCACGTGGAAACACCAATCCAGGGCTGTGTTTGTCCAGCTTCGTAGCAGAAGTGTCGCTGCACGCTTCCTACTCTCCCCCCCGCCCCCCTCCTTCTCTTCCGGCCCTGTTATCGAGTCTGCATTCAGAGCAGGTGAGACGCAGCCGCGAACTTTACGCTTGGTTGGCCATTCCTTGCCTTCCGGCTCTGAATAGCGGGAAGCGAGTGACAAAGGCTAAATACGGCTTGCAGGTGACCTTGTGTAACGAGTAAACATTGCGAAACCGATATCGCGCCGCACACGTTCAAGGTATGCGAGGAATCCCGACGGCAAAAACAAACTTTCGGACTCGGCAAAAATCTCGGATTGACTTCTGATGTTACAGGGGAGCCAAATTAAGCAAAGAAATTTTGCATGCATACAGATACAATACGCGGGAATCGGAACACGAAGGGGGCGCTGCACACGAGTGTTCTTTCTGGCCAGCTTGTGTTGTTGACCGACGATTCATGACAAGCATTCTACCGAAATGTGTTTAAAGCGAAGCTTTCAATCTCTCACTGGGATCGTCTGTAGTCCACCTGAAGGTTGGACTACAGGCGACATCAGTGAGGGCAACCCCCGTGTGTTGGAGATATCGGCGCACGTTAGAGATCCCGAGGTGGTCAAAATTAATTCTGAGACCAGCATTACGTCGCCTCTCATCACCTCTGTATCGTCGGCGCGTTTGGATTTGTAAGTAGTTTGAATTTGGACAGGGGTGCATAGACGTACGAAATTGGATAGCCATGGAAGGCCAGTATCGGTAGAGCACAAGACAGCGCAATTGCTTCTGAGTTGGTTCGTTTGGTGCCGAACTTTATTTTGCAAAGCTTCGCGTTCCGCCATCGTTGCCGTTTAGACCTCTTGGTAATTAATCCTTTTTTTTTTCACTTCTCGCTTTGAGAGAACACATATTTGGCGTTGTTTTGTGACGTGAAAAAATATCTAATTTAAATTTATACCGAAGCTTTCATGGGTAGGGTTCCATAATTTTCTTTCTGTCCGGCAACAAATCTGTGGTGGCAAAAACGCCTTGCTTCAGAACCAACTTTAACGCGAATGCTCAGAAGAAAAAAGCTGTAACTCTCGTTTCACTAAAACTTTCTAAAAAAAAAAAACAGTTACATCACAATTGGCCGCTAATAAGACTGAATTAATGAATTAATTCGGAATTTCATTCGCTTCTAAGAATTTCATTGTAGTACCTAATTTATTGTAAGTACTCCATTTATCGTAAGTAAATGGAACACACGCACACGCACACCTGCACACACACACACACACACACACAATATATATATATATATAGCGAATGAGAATAGGAAAAGAGGGGCTCGTTGAATTAAGACAGAAATAAGGGTTGGCAGTCAAGAATGCCTCGGAAAGGAATGGGGAGAATGCGGTATGTCATTGAAACAGATAACGAATTTTGAAGGGCAGACAGAAAGTGGAGAAAAATGCCCGCCGGGTGGGATCCGAACCCACGACATCCAAAATACGCGTCTGGTGCGATGACCAATACGCTACCAGCTGGGCTGTTTACGCGCCACTTTCTCGGGTATTTATGTGAAGATGGTTCCTCTGCGCTTGGGGTTTGTTAGCCAGCGCCACTCGGACTATTCGGGTTGAAGGAGATCTTCTTTTTAATTCTTCACCCCGCCCGCGATCCCGCTCGACTTCACTGTTATTAAGTTTTGCCCCTCCTCCTGCTCCTTATTCAAACGTCTTCTTTGGACCGGCGGGGAAACATTTGTGCCAATATTAGGTGCAAAACAGCGCGCGTTCTTCGTAGAAAATGTGGTCAAGTGCTGGTCTGCTCTCGTTTTCGATCGTCGCCCTGCAAATGGTTTTCACATGTCTTTTGTGTATTTTGGAATACCTCTACTTGCAGGACGAAGTAATGACTACAGATTCTCGTTTCGTGGGGTCGCGCGTATTTCATCGTGGAGGGAAAGCCGCCTCATTCGTTGTAATTGCTTCTATTTGAAGGAGAATTCCCAGCGTATGTTACACCTGCGTGTCAGAGCATGTCATGCGTGTGAGTCAGTATAGACATCACGGGATCCGCAAACAAGCGGTTCTAAACGTAGAACATGGAAACGTGGGACCGTTAAGTAATTGCTCACGAATATTACACCACCATTATAGCGTACAATTACACCCGAAAAAAAAAACGACAGTTGACTTTTAGGATGGGGGAATTCAAGTGGAAGTTTTGAGACAAAGAATGGGCTAGGATCATTGTGAGACAGCAACGGCTAGGGGAACATGGGGAGGCATTCGTCCTGTACTATACACCAGCAGGCTGCTGATGATGATTAATTGGGCAATCACTCTGATTACGATGCTGCTCACGCTTTTGCTGCTGCTGCTGAGGATGATGAATTTTAGGTGCCAAGTCGTGGAGTGTTTGGAATCCAAAAATAGCATTTCTACTTGCACGCCTGCCAGCCGCCGATATGCGAGTTACGAAGCAGCCCCTGCAGGCGATCGATTGCGCCACCTCTTAAACGGGACATCGGAACGCACGTGCAGAGTAGGGGCGCGGGATATAGAGCGCCAGAAATGGCACTGGGGTTGAGAACAGGGACTGGAAAAGAGGAAATATGATCAGGCACTACTCTCTCCGAGGGCGACTAGCACCGCACCACAAGTGTTTTCAAGTGTTTTGCTGCTGCGCCCGCGCAACACAAACCTGCGCTTCGAAAAGGTTTGTGGTTTTCAGACGCGCAGTGTGTGCGTGGGGAAGAGAGAGGCACGCAGCGTGAAGGAATCTTGCTGCCAACGCTTCGTGTAGAATCTCGGTCGAAGGCACGTGAGGCCCTCCGCCAGGAAAACCCTGCGCGTGCCCTTCGTGCGGGCTGTTGTCACGGCAGCCTTCCATTCGCTCTCACTGGGATCGCCCCGGTGTTTTCCCGCCTCTCACTGAGTCACGAGGCGGCCGTATGCGTCAACACCGGCAATAATCACTGCTCCATTCCGCTTTTTCCTTACACAAGAATATTTCTTCGGCTAATGACTCAAGCAGGCAGAAGTGGTGGTATTACTCTTTCAATTTTGGTTGTTAGACAAGCGTTAGCCTAGCGCACGTTCGCCAAGTTATTCCACGTAAGGTTCTGTGCAATTTTTTTAGACCCACCGCGGCGGCTCAGTGGCTAGGGCGTTGTGCTGCTGAGCCCAACGCGGGTTCGATTCCCGGCCGCGGCAACGGCTTTTCTGATGGAGCTGAAAAGCAAAAACGCCCGTGTGTACGAGATCTCGGCGCACGTTAGAGATCCGAAGGTGGTAAAAATTAACCCGGAGCCCTCCACTACGTCCCGCCTCATCGCCTGTGTAGGTCGGCGCGTAAAACGTCAAAATAAATAAATAAATAAATAAATAAATAAATAAATAAATAAATAAATAAATAAATAAATAAATAAATAAGTCAATAAATCAGCGAATAAATAAATCAATAAGTAAATCAATTAAGCAATCAATAAATCAATCAATAAATAATAAACAAATCAATAAATCAAATAATCAGATTAATCAATCAATTTTTTCGACTTGCAAGAGTGAAACGTGTAAATTTTATGCAGACAATCAAAGTCTACGTTCACAAATATTAGTTAGGCTGGACTAAAGCTTTCGCGTACTTTGAGCGAATAAAGTCGCATGAAACAAAGCCAAACTTTCCGGTAACGGCGGTTGGCTTAAGGTACGCGCACAAGGATATGTTATGTAACACGGATTGAAGGTGGGGCAGTTAGTACAAAACTCAATTACCGTAAACACCCTCGTATAATACGAGGTGTAGTTCGGGGACATCAAAATCAGAAAAAAAGTTTTCATCCGCATATAATACGAGGTAAAGAGCACAGAAAACATTTATTTGCACTGCAGTTACCCTTCAGTCATTGTCAGTTTTTGCTGGCACTGTCTCCCGACGTCCATTCAGTCATCGTCAGGTTCGCTGCCGCTGTCTCCTGAAGTCGCCTTGTTGGAAATGTCTTCCCACAGAAAGTGGTCCTCAGCGCCATCAAGGGCGTTCTAGATGCCGCATTTCTTAAAAGAGCGACTGACGAGCTCCTCTGGGATGCTGGCCTACGCATCCGCAATCCAGCCACAAAGCACCGCTGGAGAAGCGGGCGTCAGCCATCCGGTAGCGGTCACTTACGGGTCTCCTGACCTCATCCACTCCTCGTAGCAGGACCTGATGCCGTCTTTGAAAGGCTTGTTAATGCAAACGTCTAGCGGTTGCAGCTGGGATGTCATTCCTCCTGGAATGACAATGAGTTCGATGCGGGGTTCGCGCAACAACTTCTTCACGGAATCGGCCAGGTGGCAGCGAAAGGCGTCCAACACGAGCACTGACGGGAACCCCCAACAGTGCTCCAGGCCGCCGACACCACACAGACTTTATCCAGTCAAGCACCAGTTGCTTTTATCCACCCGCGAATGATGCCTTCGGTGACGCCGAACTGCCGTCCTGCGGCGCAATTCCTGATGGTTTCGGCACATAAAATAACTTTTCTTTTAATTGCTGCTGAATACTGCCTTCGTGCACCCGACATCGTGGTAGACTTGCGGTGAACGTGCCGATCCTTTGCGTGGTCAAAACAATCCAAATGGCGCCGGCTGAGAGAAGCAGCAGCCAGCTAACGCCACCGCAAGATGGCCCACACTCCGCTGAAACCGAAACGGAAAGTGCAAATTTTCGGCTGAAAACTTTGGGATCCACATATAATACGAGGCACAAATTTTACATAGTAAAATTTGAAAAAAAAAAGTCGTATTATACGCGGCTTTTTACGGTACATAAAAGCGCGGGAAAAGAGACTACAGAAAAGGGACACAGACACGGTGCTGTCAACAACTGAGTTTATTGTCACTGAATGGACAATAAATAGGAAGAAAGAAAAAGAAAACATGTGATATCTGTCTTTAGGAAAGAAAAGAAAAAAAAACAGCAAAAGACAAGAAAAGTGTCGCCGTGTTTGTGTGCCCTTTCGGTAGCCCCGTCTCCCGCGCTGTATTGTAACTCAGATACATTATGTGTTATAACTTCTTTTAACAAAAGATGCGGCTGGTTTGTCCATGAACAGGAAAAGTCATAAATAATTACTGGCGTTAGTAGACGCGGACGCGGAGCCGGTGGCAAAACATCCCGCGACAGAAGAGCATGCGTCAAGGCGACACAGACTATAGCACAGATGTCGAAGCAGCACAGCGACAAATCAGCATTCGCCAAAATGGAGCGGGATGGTCAGCGCAGCAACAAAAGAGTTCAACGTCCAGAGTGCGAGGTTACCCAAGGAGTCCGTAAAATGCCTCAAGGTGAAAGTATCAGCGTCCGATTTAACACCTGAGACGCTTTGCTTCCGCCCCGCGTTCCCGGAGGGCTTCGTCCTCCTGCCGCTTGACATGGTTTTCTTCGCGATCCGCTTCAGCCTTACGCTTTCCAATGGCTTCGATCTGTCTCCTTCACGTTGCCCGTTGCTCGCCCGTGCCACCATGCATTGGAAGAGTTGACGACGACGGTGATTTTGTTGCCGGCCTCTTGGCTTGCTTGGCCGCGTTCTTCCGTTCCCCTGTTGGATCTGCGGTGTACTGTCGTGGACGGCCACCTTTCGCTAAATACTGCTGAGTTTGAAAACCTGCTATGGAGCGCTTAAACAGATGTGGTCCCGCAGCCGCTTCGCAGTTACAGACTCGACGCCCACACCAACGTTCTCGCTTAATGGGTAAATAAGTGCTCTCGTATTAAAACTGCGCCACGTAAAAACAGCGAGGGCTTGTGATACCTTTAAGACTGCTCTTGTGTGCATTCTAGCTCCTAAGGCAACTTTTTCGCCTTTACGAAATTCTTTTAATGTGCGAACATTATAGGACTCAGGAGTCCAAAAATGTAGCGTTGACTGTGCAGAGCAGATGGTACCGAAAAGCCTCGCGAAGCACAGTGCGGGGGAGAACACGTGACGGCACAAGGGGGAGAAGAGGTAAGCCGGTCACAGAGAACGCTCATTCTGTAGAAGCTAGCAGGGGCGTGAAGCGGAGGCTACTGCGTATAATTATATAATGATAGACCAAATAAACAAACGAAAGAAATCTTCATACCTATTAAGTATGCTTGGGTACCGCCAGGATAATCCGTATTGTTTTATCATTCAAAGCATGCGCGTGAGCTTTCTTGACTATTCCAAGAAATTGTTTCGTATACCGCCGTTATTCATATCTTTCTAATAGAAAGTGAGAGATCTTGTCACTGTCTGAGAGTTCCACTTTTAAATGCACCTGCCACTCCTGCATGTGTTACAAGTTGTAGAGCGAAAATGAAAGATGGGCGCCCTTGTACACTTTTTTTTTAAATTTCTGCTGGTTTGGAAATGTTCTCTCAAAGTCTTACAAACACGGCAGATTGAGTTTCATGTTCATAAATTGATCCTGGTAATGGCTGGAAGTCTCAATAAGTTTCTCCCTGGAGATTAGAGTCAGTTGGCTGCACATAGCACAAAGTGTTTCTAATCTCTCCTTGTCGATCATAGAGCATTGCGTGAAGGCAGTACAGTTCAGTGACGTAGTACTCTGACTCCGGCAAAGTTGCGGCTTGTGTCAACAGTTTGGTTGTCGAACCAATTCACGCCGAAAAGACGAACAAACGAAAACGAGGAAGAAAGGCAAACACAATGTAGCAGTAGAAGAGCCTATCGAAAAAACTCGCGGTAAAAGACACAGAATTCAAAGCGAAAAAAAAAAAAAACATGCAACTACGATGTAGCAACAAAGAAGTCGTTCATCAGTACCGCCAGGCTTCTGACTTCAAAGCACGTAAGCATACTTGAGTGCCGCGAGGTACTTTCCGTTGTTAATTTATAGTGATATTCCGCCGTAATTTATGTTTATGTTTAACAATTTGAGAGCGCAATATTACGATCATAGATTATATTATCATCGTGATACTCTACGTATTGCCGAATTAAACAACACCGGTTCAATTAAACACCCCGTGGGGTGCTGCCCAACCCAGACGATATGTACCAGGTGTCAGTCCCGCAGGTGGCTTTGCAAACAGAATCATTCGTAGGCGATGGATGCTTAGAATCGAGTTTTGAGCGAGTTGGCTGGCGGAAGTATCAGCCTTTTCAGGAAGGAAAACGTGCCACCCAAAGAGGCCAAAAGGGGCGCGGCCGGTGTTTACCATGCTTGGCTTTTCGCCAACCCCGCAGCCTCATCTTGCATGCAGGCCATGCAGGGGTGTTTATTGGGCTACTTTGTTTTTCACGATAGACGCGACAAAACGCATGGCGCTAATGCGCGGACACGCATGACACTCGCAGACTGATCTGTGCCCACGTTCTCCGTACCGGAACGCCACGCGCTTCATTGCGTTGACGGCGAAGACCGTATTGGAGTCGTTTCCTCATGCGCAGACACTACTAGAATCTGTTATTTTTGTATTTTGCTGCTTAATTTCCTTAAAAGTTCAGAAAATATTTGGCGAAGCATGTTTCCTTGCAGTGTTTTTTAACATCGGAGCTGTTTAAGCTCGAGCTTAGTTCGGTGGTTCTAGCAAAACAAAAAGCATACCAAGAATAAAAACTGCGCCGCCTGTAGAAGGTGCATCACCAAAGATGGGGTATTATAACAGAAGGCCGCTTTCGCGCCCGCTCGAGGGTGAGTACATGGGGCATATGTAGGATTGTTCGTTTTCGGGCAAAACCCGATTTCTCCCCTGATGCGCCTTTTCAAAATAGTGATCTGCACAATCGTGCGCTGACGGTCCGCCGTTCTTAACCGGTACTTTCTTAACCGGAAGAAAGCCCTACAGACACAGCTTTCGAACTCATGACTCTACCGCTCGCTACTGCACGCTGACAAATGCGGAATTGACGCTGTTGTACTTAGTTATTGAAGCTGTGATGCCGAGTGTACGTTCTCCAGGCTGAGTTCAACGATCCAGTTCAACGATCAGACAAGTCTCGAATGGAGGCCGACATACTCAGTGGGTCCGGCGGACCAATGGCACATCATGTGGGACTGTGCCAGGTTCCCGAATGAAGCTACCTCCAGGACATACCCGCCCGAACTTCAAAGTGCAGTGCAGTGTACAGACAGGGACACTCAACTATGGGCCGTCCAGCAGGCCCGGGGTGCGCTCGAAAAGCACAAGCCTCACGACCCGCCACTAACGGGCCAAACTGGGGCATTGCAGAGTAGGGCATAACCCCGGGTCGACGCTTGGCCAACGTCACGACGCTTTAAACCGTCGGTTGCCGGCATTTAATAAAGTTACTCCTATCCTATCCTAAGGACGTGTAAATTACCGATGACCAGCTTTTCGTACGTGAAATGTTTTATTTCTAAGAGGTTATCAACGATTTTTACTGTCATCATTGCTGATTCAATTCAATGCCAAATTTCAGAAGAAGAAAAGCAAGCAGAAGAAAACCCCAGCTTGAAACAAGTATACCGATCTTAACACGCGATAGTTAAGGAGCTCGTAATACCTTCTGATAAAATAAACCGGGTGTATTACTTAGTACTTCTTTAGATTTAATTCGAAAGACTCCGAATTTCGGATTGATCTTACAAAAAAAAAAAAACGATTTCTCCCCGATTTCCAGAATGAAAAATCGCAGCCGACTGTTACCCCCCAATTGTAAAAAAATATAAAACCTGCAAATCAACACCCCAGGCATATACTTATCCGCTCCCATCACTAACCACTTTAAAGGTGACAGTTTTTTTGGGCTACAAAAACTCAATGAAAAATCTGTAAAAATTCAGAGAATTGTCTACTAATGCATAGCATTCTTATTTTGCGTCTAGAGTGTGAGTTCTTCACAGCCAAATATAGCTGAGTACCGAAAGACGTTGGATTATCTTATTCTGTTTAAGTTTCCTTCTTTTTATTTTCTCCAATGATGTAAACTTATATCATTATAGCGATAAAGTGCATCCACATGGCTAAATATGTTTTTTTTAAAGATCTAAGGCGTTCTGCATAGTTGGTTTCATTTACGGTATTTTCAGTGCGCAGCACTCTCGCGCCCGCTACTCTAGTTTCATGGCGGCGTTTTCCTCGTTACCGAGCGAACGAATGAAGAACCGAAGACAGAAAGAAAACACAGGAGTGTGGCGAAAGTGTTAAGAGGAGGGCGGTATGCCGAAGCGGTGCGAGACGCTGTTCGGTGGCGACGCATGGCAAAAGTGTGAGGTGGAGGCAGTGAGACATGCCGGATGATGGCGACGCGCTGCTGTATGACGCCATAACTGCGGGGGCCGCCTTGCGCTTAGCGATGACGCGTCCACTTCCTGCGACGCCGTTCACGGTCCCTTCCCGAGACGCAGAATGCAATCATTTACTGAGACGCAGTTCGCGCCGCCGACGCAGAGGTTTACCATCGCTGACATTTGCGCGGAAGGTTCAAACACGACCTACAACAACGTGCTTGGCGCCGGCGACGGGCTGCGAGGTAGCGGCAGAGTAGCACGCACCGCCGTGCGTTCGCTGATCCCACGATCAGTTCCCGAGACGCAGCAGCTGTGTAGCGTAGCCGAGAGGACTGCATTCCATTTAGTATTCGGCGCGCCTCATCACCTGTCTAGCGTTGGCGCGTCAAACCTCATAATCAATCAATCAATACTTTCGTTTACTCTTCGCTTTTGGGTCAGATGCCTAAGATGCATATTTTTGAACTTGTCAGATCATTTTTGTGGAAATGTTTTTATATTTTGTTGTTTTTTGGGGTTCTCAAAAATGTGTTCCACCAATTGTCTTACGCTATTGTAACTATTAAAGGTGTTACTTCAGCAAAATCTGCATTTTCTTGTAAATGCGGGGCATTACGCTGTCCTTGCTAGGGGGGTATTTGGCGTACATTGCTACGCATTAAAACTGGCACACCTTGCACTAGTGGTGCCGGGCTGGAGAAACACCGGAGCCAGGGCTCCTGTCTTGCTTCTTCCCCCATGGGATCTGCTGTCCGCGTGGGGGACCGACCGGAACGGCCTTGTAAAATTCGGCGTACCTTGGCCTCACCCCTCAACACTTTTCCTAGCCTAGCAAGAACATCTCAAAAACTATCAAATCCTCGCTAAACCTGAAGGAGCTAGGTCGACCCCCAGCTCCACTGTTTCTTCTGCCTTGCAGCGCTACTGCAAGGTGCACCCATTTTTTTCAATTACTATCTGCTATTTTGTCGTCACTAGCCAAGTAAATAGTTAAGACGGAGCGATACAGAATTTTCTGATTTCTTTTCAAATTTTTTAGAGAGGCGCATCAATGCCAGGGGTGGATCCAGGTTTTTCTCATGGCAGGTCAGCCTCTATCAGTGGTGATGATGATGATGATGATAGGGGTGATGAGGAGGGCAAGGATAGTTGATTTTTTTATTTACCGAAATACCGGAAAATTAAAAATAGAAGAAATAAAAAAAATCATGAGCTAGATTTTTCTACGACCTCAGTGGTCATCTACTTGGGGGTACCGATTTAAAAACTAAGGGAAGGGGGGTCAGGACATTCGTACCCAACCCCTCTGGATCCACCAGTGGTCAAGGCTGATTCGACAGGCCTTCTTGATGGCTCAGTGGGTATTGTGTTTACCTGGTGAGCACGACGACGAAAATTCAATTCCTGACCATGCCGTTTTTTTTTTTTTGATGGGGTGGCGAAAGGAAAAAAAAAGCAAAGCCTACCCGTGTCTATGTCAGATTTCGGCACGCGGCAAAGTTCCCTCTGTGGTACAAACTACTCCGTAGCCTCCCACTACGTTGCGACTACGCTAGCATTATGAATCCCTCTTTCACTCGAGACTCCAGTGGAGAAAATCCTTGAAATCGATTTTTGCATGTACAATCATTGCGGTATCCCACGCTCAGCCGTGTGAAGGGAACACAGGTAGTGGAGGACAGACTCAGGATACGGCCAGTAGCCGTGGCGTAGCTTCGGTACGCAAAATTGGCCAACTTATTGACCGTTACACAGACATGCTTACTGGCGTTCAAAAGCTTATCAAGAGCCAGCGCACCGCTTCTCTCCTGCGCAAGTTTCGCGATTGTTTTGCTTCGTTTATATTGTCGCTAGCTTGTCTTTATACTCGCATTCTTTCGCTGTTTTACGCTCTTGTGTGTTGCATTCAACTATGCTTTTGTTGCGGTGATCAGAGTAGCGCAATACCAGAGTCCTTCAATGCTTTACTGGTCACGAAACTGCTCCGTAACTCAATGGGAGAACTTCATATGCTGCCTTTGGCCGCCGCGCGGTAGCGCCACCCTCTCGCTGAGGTCACTCATCGGGCGGCGTTGCGCTGGCTCGAACGGCGGAGCCGCGGCTAGTTGTGTTTGTTTTGTGCGGGAAAAAATATAACGTGCATCTCGCGCTCTTGTGATGCGACTTAAGTAGTGCAACGACGATGCCTAACATATGTGTTGGGTCCCGGGATGCCGTTCCTTGTACAACGATACCACAGAAAATGTTTCCTTGTTCTGTTGACCGAGCGACGGGGAGCTGAGAGAGAAATGGAGGCACGCCATTCCAAGGCAAGAAATGGGAGATTTCAGCTTCGATTATAAGTGTGTGACAGTGCGTGGAAATGCACTGTGTCTGAGAATGGAAAAAGCAATGTACCCTTTTGAGAACATCGTGGACCTAGATTTGTACAAGGCTAACTTAAAGCCTGTTTTTTTGTCATATCAGTCAGGTTGTAGAGGTGCTTCATTACCTGTTTGCAAACTTGTATTACCTTGCGCTCAGGCTCGCGTGTAAAAAAGTTTCGGGACGTCCCTGTGCTTTTACTTTTCATATTTCCGCGAATTATCCCTTGGGGTTCGTCTTGTTTGTTTTGTAACCTCGCATGGCCGATTCCAGTTTCTTATCTGGCGTTTCAACCGGAGCGCCCGTTTGCTCTTTTTGTCGTACGACCCGTCGGGCAATATCGTTTGATATGAAAAGAGTGCCACCTTGTCGCCAACTTGATTTTTTGTTTCTTCGACATTGTTCTGGATCCCATTTCCATGGATCTGAAATAATTAACCTTCCGAGAGTAATGTATGCATAGCAAACGCCGCGCAACTCACTTCATTGACGTTCATCTGTACACGTCACACTGCGGACTGCTTCTTCGACGTTTGTGTTTCATTCTAGTCTTCTGTATAGCAGGAGCTCGCTAGCTCGCTGCGTTCAGAAACGCTTTGCATTGTTCTTGGCTACGTGGCAATATTCTGTTTCCTCCGTGTGCTCCACATCGCAGCGCGAAAAAATAAATTTTTGTACGCTGGACCACGCTCTTTTGTCTCCCTTTGTAAAATGGAATTTTGGTTGCGTGTGATAAAATCAGTTTTATTGTTCTTTTTTCGCTTCCTGTTTTTGCTAGGATTGCAAAGCGTGGAAGCGGAAAGACACATGGTGCAACATATATCTCTTCGTGTTTTGATCCTTCGCGTTTCTGCAGCGCTTTTAGATGTTCTCAAGTATGTACCCACTCATTGAAACGACAATACTGTTGGGCTATCTCTTTTAGTGTTCTGTGCATTCCAGAGCAATCAACGGATTCATTAAGCGTAGTTTAAACGACGCGTACTTGGTTTCTTTCAGTTTTTTTAGTGTATTATCGATAGGCCCGCAGCAGTCCGTAATTACGCAGCTACCGTATGTGTGGTATTTACAACTTTTGCTTTAAGAAAAGAAGAAATAGAGATTTAAAAACCCGAAAACACGACGGCGCAGCGCTTGTGCCAGAGCACGCAAAAGCCGTTGCCGTTCGCGGCGCAAGTCTACGGTAATTTACATAGAAAAATAAAACCCCATTGAAGGCAGGTGATGACTGGACTATTCATTCCTAATTACTACAAAAAAAAATACACTTAATCAGCGCGCAGACACCAAAAGCAGCGAGCGTTTGCATGCCAACAGCAGGCCAAACGCCGCGAAAGCGGCGGCTGGATGACCTTCGTGCGGCGGTGGCGCCTGTAGTGGCGCGCGCGGTCCCTATATGAAACGAGCGCCGAAGTTTCGTGACCAGTAAAGCATTGAAGGACTCTGGCAATACCTTCGAAACCAATACCAGTCCTGCCCACAGAGTTGATCGCGAAGAAATAGGCACGGTCGTGAAAGACAAGACACAAGGGCGTTTGTCTTTTCATGTCCCTGACTATTTATTCGTGATCAACTCTACGTAGTATGGTGTACCAAACAACGCCAATAAATAAAATCTTCCCGAAGTAACATGTGAAACATAATACTACAAGCCGCTCAGCGTATCACTATAACGCGTTTACCCTGTTTACAATGGGTCCAAAGCTATCATAGTCCTAAATAAGTAGAGCAGTAAAATATCTATAAGGAAGGGTGACAGACAAAGAGATACAATCTCTGCAATGTTATTTTCAGCATCTTTACACGAGGTATTCAGAACGTAGGATTGGGAACAGGTGGGCGTAAGGGTTAATGTAGAATACCTTAGT
Source organism: Haemaphysalis longicornis (assembly GCF_048455015.1). NCBI lineage: Eukaryota > Metazoa > Arthropoda > Arachnida > Ixodida > Ixodidae > Haemaphysalis > Haemaphysalis longicornis. Next base: position 89,936,323 of record NW_027526361.1, read on the forward strand.
AACCTTAGATTGGGTGATGACGTTGCTTGATAAATAACTGGGGGGACGAATTGCAAAGCATGATTACCGCACTGTACAAGCAAAGCAGAATCGTGGGCCTGAAATTGAATATGTGGAAAAATAAGGTAATGCTTAATAACATCGGGAGAGCATAGCAGTTTGTGATAGGTGGCGAGTAAGTGGAAGGAGTAAGCGAATATATGTACTTAGGCCAAGTAGTTACCCTGGATCCCAACCGTGAGGCAGAGGTAATCAGAAGGATAAGAAAGGGGCGGAGTTCATTCGGCAGGCATTCTCAGATAATGAATGGCAGCCTATCATTGTCCCATAAGAGGAAAGTTTATAACAGCTGCATCTTACCGGTACTCAACTACGAGGCAGAAATTTGGAGGCTCAATGAAAGGGTTCAACTTAAATTGAGGACTACTCAGCGAAGAGATCGGAGTGGGTCATGGAACAAACACGTGTTAGGGACATATTAGGGGAAATTAAAAAGAAGAATTGGGTGTGGGAAGGGCATGTAATGCGAAGGCAATGCCACCGCTGGTCATTAAGGGTAACAGAGTGAATCCCTAGAGAAGGCAAGCGGGACAGAGGGCGCAGAAAGCTAGGTGGACAAATGAGATCAAGAAGTTTGGGGGATAAATTGGTGGCAGTTAGCAAAGGACGTGGATAAGTGGAGATCTATGGAAGAGGTCTTTGCCCTGAAGTGGGCGTAGACAGGCTGGTGATTAGGATTATGATGGTGATGGTGGTGGTGGTGATGATGATGAAGAATAGGAACCGATGTTTCTCTCTAGTATTACCTAATCAGCTACTTGCGGGGTGCATACTATTCAATTAGCTTCCTTATTACAAGACTGCCTGCTGGTGCGCGTGAACAAGGGTAATACATTCGCACCGTGGGAAAAGCTGTGGCAGGCTTACGCGACACACGAACGAACCTATTAATTGGGGATGGTCCTAACTGGGCGTACACGTGTGGGCACCTGACAGCAGCCCAAACAATGGCTCTCAAAACCGGAACCCGAGAGGTGACCCGTTGGACATCGTCCTAGCCCTCTGTGAATTTACGGAAAGGGGGGGGGGGGGTCATAGTACATGTCCAGTACTACCTATATCACACTTGAGCATTGTGCAATGTTGCCATTACCCGTTCGACAATGTATATATACAATACTACGTACAGCCTACCAGTGGTGCTGCGGTGAAACATTAGTTACCGCTTGTAGTCGAAGGCGACGTGCTCCAGCAGTGACAATTTAGCGAACTTTACTCGGTGTGTTTAACCAATCAATCATTAGTTATTTGTGTCTCTTCACACCATAATGCAAATTCTGTCGATGGGCAATATGCAGCTGTGTTAAGGTGTACCGAAGAGATGGGCGTGGAAATGTCATGTGAGGGTGATTGATTGTGGGATTTAAAGCGCCGAACCTACAGATGGTCAGAGAAAGTTGGCTTCCCTTCAGGGCGTATGGGCGCACAACGGCATCCGCGAGGACAGTAAAGCTTCGCTTTAAAAGCCGTGGAGAGTCATTAGCGGAAATTACCAAGGGGCCGTTGATATGAGCGGCCGGGTTAAAACCGGTTAGAAACGTCACTGCACTCCGTTTGGTATGAGGTCGTGTCTACACAATCGTGTCGCACACATAGGACGGTTGGCACAAGTGCACAGCGGTTGCCTGACGTATACGAGCGCGGTCCGTATCGATGTGCAGATCCTACAGTAGCACAGCGTTTTCCGGTGCGATGAGAATGGTTTAGACATCACATCGCCACTAATACAACCTCGATGTTAACAGTACATAAATTAAGAGAACTTCGTCCCGTCACAATAGAACCAAAATCGATGGGGCTCGTGAGCTGCTAGAATATCGTCACATGAGGCGCCTGGAAGTTGGACGAACTTTTTTTTCCTTAAAAGAGCTAATTAGAATGCGGGACTGAGTAAAGTGGAGGTGCTGGTATCGGTCCTACTCGGGTATTTCTAAAAGCGCTCTGTGTGTCTCTAAACTTAAGGAAGCAGACAACCACGTTAGGTCAAACTTTCGGTTGTTTCGAACAGTGCGCACGCAGTTGTTTAGCTTTACAAAGTGACAAAGTAAAAAAAATTGCCTGCTTAACTCGAAACGCTTTCGAGGCCAAATTGCTTAACCCGAGATTTCGCACTGTCCATCTAACAGCTTGTTGCCAATTCCGGTCGCATGGGGCAGCCGCGCCTTCCGCGAAATTAATTTACGCAGAGGGAGGAGTGAGAGTGTAAAAAAGTAAAGGAATAAAAATGGCATACTTTCATTCAACGTGAGGCGCCTGACGTTTCGTTGCATGCCCCTTTTCTTTCTAAAGTACCTAGTACATATCACTAAAATCAACAGAGCTCTCTCGAGCTCTCTCATTAAATGTATTATGTCTGGGAACCATTGGGCCGACACTTCTTGAAAAACAAACAAAATTCTGTTCATCCGACCGCCTGATAAGCTTTAAGTTCGGCGTTACAAGGCTGTAACTTACATCTTATAGAGAACAAAGGAAGAATTGCTCACTAATTTTCTCGAATAATGCAGTAATGAGCACAACCAATAATAGTTTTCGCTCGTGCAGCACGACAACCGCAATGAATTGCGTTTTAACGATTGTTAGTGTTCTATATTTCTTGTTCAGGTTGGGTGAAGCAGCATGGAGATCAATATAACGAAAAACTTGTAAGCGTTCGTTAGCAGCCACGAAAGAATGTCCAAGGCCACGGCAGACGGTAGCAATTCTCGTATGTTCCGTTTTCCTTCGTGTGGCAAATATTATTTCACATCGACCAGTACGTATACTTATCGTGCACATTTACCTGCATACGGCCCACAGATGGGCGTAGGGCTCATAACGACGCACCAATGACGGCCCTAATTGAGGAAAATTTTCGGCATTCCTTTTCCTCTTCGGCCTTTTCGCTGCCTGCTTTGGCGTCTAACACCCAAATTCCAGTAGCTCTTCTACCAAGGTTCCCGAGACCCACGCCCCATGAATACTGTGCTTTATATATTTTGCTGTAAGTCCGCTGGCGGTACAAAAATAAAATATTTTTTGTCTACATCCTCGAAACACTCGGAGGAGTAGAAAATAGCACCTCTCGTAAACACCTTCAGGAATCAGATAGGGAAATGAACGAAGCTGCCGCATAAAATTGTTTCGAGGATTTAACCGTTGTCGCCCACGCCTAACTTAGGAAACATTGAGCAGAGCGTACCATAAAATTAAGAAATCTCAAACGAAGACATTCAGTTCATCGTGCGTCACAGGACAAATAATGAAGGTCTTGCAATTCCTAAAGTGTTTAACCGACAAATTCGTCCATGTGCTGCGCATTTCTAAGCCTCTGCATACCCAATACATTAGAGACACTAGCACCAAGACAGGCGAATGTGTCATGTCTGCTGCCGAGGTTATCGACGATGCCGGATGTACAAGCGAATGGTGGCATCATTGTATTACCTTCTAAATTATGGAGATGCCAAGGTGAAGCAACGACCGGCCACGTTTGCAAAGATAATCTCGTCGAGAGCTACTACTCAGTTACGAATAATTGTAGACGACTTTTTTTATAATTTACGCACTTTCCAGCAGAAGAACTGCTCCCGAATTCAAAAAAATAAAACTAACGTCCTTGCTAAACGACAATATGGTATCAGCAGCAAGCAGGCACTCCAGGAATCGGCGGAAAAACTGAGCACATTGGGTACAGGACTTTTCTCATGAAACCCTTTTTACTGCAACGATGTCACCGCGGTTGCACTGTCTACACTGAGTATGTCCCTACTGTTGTAACGGCGGTGATGCAACATCGGTACGTTACGTCGTTGCGGTAATGCTGCACACCGTACTACCGTCACATGATGGCCCTAATTGTTTTCAGCCAGCATCATTTATTGCACACAATATAATTAGCTATAGTCCGCGACAGGCTCCCGTCACGCGATAACGAAACGAGGGAGGGCGACCGTACACCTTTACACTTGTGGGGGGTTATAATGGTTGCTCCCATAGATTTGCATCTGTCTTGCCAGCGCTTTTGGCACTTTTACCCCATTGCAGGAAAACTATAGCCAGGTAAATGGGGCCAACGCTATGCTAAAGCCGCCGGAGGTCGCTACGGAGTTTTCCGTTTCAAAAAGGCTATTTGAGCGGGATCTACCGAAAGTGGCCATAAAAAATACAATTTTGTTCAATTTCAAACAACTAGCCGTTGGTAGATATAGTCAGCTCGATTCCAGCCACGTTCCTTTAAACAAACAAAAAAACACAATATTCAGAACTTTCAAATTTCGCGCTATGGTGACGTGAAATGTGCATGACCGACGTAACAGTGTTTAAACTGCCAGTTCACAATCACTGATATAGTCATACGCAATTAGAGGCCCCGCTGCAATCACCAAGTCATGTTTATTGGTGGTCGGCGGCCACCAATCGCATGCCCGGGATTCTGTGACGTCATAGAGATATTGCCGGGCAGTGGATTGGAAGTCCCCACTGCGTCATATGTTATCTCTAATATCTCGATTATTTATTCGAAGTTCGAGTTAAAATTGGTATCATTTTAATTGGAACACATTGTTGCGTTGTGTGACGGTGCTCTGCCCCTTTTTGGGAGGAAGGGATGTTGTGTTCTGTAATGTAGTTCTGTTCATGCCACCAGGTGACGGACAGTGCTAAGGCAGCCAATTTTCATTGTCATCATCAGTAACCGAAGCATGGTTATAAATAGCATGTAACAATATTAAAGGCTCTCTTTTCCGTGGGTACGAGGTGGCGTGTGCATCTCTCTGCCACGTATGGTGACTCGGTGGGCGTCGGATACAACATAATGGCGACGAGGTAACCCTTTTCGGCTGCGGGCGGAACGCCACGTCAGTACCCAAGTACGGCATACTGAAATCTTCTTCAATGGCAGTGATGACGCCGCCACCGTTTCTACCGACATGCAGGGAAAGCCCGCCATAACATGGACGCAATGGCGTCGGCTGTTAGAGAACTACCTCGTAGCGTATGCAAGCGACGCGTACCTGCCAGCACGCCGCAAGGCACTCCTTCTACATTGCCGGGGGTCGAGGGACAACGAATCCTCTACACGCTACCAGAGAAGCAACCTACGGAGGACGACGACGAATTCAGGACTGTTCTACAGATGCTCGAGGCCTACTACGTAGCAAGTACTAACGTTGTCATTGAACTCCACCGGTTTGGTCAACGCGTTCAGTTGCCGGGCGAGACCGCAGACATGTTCGTTTCGGCGCTGCGAGAACTTTCACTTGCCTGCGCCTTTAATGACAGGGCCGACGAGTGCATACGTGACCAACTCGTTGCAGAGGCAAGCAACACCGTACTTCGGGAGCGGCTACTTTTGGAAGGCTCCTCATTGACATTGAACAGGGCCCTCTAAATTGTTCGAAGTATCGAAGAAGCTGCAAAATATTTCAAGGAGTTGTCACCCGCTAGCCCTGCAGGGTACGTGCAAAAAGTGGATAAGCGTTTGGCGCCAGGGCCAGCCGAACGTGCCTCGTGTGGACAAAAGAGTAGGACTTTCTCTAGCTGCGGCTCTGTGAAACACTTAGAAAATTCTAGTGTTTGCAAAGCAAGAAACAAGACCTGCAACAATTGTGGCAAGGTAGGCCATTTCGAGAGAGTCTGCCGTAGCGAAAAGCTTAGTAAGAAGTCCTTCGCTGTTCAAGAAGTCCAGCACCATGATCCAACTGCTCTCAGCGTACCGCAACTTAACAGAGAACAGAGCACCAGAGTGCGCATACAAGTACAGGTTCAAGAAACGTCCGTCGATTTTCTCGCGGACACAAGTTCTGCAGTTTCAATTCTTGCTGCTGACACGTACAGCAAACTGAGGCCTCCACCACCACTCCAGCCAACATCGGTGACATTGCTCGATTTTTCACGCAGTAAAATCAACATTCAAAGATGTTTCGCCACTCCAGTCCAATATAGGGAGCGGTATGCTCAACTCCTGTTCTACGTGGTACCACAAGGCACAAATCTCCTGGGCATCGACGCCATCAACACACTGCAACTACAGATAACTGGTACGTCACTGAGCTGCTTCCACACTTCTTGTAAACCGGAAGGGCTCTCTCCTAATCTGCTATCCCAGTTCTCTGACCTGTTTGACGGGAATTTGGGTCTTGCAAAGGGCTTCGCGCATAAAGTCAGGATACGCAAGGATGTTGCTCCTGTAAGCGCTAAACTACGACGTTTGCCGTTTGCGGTGAAGGAATCTGTGGAAGCTGAACTGAATCAGCTAGAACAGGCAGATGTGATTGAGAAAATTGGCAGTTCTCCTTGGGTTTCCCCAATAGTTGTAACGAAGAAAAAGAACGTGAAAATTAGGATATGTGTGGACTTACGGGAACCTAACAAAGCAATCATTGTGGGCTCATTTCCCCTGCCCCACAAAGAAGAGTTGCTACACAAGCTGCATGGTGCAAAGTTCCTTTCAAGACTGGATTTGTCCTCTGCCTATCATCAAATAATACTTAGCCCAGACAGCAGCGACCTGACTGCTTTCATCACAGAGCATGGGCTGTACAGGTACAAGTGTGTCTGTTTAGGACTCGCTTCTGTACCAGCTGCTTTCCAGAGAATGATGGCTACAATCTTGCGAGGCTGCAGAAATACTCTCTGCTACATTGACGACATTGTCGTGTTTGGGTGCACAAAGGAAGAGCACGACGCCTGCCTTCGGCAGGTTTTCAAGTGCATTGCCCATGCTGGGCTAAAACTGAATGACAAGTGCATTTTTCGAGTGAAGAAGCTTGGCATTTTAGGTCCCAGAGTAACCACTTATGAGCAATGTAGAGGCCATCTAGACAGTTCCAGCCCCCACAAATGTAGTAACGTTGCACTCTTTCCTTGGCATGGCTGGGTATTATGCAAAATTCATACCGCACTATGCTTAACTCGTTGAGCCTCTAGAACAGCTCTTACGGAAGGGAGTAGGTTTCACTTGGACGCCGGAAAGGCAAGCCTGCTTTGACCAGCTGAAGCTCCTCTTGGCAAATAACTGCTTACAGCTTTTTGATCCTGCTCTGGAAATAGTGGTTAGAACAGATGCTTCTGGCATTATCCTAGCATCTGCACTCCAGCAACAGAAGGGTGATGACTTGCATACCATTGCTTTTGCATCAAAGCGCCTAACACCAGCTCAAGCCAAGTGCCGGCCCCAAAGATACCTTTGGAGCCGGGATTTCGCGTTACGCACAGACCATCAGGCACTGGTGACGCTGCTCGGTGCAAATGGAGCGGGCCGTCAGCCTTTCAGGACTGCCAGATGGCATGCCAGATGGCTGGCATACCACGACACAATAGAATACAAGGGCACTGAAAACACTGTCGCAGATGCCCTTTCCCGGTTACCTCAGGACAAGTGTGGAGCCCGTTCAGAGCCGGAAGATGTTTGCTTTGTTTCTTCATGTTTAACTCTTGAGGAATTCGTTAACGCAACTGCGCAGGATTGTGTACTTGGCCAAGTGATGCAGTGGACAACGTCCAGGTGGCCAGCAGCCAAGACGCTGCCCCCAGAAGCGATGCCTTTCTACAGGGTTCGGGACGAACTGTCAGTGATGAATGACCTGCTGCTTCGAGGGGAACAGTTCGTGGTATACCTTCTTCGTTGGTGAGCAGACTTCTGGATATCGCCCATGAATCACACCCAGGCATCACGCGTACAAAGCAACTACTCCGAGAAAAATACTCGTGGCCTGGCATGAGCAAGTACGTCAAACAGGTGATCAAGTCTTGTGTCGTTTGTCAGTCTGCTGACAAATCAGCAAAGCCAGTTGTGCCGCTAATGCAGCCGGTACCATTTCCTTCAGCACCGTGGGAGAAGATAGGCATCGACATCGTTGGTCCTTTCGCAAGGGCTCCTGAGGACTGTAGTTTTGCCATTACTTTAGTAGGCTACTTCAGCAAGTGGCCAGAAGTCGGGTTCCCCTCTAACGTCACTTCAGTGACGACCATGTCGTTTTTGCAGAGTATATTTAGCCGTGAAGGCTATCCAAAGGACATAGTAGGTGACCATGGGCCACAATTTACTTCAGTCGAGTTTGAAGAATTCTTGCGCAATAGAGGTGTCCACCACACATTCTCTGCAGTCCATCCTCCACAATTAAATGGACAAGTGGAACGGTTTAATCGTGTGTTGAAGGACTACGTTTGGTGTGTCTGGAGGAACACCGCCCGCTAAAAGAGGCTGTCACGGGGTACCTTGGGATCTACCGCTGCACCCCGCATGCAACTACGGGCCAAAAACCTGCTGTTCTCCTACACGGCCGTCACCCAAGGAGCAGGCTCGACCTCGCTGCAGGACCGACTAGAAGTATTCCCGAGGTGGGAGGCGTAGAGCTTAAAGCTGTAAAGCAAATTGTAACGCGGAAACAGCTTGCAAGCAAGCACTATACGAATCGACGTCGCGCAGCCAAACATTCGTCATTGTGTGCAGGACAAGCAGTTCGGATTAAGCTACCGGGACATGTGCCAAAGGGTTCCCCATCATATTCACCTTCTTTCACCGTGTCCGGTGTCAACATGAGGACACGTACGAGCTGAGGACGGTCGCGTTTGGAATCGTGAGCGGCTGTTTCCATACGCTGCAGCCTGCAATCCTGAGACAGATGCAACCTGGTTACCCCTGGGACTCCCGGCTCCACAGCAGCACACTCCCCGAGTGCCCAGATCTTCCAGCCACTTACTACCCTGGCCAGCACCGACAGAACGGCAGTTCCAACTTCTGCAAGTGCTGCTATGCCGAGTATTGATGTCACGGACATGAGTGTACCACGGAACGTGTTGGGTGAGACTGAGGCAAGTGCTGGAAGTGAGGCTCCAGGGCGATCCACCAGAGACCGACGCAAGCCTGCGTGGCTTGCCCAATATGACGTATGAGATATTGCAGTGACTGTGTGCTGCCCCTTTTTGGGAGGAGGTGATGTTGTGTTGTGTAATGGAGTTCTGTTCATGCCACCAGCTGGCGGACAGTGCTAAGGTGGCCAATTTCATTTGTTATCATCAGTAACCGAAGCCTGGTTATAAATAGCATGTAACAATAATAAAGGCTCTCTTTTCCGTGGGTACGAGGTGGCGTGTGCATCTCTCTGCCACGTACGATGACTCGGTGGGAGTGGGATACAACACATACCAGACTTTTTAATGAACCATGCGTATATCGTGTCTCCGTGGACCTTCAACAACTAACGCAGTAAAAATGCATTACGTTTTTGGATGGTTGGAGCGGGGGCGGTGGCCAGTTGTAGGGTCGCGCATAACAATAGAATTGCACCTACCAGTACCGTTTCGCAGCGCAAAAAAAACATGCAAGCATCGGCAATAGTAGGAAGTTAGCCGGGTGTATAAGGTATATATAAACAGTGCTTGCGCTTACGGGAACAGCCTCGTGTATTATGTGAAGAACCTCGTGTATCAGATGCGGATGCTGGGGTGAGCAACGCTACGTGTTAGAATATTACAAAATTTCTCAGTGCTGTTTCATAAAAAATGCTGTACTTTTATACCTTGCAGTTTCTATTGACCGTTTATTGAATATCGTGGATACAAGCTCCAATATAATACCAGGTTGAAGGGGTCATGATGACAAATACAAGTTTCTCTTATTCGAGTTATTTTGTGTTTTATAGTGCCCCCAGCACTTTTCCGGCAGCAAATTCACTGAGAAATTAGACATTTTAGGCCAAACTTTAATTCTCCCGCTAAATTTCATGTTTTATAGTGCCCCAAGCACTTTTCCCGCAGCAAATTAACCGAGAAATTAGACATATTATGCCACACTTTAATTCTCCCGCTAAATCGTGTGTTTTGTGGCGTCAGTGATGAGGCATTCAGGGAAAGTGCCTCACACGAAAGTTAGTATGTCGACTACGGGTTAAGCGAACGGCGAAACAGTCTTCTTTTGCCACGTTTACCGTTCGCTTTCGGGACCTTTTAAGAAGGAGTATTTATTTATTTATGTATTTGGGATCAACGATCCCGCTGGCGGAAAATTTTATGAGGTGTTTCGGGGTACACGGTGAGTACTGCAGTGTTGTAAATATCCACTTAAGCCTCTTAAATATCCATTCAGGTCTCTTGGCGCACTTAAATTGGTCAGGGTTTTTATTATGGGGACTTGGGCCACAAAATTGTTCGAGTCAGTCGTGGTTGTTTCGCAGAACAAAAGATGTTTGAACAGGTGTGGGCTCTTTCCGTATGAACAGCATTACGATAAGTACTACCGGGGGAGGGGTGTGAACGCTCTTTATTACTCGGTTATCGGGGAACATGGAATGAAAGAACCTGGGAGGTAAACTGAGTAAGGGTATCTGGTGACGAGATGCAGGTGGGACTAGGTAGGGTTGGAATGTTATTGCCGATATGCAAGTGTGATAAGAATAGTCTGAACATATGAATCTGACAGTAAAACTTTAGACTGATTCCAATATCATAGTAAAGTCACGTGGTGAGGATAAAAAATTCAGGTAAGCTTGCACTCACGCGCAAGAGTTGAATGGCAAAGCTGCTGCAGGTGAGCGTTGCCGGATAGATTTTTAAACTTCAGCATCATTGCTTATTTGCATAGCTGCGGTGTCAGTAATCGTCGTCATATGCACCGAAGAGGTCGTCGTCTTCTTCGCGGTGAATGGTGGATGCAAAGTCATTCTCAACATTGCAGACTTCCACCAGCTGAACTGGCGAAGCTTGCGCTAAGTCGCGCAAGACTTGAACCATAGCGAAGCTGCAGGATTTCTTTATGTTTGAGCACTGAAGGACACATCGCCACGCATTTGTACAAGTTGGAAATTGTTTATTTGCATGTTCCGTTGTTGCTTTGCACTGTGCTAGTAGCAGACATCAACATATGCACCAATATCGTCGTGTTCCTCGTCCCAAGCGCTTCACGACAGCGCTGGAGGTATTTTTTTGCTGAAGCCATTCCGCGAGCCGGGGACTAGGCGGTCGCCGCGAGGCACGTATTGACAAGGGCTCAGCATTTTGTTGTTATTTTTTTTTCCAGCAACACCGAACGTACGGCTTGCACAGCAGCTCCGCTTTTTAACGGCACAGGCATATCCACATCTCTTGCCGATTCCCATTTTACTGGTTGCCTCCTGAAACATGCCGTGAATACAATCACTTCAAGTGCTGCTATTAGGGTCACCCTTATATAATCCAGCAGTTGGGGGCGTCACGGACCAGCAAATATAACTCAATATCTCACCGTGGGTTTGTTAAATAACTACGGAGGACGTTTGTAAATGAACCAACGTCACTCTCTATAACAGGCCACTCAGGAGCGAGCCTAAGCTTCCCAAATGACATTTTAGCAGCGGTGCTGTTCTACACCGTAAGTTCGGTGTTGTAGGGAGGCGAGGAGGAGGACTGACTTTAATGATGAGGAGAAGTCAGCCTGACAGCGTGCTTGGCTTGCTACTCCACATGAATATGAGAGGTGCAAAAGTGAAAGGAAGCGATGACACAAAAACTCATACAGACACTACAAACAAAAATAAGCACACACGAACTTACCGACGCCGGTTCGCGCACACAGCACACGCACAGTGATATAGTTAACGCAAACGGTCAGAGGATTTTGTTCAGGCCGGAGACACGGAGAAATGACACCAAGGCCCGTGTACTCCGTGTTGCCACGAAAATTCAAAGAAAATGCGGAGCACTCGTGAGCGCGTGCTTCGCGACAATCGCCGAGCGTTCCCGGCACGCGCAGTGGCGTTAGCAAAATACAAAACAAAAGAAAACTCCACCGCTGTCATCAAGCGCTACCGCTCATTTAATGCTTGGAATGAGGTACACGACGATATCAATGCATATGGCGATGACTATGACAATGCATATGGCGATGACGCAAAGCAACGACGAGACGTGTAAATAAACAATTTCGAACTTGTCAAAATGCGCGGCGATGTGTCCTTCAGCGCTGACATATAAGGATATCCTGCAGCTTCGCTATGGTTGAAGCCTTGCGCGACTTAGTGCAGGCTTCGCCAGTTGAGCTGGTGGAAGTCTAAAAAGCTGAGGGTGACTCTGCACCCACCACTCACTGCGAATCAGACGACGACCTCTTCGATGCATATCACGAAGATTACTAGCACCGCAACTATGCAAATAAACAGTCATACTGATACGTAACTATGTGTCCGGCAACGCCCACCTACAACAGCTCCGCCATTCAAGCCTTGTGCATGAGTGCAAGCTTCCGCAAATTTTTTTCACTGTTGTTGCAGCGTATTCTGTGTCAAGTTTGTTCAAATCGAAATGTCACTTCAATATTCTTCAGCTGTTCCGTGTTTATCTTTCATCATTCAGAGCCGCGTAAAACTGGCTCCGTTTTTCAGCCATTTCTTGTCAAGGAAAAGACAGCTTGTGTCGTACACAGCTCTATAACTATATTTTATACAAACAGATGCAGTCACTTTACAAAATTGCGGAAGCAGCGCCAAGACGGCGCTTCGTCCGGGTGTGCTGTCTTCACCCTGTCCATGCGCTGTTTTCGAAAAGTTTAAAATGTGCCAACCAGCCCGAATTTTCCCTTTGATGACACTTTATGCTCATAACTAACTACTTCTCAGACAAAAGCCAGCATCCAATGAAGTTGCTTGGCGAGCCTCGACGAATTTGTGTGCTGCCAGGTCCCTGGCCTGTCGAAATCTGAAGGAGGAAGAAGAGAGGAAAGTCAACAGTACGTGCGGAACGCAAACAGGAAGGGACGGCTGGCTGTGGATGTCGACAGCGGGATAGGAAGACGATTCTCATCGCTTACTGGCGGGCGAACAAAGGAGGATGTTTGCGCGACCGGCCAATGCTCTCCCATGCCGCCGAGGGTGTTGCATTCGGCGAGCTTCACATCTGTCGTTCAGGGCGCTCGGCTCCAGGACCATATTTTGCCAGTTACATGAATTCCTTGCTCTCGTATTACTGATTGAGAATAAATTAAAAAAAAATATCCTGCAATATGCGCGACTTGTTTCAGACAACGGAGAACTAAAGGCCGGGAAAATGATATCGTTGCCCTCCACAATCGCGACCCTCGTAAGCCAGGTGACGTAAAGGGCTGGTCGAAACACATTTAAAGTTTAAAGGGAGATTAACACAAAAAGCAGTTTGTTTTTCGGTTCGAAATAAACCTGAGCAGTCCTTAGATAATGTCTCATGTTACAAAGAAGGCGGTAGACTGGCTCTCACTGCTTCAGACTATTTCCGGCCCTCGTAATTTAGGCATGAAATGCTTCAAGGATAGTACCATATCATTTTCAAACTTTTCTTGGGCACGGTGCGTGCGTACGCAATATTGCATATATATCTTAAAAATTAACCTTTCTTTTCGCAAGTGAGCGCTGGAGATAATAATATAAAGAAGGTATAAATTGCGTACTTTCCTATACATGTTTTGTAACCATTTACAGAGACTTCGTGAAGCAGAAAAAAAATTGACGTCACGAACACCGAGAGACAAGACGCAACGGGGGACGTTTATTCCAACTTTAACGTCAACAAACATTGATTGATTGAAATTTATTCTTCGAGTAAGCCGCAGGAGCAAAATTACGAGAAATCTCTTCGCGAAGCTTTAATAACAGCAGCCTAAAGTCGCTGTCTATTGATGGATCACCGGCCTGGCCAAATAATCAATGGATCAACCGCTCCCTCCAAGCATTGAGTGGCAGTATTGCGATTCTCTTCCCCATAAGTGACGGTGCTGTATGAGGAGACAGTGGAACGTAACGACGCGCTCTTGTTTTGTTGAGCAGCGGAGTCATGATGGTCCCCCTCTATAGTAGTAAACATCGATCTGTCATAGACTAAGCATTAGAACATCGATATTTCTTCCTTGATAATGAATAGAATCTGCATGCTAGATGTTTGCTTGTTTATTGCCGCCCTTGCCGGGATGGTTCAGTTTGAAATTTTACGTACTCAAGGAGTTGGCCAAGGAGAAGGAACGCTCTTTTAATGGATATGTTGTGCTGTGAAGGGTGCACTTTAAAAAAGTGCACCTTTTTTAAGCTATGAACGCTATGTTATGAAAAAAGCTATGAAATGTTACATGTTAAAGCTACTAAAGCTTTAAAAGCTGCGGTGGTTTCTTGCACAAAAAAGTTATGCTCGGTATTTAGCACCTTTCAAAGTGCCGAAGCCATGTCGTTGACTTTTCAAAGAAACAGCTTAAGCGGTGATTGCACGTCTTCTCCCATAATGAAAAATAGTATTGTGCAAACCATTTTTTGTGAAATAAGAGGGTATAATGCACGTAACGTTACGCTCATTAAATAACAAATTGATGTTGGTAATCACATTTTTCTTCCTAAAAGTGTCGTAACTTGCAAAAAGGAGGGAAGTTTTGTTTTTGTGGAACTACCCATATTATGTTTTTCTGGATAATTTTCTGGAGATGAATGTGAAATTCATTGAATGTTTATCACTTCAAAAAAAGAATAGTATCAAGCTAAAAAGGTTCACGACCGTCAACGTCAACAGGTTAAGTGCGCAATCGACAACATAGAACCCTTCCTAGCATATATACATGATCTCGTTCTGGAACCTGGTCATTTTCAATAAACCACAAAGATAGCTAAGGCATCCGTTACACGAAAAAACGTAGTATTTTACCGCACAAGCAATTTTTTTCTTGAGCACAATACAATATGTGTTCGCAAAAGACCAAAACGGCTTTCAACGAGCCAAAGCAACAGAAATTGCTCTACTAGCACATAAAGAGCTGATAACTAAAAGTATTGAAAATGAGAAGCTTACGCTGGGTATAATTGTAGGTAATAATAAAGCTTTTGACTACTTGAATCGTGTATTCTGCTCACAAAATTGCAATGCTACGGCGTCCGCGGTGCAGCTCATTTTTGTGCCCATACCCATTGTGGATTCCCATAGATTTCTCTAGGTAACATTCCACAGATTGACGACAAGAACGATGGTCGCTTCCTTAGCCGTGTTGATGGAAGGCGTGAGAATTGTGACGGCTGCCAGTTCTGTGCCTTGTGTGTTGACGACGCCGGTTGCATGTGTTTTGTGATGCTGTGAAATGCCTACTTCATCGGACCTGCCATCGAACCTATACAGGTTCCCACGTAAAGCAGAGTCAGCGCAAGCCATGTTGCCTGATGCACCGCTTTATAAACGTTCTTTCTGAAGTTTTGAGGCTACACGTTCTACAGTTCGCGGCGGAGGTGCCTTGGTCTAATGGACAGCGTTAACACGCGCTATCCTTGGTTCACGCCTCGCAACACAAGCGCTCGGGCGGTGCTGTAGTAAAGAAGCCAGGTCGCACCAGGAAGTTGGAAGCACAAACTAAGCTGAAAAAGATGCAACCAGCCGCACCCAATCAACGGATGGTACTAGCCGTTAGTTATGCTGTGGCGAAAAACTTAATAACACGAATTGATTACTCAATTACGCAAATCGAGAATTCCCGGCTTCTGCGACCACATCATACGTATAGGATCGCTAAAGCATCGTCTATCTTATTTAGCTGCATTCAAGGCCACCCGCTAAGAGCTGGAAAGAAGCGCAAATGTCTACCGACCAAATCTGCGTTTCGTTCATATGTTACGCATTCCCACTTCGCCCGCTCTCCCGTTCACCTCCTAATGCGCTTGACTTTTAACTCTCGCTAAGCGTTTTCTTGCCCGATTACCGAACAAGAAATAAAAGGGACAACTCTGCCTTCCGTACGAGGATAACTCTCGCCGCATTTGCCGTAGAGCGATTCAGCAGTGTGGACAACCTTCCAGTTGGCGGCAATGTGTACTCGATCATTCTGCTCCCAGAAGCTTCGAGAGAAGGCGGTGAGGTTCCTCATTCTTGTCTTCATAGTAACGTCCGCTTCTGCCGACAAGCTCACCGACGAAGCTTCGATTCCCACCCCTTTGGTTCGCACGAAATACGGCCTCATTGCTGGAGCGTCTGTTAGAGTCGGCGGCAAGAGCGTGGACGCTTTTCTTGGCATACCGTACGCCAAGCCACCGGTGGGTTCGCTACGCTTCGAGAAGCCCCAGCTACCAGATCAGTGGAGCGGAACGCTTAATGCTACCGTGATGCCGAAACCCTGTTGGCAGCTCCCGCTTCGGTTCCTGCCGAACGCGACAATCGATTACAGCGATAGAGCTTCCGAGGACTGCCTCTACCTGAACGTCTGGAAACCACCCTCTGCCTGCAATTCGTATGCCGAGAGGCGTCCTGTGGTAGTGTTTATCCACGGAGGCGGGTTCCAGTGGGGTGACTCATCTCTCTCGGTGTACAATCCGTCTAACTTTGTGGCCCTCTCCGACGTGGTGTTTGTGACTTTCAACTACCGACTTAGCGTGCTTGGATTTCTGTCATCTCAAGCTGCTGGAATCCGCGGCAACATTGGCCTGTGGGACCAGAATTCAGTGTTAAAATGGGTGCGAGAAAACATAGAGCAGTTCGGAGGTGACCCCACCGACGTTACCCTGGTTGGCCAGAGCGCTGGAGGGATCTCCGCAGCACTTCATTCGCTCTCTCCCCATAGTCGAGGCCTTTTCAAAAGGCTTGTGCTGCAAAGCGGTACTCCATTTTCTCTAATCCTCGGCATAGCTTTGGGAGGCCCACAGAAAATAATCTTCGCAGCTTCGGCTGTGAAATGCTACGACAAGCGCCGAAGGCTGCTGGAACAGGCCGATGTCGTCGCGGACTGCCTGAGAAAAATAGGAGCGCGAGAGATGTTCCAGAAGCTTGACTTTCTCACTGTATTTGAACAGTTGTTTCCTCCTGTTGACGAGGATGAATTCATCCCCAAAAAAGTTTTATGCGCAGAGACATGGAAGGACTTGGGCGTCAAAGAAATCTTGCTTGGATCGGTCACCGACGAAGGAACCCTGTTTTTTAACTGGATGAAGGAATCTGTGCCAATTCTAAGCAAGTTACTTTTCAGCGACTACCTCACTTTCGCCTCCTATTTAATGTCGGAGATGTTTGCTCTGGACATCGAAGAGGGAAGGCAACTGGTACAGAACTATTTCGGTGATTCGGAGGCTGACGTGTCCCAGGGAGAAGTGATCCAGCGCATCAGCAAGATGATTGGCGACGCAGTGTTTACGTGTCCAACTTTCTTTTTTGCCCAAATCGCTGCTAAGCAAGGGGTCGACGTATACAGATACGTGTTCAACTACCGGGCCACGCACAGCCTTTGGCCTAAATGGATGGGTGTAGTTCACGCCGATGACCTTCCCTATACGTTAGGGTCACTTCCGTTCTTCAAGGTCACGGAGAACTTCATGGAGCATCTAGAACCCGCTGGAAGCAAATCCGCCGATAACCTGCACTACAACCACGCAGAGGAGATGTTCATGAAGGATATGGTCGGCGTCTGGTCGTCGTTTGCAAAAACTGGGTAAGCACAACGTATAACACCCCAATTACAATGCTGGACTAATATAAACGTGTCTCCATATGTCGCATTCCACTCTCGCAAGAAACGTACCGACATTGATTAGGAGTTGCTGTACGAATAACATTTCGTTAGTATTGCCGATTATGCACGAAGATATTGCACGAAGCTGATATCCGTGCGTTTTTTGTTTGTTTGTTTTTGCTGTAATTAAAGGCTTCGCTGTTCATTGCTGCTGCTGCTCGTCTGAATGGGGCCTGCGGCCTAGTCAAGCCGTCATGACGGCTTTTTCTGCAGCTCCTCTGTCTCTATTTGTATTTTTGAGGCATAAATAAACCTTATATTATTATTATTATTATTATTATTATTATTATTATTATTATTATTATTATTATTATATAGCACTCATTTACGCGTGCATGATTCTACTTTAACCCCCAGAGTGTCCTTTACAACATCCTTACGCCGGCCGCTATCTGTGATGCTATAACTTTGGAGCAAATGGGTACTCTAGTTTTGGGCTAAACGTTCATCAGGTGTCACGAAGGTCTTTTCACACACACCTGCGAACACAGGGTTTGACTGTACTCTACAAACACTTTATGCATGTGTCTGCACCGTTAACATCATTACCATTGTCGTCGCCGTATTTTTGTGGGAGAGTGTTCTAAAGGAGTCCCGCAGCCTCGCCTACCTCAAATGGCTGTTTCAACGTAACGTAACGTAACGTAACGTTACTTGAGAAAACCTATATCAAAACTAACGTAACCTGAGCTAAACCTGAGCTAAACCAAGTCTTAAAGTAGTCTAAACCTAACAGTTATCTTCGTGGTGTTCTTTTCCCCGGAGCTTCTCCTCCAAGCCGCAGCAGCGCTGAAGATCTGACCCCGGGTATCCCCAACCGACAAACTCAGCTTCCGATGCAAAAACTGTACATTTATTTACAGCCCGGCGGGCGGCTAAGAAACAGGACTGGCGCGGAGGCCGAAGACGACGGGCCCAGCTCTCCTGCGCCCGGACCGCGTCTCCCCGTCTTCATTTTCCATTCCTCCTGCAGCTGAGGGCCGGGGAAAAAGGAAAAGCCAGTCGTCTTCGTCGGTGGCAATCCCATGTGGTGGCGGTTAGGCCATCCGGTGCGAGCAGGCACGGCCTTTGTCGGAATGCGCGGCGTTCGAAAGCGCCGCGCAACACGTGCCTTCCATTTCCGCGCTACTCGCCCCAGGGCCCGCGCTAGTTCGTGCGTCGAAGCGCCCGACACCTCTACCACCACTGTGAAACATAACTTAAGGAATGTTTCACACACGAAACACACACCACACACACTTTTGGCACGTTCACCATCGTTCCTTCAGTTGACGACACAACAATAGCACGGCCAGTGCCCCTTGACCCTGGCTGCAGATCACCATGACAAAGGACAGCCCCAACACTCTAGTTCAGTCAGAGCGAGCGGCCTTTATAAGGTGGTATGCACCGGCCGTCGTCGTCCAAAAACACCCTTGCCATGCGGCGCACCTCGTCGTACAACAGTAACAGGGGCCCCTCTCCTCTTCGCTTTCTCGCTCGTGAAGGGACCGCTGCTGCCTCGTCGGCCTGCGGTGCAGCCACGCTGCACTGCGGTGAAGCTGGCTGACGCTTCCTCCCCTTTTCATCCGAACACCCCAGTTCAGCCAATCCTGAGCTCGGAGCGCCGTGCTCCACTACGCGCTGTTCGTCAGCGTAATCGGCAGACGGCTGCTTACCGGCCGCATTAAAGCTGACATGGAATGCTGGTGAGGCTATCTTTTCAGCGACTCCGGCAGCCCTACCTGTAACTGCGTGGGGCTGCATTACTTGAGCGGCCGTGCCCTAATTTGCACTTTCCTCTCTCAAGTCGCTAAAGCTCCCCATGGCAATCACATTTTCATGATATTACATTTGGGGATCTTCAGAAGCACTGGATGCACTTGGCGCGACACCAACTGCATCCGAATCCTCGCGCGATTCCCGTGCTGCTGCATCCTGCAAAGCTACTGGCCGCTCGGCCACGCTCCCGGAATGTTCTCTGTCTCCGCACGGTGCGACGACGGGCTCACTCTCAACTGAAGCTAGCTTCAGCCCCTTCAGTACTGCTGCTTTAAGAACTGCGTAGTTCTTCCGCTGCTCCCCCGAGAATCCAGCTAGGCACCCTCTAGCCCTCACGCTCAAGTCGGGAAGAATTACCCCTGCTCGCCATTTTAGCGGAACATCGTAGGAGTCTAGCCTGGCCTCGGCACAAGCGAACCAATCAAGCACAAGCGCTTCCTGGGGGGGCATATCTACGAGCACTCCTTGCAGCATGCTCATGCAATCTAATCTCCCATCCATCTCGCTGCACCCTTGTGCTTGCTGCCCGTTGTTAGCGCTTCTCAAACGCTCACTCCTTAGGCGTTCCGCTGCTAACCCCGCCTCAGCGATCTTCAATTTCGCCTGGAGTAGGGCCATCTCGTCAGCGAAAGACATGGCTGACCTAATTCTGACGCTCGCTGCCTCGTCTGCCCTCAGAGTCAGCTCCATCTCACCATACCTTGCTAACCGCCACCCATTATCTCAGGGCTACTCACGCAGCACCCCTTACATGTCGTGGTGAGCCACGCACCCAGGATCAAGTGAGGCACTGACCTGCATAGTTCGGTGCTTGTGGTGATGGGCTGGATCCGTCGAGGTGGCGATCCGTATCCACGCGGCGCCGGCCGCGTTCTCGTTCTCGGGGCTGGAGGGGTGATCCGGGTCCCTCCGCTGAGGCGTCCAGGCGTTCGCACGCGGCAGTAGAAGTCAGCGCCAGCTCGGTCACTGCTCCAGCTGTTCCCGTTCAACAGGCTGCGCCGCTCTCCGCTGAGAAGTCCATTGAGCGCCGGTCGAGCCGCTTCTCCGCCAGGCTGGCGAGCTCGCTGCTCCCGCCGATCTCGTTCAGCAGACCGCGATTTCTCCGCCTGCTCCGTCCGTCGAGGGCCCGTCTCGCCCGCCGGCAAGCTGAGTCGTCGCTGTTGAAGATCCTGCCGACTGCGCCAGTTATCTTCGTCGATGTTCTTTTCCCCGGGGCTTCTCCTCCAAGCCGCAGTAGCGCTGAAGATCTGACCCCGGGTATCCTCAACCGACAAACTCAGTTTCCGATGCAAAAACTGTACATTTATTTAAAGCCCAGCCGGCGACTAAGAAACAAATATTGAGCGGAGCACGAAGACGACGGGCCGAGCTCTCCTGCGCCAGGACCACGTCTCTCCTTCATTTTCCATTCCTCCTGCAGCTGATGGCCGGGGAAGAAGGAAATGCCAGTCGTCTTCGTCGGTGGCCATCCCATGTGGTGGCGGTTAGGCCATCCGGTGGGAGCAGGCGCAGCCTTTGTCGGAAGAATGCGCGGCGTTTGAAAGCGCCGCGCAACACGTGCCTTCCATTTCCGCGCTGCTCGCCCCAGGGCCCGCGCCAGTTCGTGCGTCGAAGCGCGCGACACTAACTTAATCTGACCGAACCTGACCATGATTTTCTTCACTTTCATTTCACTCAAAAGGGCCTTACGCGACGACTCTGCCATTTTTTTAGTCTAACGTGAACTCTGGCAGCTTTTAGGTATTGTTCTTTTAGCGTCGCCTCTGCAGCGTCGCATTCACTCTGTCGAGTCCGTTTTATTCCCGAGGACAGAATGCAGTTTCACAGAAGAGTTCCTCAGCAACAATAGTGTCTATGAGGGCCAAGCGTATACATATACCCGCCGCGGTAGCTGAGTGGCCAAGGCGTTGTGCTGCTGAGCACGAGTACGCGGGTTTGATTCCCGGCCGCGGCGACCGCTTTTCTGGTGGGGGCGAAAAGCAGAAACGCCCGTATGTTCGAGATTACGGCGCACGTTGAAGGTGGTCAAAATTAATCCGGAGCCCTCCACTACGGCGCGCCTCCTCGCCTGCGTTGCGTCGGCGCGGTAAACCCTACAATCAATCAATCAATCAATCAATCAATCAATCAATCAATCAATCAATCAATCAATCAATCAATCAATCAATCAATCAATCAATCAATCAATCAATCAATCAATCAATCAATCAATCAATCAATCAATCAATCAATCCCTTCTATTAAATACCTCGATAAGACCCAATATCTCCATAAGACCCCGCAGGTCTCCCACGGAAACCTGTACATTAAGTCCCTTCAAAGTCGGCTTCATTGCTATACTCAAACACATTGCTTTTTAAGGGCGATGTCAGGTGTCATGATATCAAAGTATCAAGGCCCTAGCGCCTTTAAATTAAGCATTTGTAGGCGGCGGAAGTGTCACTTATGAAGCGTTGGAGACATACAGACGGGTTTTGGCGTTCAGCACACAACGAAATGTAGTTTAATTAACATTAAAATAATAAACATTTAATTAAAATATATCAAAAATCTGAGAATTGTCTACTGCATTCGTACACCGCTCCTACACTTCATAAGCCTTACGTTTCTTTGATGGCATTGTGTGTATTACTTTCTTGTTATTTTATTGTTATTCGCGTTTTGGTGTAGGGCTACATTGAACTTTATTATTTCGTGGTTTTATTTTGAACTCAGTTGTAAAACATTTCAACATGATAATCGGGACCAACTAGCGGGCGAAAAAAATATCGACACCAGCCTCTAGCTCGATCTTCCGTACATCATTTAGCCTTCTCTTTTAACGTTCCAAGTGCCTTTAGTCGCCCTTTCAGAGGAACATTACCTTTGATGGTAAACAGGCGCTTTCCGGATGTGCTGATTCAATATAGTGTGATGTGTAAGTGTGGTGAAGAATAATTACTGCATACCGGTCAGACTTTGTTTGAAACGACGGCAATTAAGGATTCCTCAAGGCGCGCAAGTCTTACTTAATTGAGTCAATATGTCCTCAGCATTATTTAATTTAAGAAACATTTATTTTGCGTGTCCCTATTAGTAAATTTACTCCTCATTTATGGTCGTCGTTGCAGGATAAGCGTTTCTGCCTCGCCAACATTGCGAGCGTCCCTATAGTTGCTTCTTTGTCTCTCTAACTCCTTAAAATCTCCACGATACAAGAGGACTCAAGAAATGTGTTTGATTTGAGGAAAAACGCGTCTGTTTACTCTGTGAACTTGAAATAATGTCAATACTAAACAAAACATGCCGTATGTAGCCTATGTCATCGCGATCCGTATGTTGCATGACATCCGAGTGGCATTTGTAGGGAGTGAAATGCAGATGAATGATAATGCTAAAAAAGAATTTTTTTTACAGAAAGCCAGTGCTACCTGGAAACCTTTCTGAATGGCCTGTATACACGGTTGGGAAGCCGGATTTCATTCAGATGGACCTCAACACGTACACTAAAAAGCAAGAAGATTTGCAGAACGTTTGCAATATCTGGAAACCTTTCCTTTTGGGAAAGTAAGTACGCTGCAGTAACGCAACTTGACAAAAAAATTGTTGGTTAGGAGATATGACATTTTCATGCTCATATTCTGCAGCTCGTCCACATCTCAAATCCCACTGACAGCGTCCCCATAGATAGACTATGAAAGAGCTCGCAGAGGTCACGTTACAAAAGCAATCCGTTGAGGCGAAAGCACTGTGTGCTCTACGAAGCGAAAAGCCCTGTGTTGCGAGCAGAGGACGGCCATCATTCCACGCGCGTTCAATTAAAAATAAATACCGGGCAAGAACGGAGATCGAACCCAAGGTCGCGCAGTGCGAGGCAAGTGGGTTAGCCACTACACTACCTACGCCCCACAAGATATTGCTTTAGAGGTACAATTGAGACTGCTTACGTACTTTGAATGAGAAAGCATTATCGATTCTTTTGGCGATAGTTTACTCGTGCACGCCTGGCATGTCATGCTGCTTCCATGAGGGTGCCGTAATACAGATTCGTGACGGTTCAGTAGATAGTTATGAATCCTAGGCCCAGTATAAGAGATTGGCCAAGGACGGTGACAACTCCTGCCAGAAGGTCACAATGGATTCAGTAATTCCCACTCAGCTGCGACGGCACCATACCCGCCCACAATTTCCACATACCCATTCGGAAATCGGGAAACTTGGTGGCCCACAGTGGACTCGAAAGGCGCAGGACAGGAGCTGTTGGAATTCAATGGGAGAGGCCTTCGATTCCCCCCGCCATGGGCGTGAGTAAGCTTTTGATGATGATGATGACCATGATTCACTCGGATTGGTGAATGACGATGACAGCTGCCGTCAGAAGCCCACGGCCGAATAGCCAATTCCCAATGTCATAACGCTGTGTCATTCAATGCACTTAAAGCGATTTAAGTAAGCCAAGAATTTCGTTTTGTGTCGGGGGAGTAGGAATTGTCTCGGATAAAATCGTATGTTTTTTTTTTCAACAGACGAGCAAAAACGAGTAAATTTGCACTGAAGTACCGAAGATTTTGAGTGCGGGTGTTCGATCTCGAGAGCAAATAATAATGCATGCGCCCCAAAAGAAATCATCCACATAATGATAGCTGAAGGTCACTTTGAGGTTGGAGGTTATAAGTCACGCCTGCAATTTAAAACTAAGAAGTATAGGGTTGTCTTGTGCAATGGAAAAATGCGAAATACATTTTAGCCTTGTCTTACCTTACTTAATGTCCGCAGGATTGCAAGCCAGAGCTGTGTCACATATAACAGAACGTACGTTCTCTCATTCGGACTTTGTAGACTGTTTAGCTAGGTTACTGACGCTTTGGAGACATTTTGCAGGTGATGAAGAGAAAAAGACAAAGACGTTAGCAGAAAGGGGATCTTTTCTTTGCCTCAGACTACAACGAGTTTCTTTCGTGCTTTTTATTTTTTCCAGAAACAACACAATGGTGAGCGACGTGGAAGCTGAGGGGGAGGAGTAATAAACTTTTAGTAAACAGCAAAGTGCTGGTGTTGGGACCACCCGCCCTGTGAGAGGAGGACCCCAAGAAGTCTGCGGACCTTTTTTTTTCTCTCTCTACCAACGTTTGTGACTGGGAGAGGTCAGGGCTGGTCAGCAGCTCCACCCACAGCCGAAATGAGAGATTGGTGTTTGGTGTGAGTCTCGTTTGCTATACCTATACAATATTTATTGCCAGTTTATTTAAGTACTTGCAATATGGTTTACTAGTCTTTTTTAGTAAGGATTGGTCTTGGACTGAAGACCCCGACCACAAATAAGCTCACTTCAGCTGTGATTAAAGTTTCTGTCTCTCCCTCTCTCATTCTCATTTTTATTTTATTTCATATTATTCATTACTGCACCTTTTTGTCTCCACGTACCTGAGTTTTCGTGTTCTAAATAAAATACTTATGGTTGACAGTTCGTTTACTTTGCGGTGCATGTGTTACCGCTTTTCGGATTACATTAAGATTACGACAATGTTGACGGTACATGAGCTTTCTGTGACATTAGAGTCGGCAAACGCCCGCCGCACCCCAGAGAAGGGCGCTATAAGGCCGTAAACAGCTCCTGTGCGAGTTCAATACTGTAATACTGTGCGGTAATCCGAAGAACTGCCCGAAGACTGGCGATATTTTATTGTATGCCCAGTTACAAATCCTGGGAAGAGAAATAAGAAAGCGTAGAACCTCCGGCCCATTTCGCTGGCGTCCACATTATGTCAGCTCTTAGAGCGCATGGTTCTTGGGTGGTTTCCCTACATAGTAAGCACCACACGGGATGCTTGCGGCCCACACAGACCGGGTTTCGACCCAGGCTTTGTACTCACGGTAGTCTGCAAGTTCTCCGCCACTCGGTGGGGCGCCGTCGCGTCCCTACCAAGACTCCAGCCATCATTGTAGCCGTACACCTTTAGAAGCCCTGGACACGGTAAACCATGCCCCGATCGTGGAACTACTTCGTGATTGGGGAGGTGGCCCACTGCCCACAAATTTTGTGAGGGATTCCTAAAATACCGGTCATTCGAGATCAACACCGAGATCAACAACCACCAACCGCACCTATGTAGTCAGGGTGCCGCAGGGGCGATCCTGTGCCATGTGCTCTTCGATCTAGTGATGCGCGACATCACTGGTGAGCTGGCGACGATCACACTCTTCAAGAACATAGCATACGCGGACGATATCACGATCTGGACTGATGGGATTACCGACGTCAAGACGGCCACTGCGCCGGTGCAGAGGGTACTGGGTGCCGTTCAACGAGGCCTCACGGCTACAGGCTTGCGCACCTATTCAGGAAAGACACAATACATTGTTCTAGGTGGTTTGAAGCAAACCAGGAAGACCATCGACATCTGGCTAGGCGGCAGGCGTCTCGAGCGGGAGGCGTCCCGCTGGATGCGTATCCTGGCAGTGCCGCTGCACGAACAGGGCGCAGCCAACGAGTAGGCCCGCAGCTGAAGGTGACGTGGCGGCAGAAGCTCCATATCACCCGACGCGTGGGCAGCCGCTTCGGGGGTATGATTGGCGACGTAGGCGATACGTACGCTGACCCAGGTGGGGCTTAAATCCAAGGCATGCTACGGGGGTGGTCTTCTTCGAGCGGACCCAAGCGTAACAGACCCAGCTAAAAGTGCTGCACCATGAGCCTGCCGAGACACACCAGAATCGAGGAACTCTGCCGGATTGCGTAGCTTCTTCCGCTGCGCCTCATCATAGATGAGTTGTACAAAGGGCACGCAGCGAGACGGGTTATTCACTTAATTACCCAGCGGCTTTCTCAGGCATCAGTCGCCAACTGCGCGGAAGCGGATGCAATGTCTAGGCATCGCCAAGGCGACAGCAAATTCTTTGGGGCTAGGCGCAACTAAGTGCTACCTGACCTCGAACATGGAACGTACAGGGAGATCTACGCTTCGCGGAACCGGCTATGACAATATGTCAGAAATAAACACTTGCGGCGGGCAAGTACATTTCTCGGCGCCCGACAAATTAGGTAAAATATGTAGCGCGGTAGATAGGAGGTTGGCAGGTATGGCTACACGTAGAAGCTGTGGAGTAAAGCATGGGTCAAGCTTTGTCCCTTGTAGTATTGGTGTGGTGTATATGATTCTGTTTGTCTGCGGTCATGTTTATATCGGCCAAACGGGCCGACGCCTTAGCATTCAACTAATGGAGCATAGACGTTCTTTGAAGAGCTATGATTATTCCCACGTCGCACAACACTGCAAAAAATTGTAAAAAATGTAAAGATTGTTACACTGTTTTTAAGGACACAAAAGTAGTAGCCAAACATAAAAACCAGCAGGTCCGAGAGATAATAGAGGCCTTCCATATTAGAAGGAACGAGTGCAAGTGCGTTATACTCGGTGACAACTTAAGAACGGCACCGAAAGTTGCCGCTGTGCCTTATCACCGTAGCCGGATGCTTCTCCGCGCGTCGCAAGTAGGGCGTTACTGGGAATATTTTAAACATGGCGTAAGCCGTTCCCGTGATTTTTTGGATTTATTATGCTCTTAAACGACTCCAGTGACGACAAACAAACTGCGTGAGACAAGGCAGACGATATCACGCATTCATAGCTAACCCCTTTGAAAACGCGCGCGCACTGACGTCACGGGTCCGGCGCTTTGGCGGAGTGATACACTACATGAGGTGGTGCCGTTCTTGAGTTGTAACCGAGTATAGTGTTCCTTCTCTGTCATTACTTGACAAGGAATTTCAGTTTCTTATCCGCTAGCAGATTGTGTAACTTCTTGGATGCTGAATTTTGTCGCGAGCCGCAGTGTTTTAAAGATGTTACTCTATTGTCGCTTACACGCTTTGTCCGGGTTATCTGTTCACACGACAGTATGGTTATTGTGTATAAATATGTGCTTTCTTTCTAATAAACCTTCAGTTGCGAGTTCAGCGCTGTGCGTCGTCCACTCTTCCTTTTTGTCCGTGTGTTCCTTGCGCTGTTTTTCACTATGAATCTTAATCTGCACCAACAAGCCCAACTTGCCATCTTACTTCAAAGTAAATCAGTAATAACTTAACGCAAGACACAACAAAGGAACATCGAAGTGGTGAAACGAGTAAGAAATTCCGTTCGTAAGGCAAACTAGTGCACTAGTTGGTCCATGGAGAAACCTGATGAAAAATTGGCCTCATGCCCAGGTGGCGATCTTCATAAATCGATTGAATCATGCCAATTTGCCGACTACGGTTCTGGCCCCCAAGAAGGCCACGTCGGCAACGTGAAGATTGAACGTGGCCCCGGCAGTCATGCTTTCCTTGTGTAACATTCATCTTGCTTCAAAGGCAAGCGCGCAGACCTCGATGAGGAGGAGGAGGAATAAATGTTTATTCCATGAGCGCTTGTTCTGCTGTTAGGACACCGGGGGGGGGGGGGGGGAGGGGGTCGGGGAGCGTCCCTAGTCCGGGATTCCCTGAACTTGGCTGGCAGTCCAGGCCCTCTTTACCAGCATGCGCTGGGTCCCATAGTCCTGACTTTTCAGGCAGGCCACCCACTGCTCGAAAGAGGGGGAAGGGTTGGGGGGTAGGGCTGGGATTTGTCCGCACTCCTACACTCGGTGGTATAGCGTGCTGGGCAAGGGCCACAAAGTACAGGTGGCCGGGTATATGGTGGGGTAGATCGCGTGAAGGAGGGTGCGATGGGAATAGGAGGTGGCCCAGAGAAACTGGTACTTCTGCTGCTTATGCGCGCATTTCTGTCTGAGGATCGCTCAGTGGAGTCCCAGGTGACGGCAACGTCTACTGTCTGAACCTTCGTGCCCCTGGAAATGACAAGGTCGCAGCGGAGTCGTTCCCCAGTGGGTGGATGTTGTGAAGGATCTTTCACGGTCGATAGTGGCGTCGGGGTTCCGCTCCTTTACGGGTATGACCACCTGTTGACAGAGAAAATCGTGTCTCTCGACACGCCGGCCACGGAGCACACGTGTCTCATGAGCGGCATGGCCAGCGACGAGTCAACAATATTGCAACTGCGGAATCCAACGCCCTTTGGAGTACGAGATTATCTGCACCCCCAAACCCATGTCGAGGGTCTGCGGGAAGGACCACCACAGAGAGGAGCGCGCTGCAGCCACGGCGCGAGCGGGCCCAAGAGGGGGCAATCTTCGTGGACGCTGACGTCGATGCGACGACCAACCCCGTAAGCGTGGCTTGTACAGATGGGCCAGCGCAGGCGAGGCAGACGGTTCAGTTCGACATCACACGGAGGACAGTGCGATACGCGATGGAGGAGGTACTGCTTGCGGTGAACCACACTGAAGAGAGCTACCAGGTAGAAGAGCACTTGGGCCACACGTTTACCATATATATCGACAGTACACAGGCGGCGGCAAGACTCGGCAGCACCCCAGCCGTGGGATCTGCAAGCCACCTCGTCAGGACGATCGCGAAAGACTTCGAACAACTAAACACAATACCCTGCTGGTAGTCTGGGCGCCGGGATACGCAGAATGCGTTGGAAACGAGGCAGCTCACGCGTGGGCCAGCGACAAACCAAGTATCCGCTGCGACCCATCACACCCGGTCCCCCTAGCCCAGCACGACCCTGACCCTCGGAGCCGCTGCCAAGCAAGAGAGTAGGGCGAGCCTCCACGCCGCAACACCGCATAACCAGAGATCACTGTCGTGAGGACTTCCCCACGGTGCCCAAGGCATGGCACACAAAATAAAAGCCAGGGCTGCTCTTGCAGAAGCATTTCTCGCAAAGTGGTGGAAATTTGTTTCCCAAAGCTCAAAACACCTCAAGGAACCCCCCCCCCCCCCCCCTAGAACAACACGTAGGCCACCATCGTCACCTAATTCTCGTGTCGCGCTCTAACGAGGCCCACAGTGCATTAAATACTGCGGGAGTGCTCGGGGCTCGCGGCGGAGAGAAGAGCCCATACTCAGCCGTACATCAAGACTCTCCAGTAGTGAACATCGTCACCTCTGGGCCGGGCGCACCCAAAAGAGGCAGCCATGTCTCTTTGGACTGTTGCAAGTACCACGGATATGCGCAAGAGGATGTAGACGCCCTCACCTCTTTTAGCCTTCCCAATCTCAGACGAGACCTTAAGTCACCCAACGTAAATAAAGAACAATAATAATTATCATGAAGAGAGCTTCTTCCGGATGAAACATCCCGGCCGGTTTATGTACTTTATGAACATTTCGCAGCTGTAAAAAATTTTTTGATTCCCACCCCCCGACCCAGCAGCCCTGATACCTCTCGACCCCACGCACAACTCCATCCTCTCCCACTACACCAGCTCCCGACGGCGACCCCCCCCCCCCCCCCCCTTCCCTCACCGTCCAACAGGCCTACATCCTCCGCCGAGTACAGACCGACCGGAACCTACTTTAACCACATAATCGTATCCCACATTTTTCCTTCTCTCTTTCCACCCGACTGCCCATATTGTCACATCCCTCTCAACACCTACCACCTCGTCTTCTCCTGCACCCAACACCCACATCCCCTCCTCTACCCTCCCCATGAGCAGTGAAAGTCAGAGCTGACCAGCTCCGCACCGGAGCGCCAGGTCGCCCTGGTGCGGCGCGCACTGGAGGCAGCCCGGACAAGAGGCCTCCTGGACTTAGGAGGCTAATCACGCCCTTCTACCCCTTCCCTTTGGCTCAATAAACGTTTTCCCACCCCATCTAATTTATACCCCATTCGAAACACGCAAAGGGCAGAAGGAAAGTAGCTTCTAAACAAAACTGAGAAAGGGTATTTAAAAGCGTACCTTGTGATACACATAGATGCTATCGCCAGAAATGTTTTCCTGACAAATATGCATGACATCAGCACAGAATTGTATGGGATACACATTCGCCTACCTTAAAACTAGGATACCTCGATACATCACTTCATATGTCACTAGAAACTTCATTTGACGGGTGTGTGCAAGTACCATAACATTTTGGTCCGTGACTAAAAAATCTACTGTGAATGTTCCAGTTAAGGCTAGTGTCAGGTGTTCTCTTCAGTTTTCAATAAAAATGGCGGGGAACAGATGAATTTCGTATCAAAGCTTGGAAGTGAGTCTGATACAACTGTACGATCTAAATATACTAAAATGTCTGCTTCACTACAACTCTTTACAACTGAAAACATTTTTGGCGTCCAAGCTTCAAGCTAGGCCTATGATTACGCCCAGCTTTCGATTTGACAAAGAAAATGAAGGCTTAGCCTGGCTCTACGGCACAGTGTGACGTTTTTAATTGCGCCAGGTCATGGCGCAGGTCATGTTTTTGTTCAAGTCTTATGTCGAGCTTCAATTTGTGCCCTTCAACCCTTCGTTTGATTTTACGCGTGCGTTGTTGCAAAGGAAACAAACGGAAGTTTTTAAAGGGTTCGGAGCTTGCCGTTTTAGGAATTCCTGCGCTCCCTTGACGGAAATGTTTTTTGCCACTTTGGAGGAAGACAACTGACGGGTTCGAAGATCCCTTGTTTGAGGTTCTGCCTTGCTGGTCAGCTGGGAAGGATGAAGACGTGGCCCGGGGATGCGAGCCACCAGGTCTAAACAAGTATACAGACGCCGACCGATTTTTCGGACCTGGTGGAGAACGAAAGGTAGTCCAAATGAAAGAGTAGTCCAAAAATCTGCGAGTCACAAAAACAAACTTCAGTTCATTTAAATAGGACTGAAAAAGTCACGAATGGTTCCTTGCCTTAGATTCCTCCGTGTGAGAAGATGTGCTTGCGTCTCTGAAAGCGTACATATGTTCTTCGTAAACCTTAGACAACAACGCCAAAGCGTTGGCAACGTGAGGCCACGCATGACCCGTTTTCGGCTTTCCAGATTGCAAGGCTTCTGGCGCAGACTACACGCAAAATTATGGCCTCCGAGGTCGAATTTTGTTACCCCGGAGGGAGTCAAGCCAATCCCCATACAATCAGAAGCTAGCCAGTCGGCTTAAATTTCAAAACAGCGTCGTTCTGAAGGCGCACCGTGGCTGTGTCGCTGGAAATTTTGTACAGAAAATCTAACTTTTGGGTTTATGTTTCCCGAAATATCTGTTGTTCATATACATTATTCCTATTGAACAACTGGCGGTTCCTAAGGAAAGTCCGGAAGATCCAGCAAATCTAAATTTTTCGATTCCGAAAAAAAACGGCATGCCGCTGTACATGTGCGCGGCGATATAATTGAACTGTCTCTCCCGCGAAGCTGTTTTCTCAACGCTAATCAGCAGTGGAAACGCCGCAAAGAAGTGACGGCATAACCTTCCAATTTAAAACTCCAGGACAATTCGGATTCTGAAGGTACGTTGCGCTTGCTGTGAACACAAAGACTTGCAAGACGTGAAAGTCTACGTTTCTTTTCCCGTGCAAGTCTTTGTGTTCACACCAAGCGCAACGTACCTTCAAAATCATGTTACACCAACTAGCCCGACATCAAGCTTTCCTGAAATTCGGATTCGTGCAGTTGAGAACAAGTACAGATGTTGAGCATTTTCATTGGTGCTTGTGGGACGTGCAAAATATTGACACTAGCAATTAGGCCTTAGACTATTCGATCATCCTGTATTTTGTGGGGTGGTATTACGACTATAATGAATGTCTTGTAAGCGTACCGGCCCGTTCGTGCCCATTACCCAAACCTTATTGGAAAACTACAGGGGACAATAAAGGAGCGCGGAAACTTTTTGGCGGACGTTGCGTGCCGTTTTGAGAAGCGGTAACAACCTGCGTAACGACCGGATATCAGGAGCATGGATGACAAGAGCAGGATGTTTTTTTGAGGTACAGCAACTGAAGCGTTCAATTAATTTCACGTACGCTACATTTAAGAGTTCAACAGAGATGTTGAAAATGCTTTTCGCATGCATTATCTGGAGTAAAGCTGGAGTAGGCAACAGCCAGAGAGGAAACCCGACAGACCGAGTGTGACATAAACGAATTACAACTTCAAATAATTTTCAAAACAGTAATCCAACCACAACAACTATACAGTCAAAGGTGTACTCTGTCTGACGAAGATTCAAGACGGGATCTCGTGCAACAGGTGCTCGAACCTCTTCAGTTCAGTTTCAGGAGAAACGCTACATGGGTTATTTGGCATTTGACATCTTTTAGACAAGCGTGAACCAGCGCAACACAGAAGTGGACAGGATGAGCGCTTACTATCTTTTTACTTCTACTGGAAAGACAACACTGCAAGATCAACTTCTACATGCTCTGGGCGTACATGAACGAAAGAAAGCAAATAAAACACTGAAGGAACACAAGCGTTAATTTAAACCAGGGATCTGCATAAATAGTTGCTTAAGATGAACCATTACTCACCTGCGCCTTCTTGTCTCATGATAACCGTCTCACAAAATGTTTCGTTGAAAATTATTTGATAGCCTCTTGCAGCAGGGACACAGGCAGGATGTTTGGTGAAGTGCAAATGTAAAGGAGTCTACCCGAGCGCACGGAATCCTCTCTTCCCACCTGAAAGAGGAGATCGCTCAGCCGCCACAAGCAAGCTGCTTTGACCTCCGCGTGGGACTTCCTTCAGGAGGCTTCTATGCAAGGACATTGTTAGTGCTTCCCGCTCCTCCCCGTACCATCTCTAGACCTTACGACGTCCTTTTCAATAAAGTTACTGCCTTCCTTCCTTTGTTTTCTTTATAATTAGTCGAAACTTCCCACAGGCTGACGGTTTACATTAGCGCATTTTTCCTGGGTGATTTCATTTCTAATGTTTGGTCGGCGCATGTTAGAGATCCCAAGGTGTACACCTATCCACTATGCACTCCTCAGCCCATGTGTATCTTCGGCTGGTTAAACACCGAAAATTTGGATTTGAAACGTTTACTTTGTGGGTAACACCAGTATGCGCAAAAGTTATGTTTTAGTGCTAACTTTCCAATAAGCGTCAATTGACCCACCGTGGTAGCTCAAAGGCTAAGAAGTTGTGCTGCTAAACTTAAAGACGTTGGTGCCATCCTTATACGGGTGGCTGTTTTTCTGACGGTACGAAAAACAAAAAGCCTGTTGTTGAGATTTCGGCGCACGCTAAAAATACAGTGGACAAAATTAATTTGCAGTCATTTACGACTGGACGTCTCATAGCCCTGGTGCTTCTTCCGCCGGTGATACTTTAACAAATGTCAGTTGATAGTAAGCGGTCATTCTGTGTACTTCTCTTTGTCGGTGGTTTTCGCGCTTGTTTTTTCAAGATGTGTCAACGTCAAGAGTAGCATTAATGGCGTCGACCTCATTCCCAGTCACCCGCAAGGAAACAACCGAAAAATTCAGCAAACTTTACCTGAGAGGCAGCACGGCGCTGTAAAGTAAAAAAGGTGGTCGCCATCCCACCTTGCGAAAGTGGATGTCCAGCAAATCTGTTGTAAACCACTACAAATGGTGATGGAGGAGGGTATGAAATGTTTCTCGTCGCCTCAGCGGGCTTGTCAAATGCGCTAGGCTAGTTTCACTGGATAACAGTGGCGTAGCCAGGGGGGGGGGCTAACCGGGCTCAAGCCCCCCCCCCCCCCCCCCCCCCCGAAATTTTTCCGGCCGGCGCCGTGCTGCCTGTTATGCCTGGTACGGCGCCTGTGAACAAAGGGGCATAACCTTCGGACGTGCTACTATTAAAAACATTCACGACTGAATGCCTGTCCTGACGCATTGGTGCTTACACAAAACGAAGCGCCGAGGTCAGGATAATTGCGGAGGGGTGCAGCTCCAAAAGCGATGTCGCCTTCGGGTAAGCTCAGCCCATGGGACGCCAAAGGCGTGCGTTGTGTCCCTTTGTGTGTGGCATGTCGCCACACAGAGAATAATTGCCCGGCTGAGTCGTTCTCAGCAGAGTAGATTGACTCGTCACGGTATGGCCGGGGAAGCATGGAGTGCGCAAAAAAAGAGGGACCGCTGGTCATTGATGGGGGAAGACTGGCACCCGAAAGGGAAAAGACGATCTTTGTATGCGTAAGCAGAACCACGTGTAAGCGGTGGTGGTTCTGAAGAAGGCGATGGTTCTGCGTATTGGGCGAAACGTCTGCTTTAGCTGGATAACTGTCGGGGGGGGGGGGGGAGGGGGAGGGCAGAGGGCCTTTGTGGGTGAGGCGCACAGCAAAGTATGCCCCTCTTCTGCACGTCACCCCTTCATTCTTTTTCACGTTTCTGTGGAGCCCGGGAGGGTGTTGGCGTGGGATAATCGTCTCGGCTTGCGCGCACTGCATGTCCTCTCCTGAAAGCGGTGTTCCAGACAGACATTTTCTCCTCCGCGATTAGGCAGATTCGTTCGGCGGTATTTTTCGCTAGCCTAGGAAACTGGGGAACACCCACTTGACAAAAAGGGCGCGCTGCCCCCAAAGCGGGTTTACATGAATGCGACAGCAGCGTATCGCATTTGTTCGGCGAATCCGGGGCGGCTTTATTGTAAGCGCGAAGGCGCGACAGTCACCAGCCCTACCGCGGGCAGACGGCGGTCGCGATACCCGATGGCCATCTTCGACCTCGGTCACAACTAAAGCCCCTTCATTGCGTCCACGGCCGCTTTTTGCCTGGGCGGCGGCTGCCCAGAGCTGTGTATATTCAGGGGCCTGAGTCACAACAACGCCGACATGAGAGAACGGTGCAAGGGCAGAAGCGCCCTGGCTTTGGGAAGCTCACACTCGAAGTGCCACGCAACGCACAAGAGAGGCCGAAATTGTAAGTCATTTTCTTCCCTTGACCCCTGATTTATGCTTGCGTGATCACTGTATCTTTTAATATTTAAATAATTGTTTCCTAATATTTACCCGACGTCACAGTGCCTTTATGTTTGTGAGCCAAAAGAAATTATATCTTCTTTTATTTCTAATGCAATGTTTGCGTTTGAATTGGTTGTTGAAGGAGCGCCAGCAATGAACCGGGTCGGTACCTTTGAAAGAGGGAAAACGTAAATTCTACTCATATAAATGCTTAACTATCATATGATGCACAAAGTTGACGAGGGTTACTCAAAGCGTATCGGGACTGCGTTAAGTTCATTAAGAGTTGCCGCTGTCCATGAAGTACATGAAGAGTTAAAAATATATTTGTGTTCGCTGCAGCTTCAGTAGTTTGCTACATCTACATTCACGCAACTCAGTGTGAGGTTACCGCTGTCGCATGGTGTGCCCGTTATCGGAACTTTTGTTGCCGCGTTTCATACCGACGCGCGCATTCACTGCTACGCCCAATTTTAAAATCATCATAGCAGTGTGCGCAAGTGAAGGACCTTCGTACTGGTGGCGAAGAAACCAACGTGCCTTTCTAGTAGTAAAAGTTTCCTTCAGCTCTTTCGGGCATTTTTTTTTTTGAAGTTTTGTGGGCTCAAGAGTATCGTTCTTTCAATGCTAAATCGATTTGGCATGATGAACGAATGTCGTAATTCAAAAAAACAGGCTACAGACCACAGGACCTCTCAAGAACACCAGTACACTTCCGCCCCCCGCCCCACATACGGGTGCGCGCTGTAGTGATTTTGCCTGGATCCACGACTGTTATACGCCCTAAAATATCGCATGAAGTAAATTTCGAGCATTACTTAAGTAACCGAAATGACCGAGGAATTATCACTGTAAACAACTTTCCAATTTTTTGCCAATGTATTGTGTCGTAGCCTGAACCCATACTTCAATTTGAACATCACGGTCGCTGTACCACCTTAACTGTACCATTACTGTCCGTTTCATGCTGAAATACGGTAGTCTGTGGCATTTATGTACGCGGGGCCATGCCATTACGCATGTTTTCTTGGTGCTGAGGGCAACAAAATTCTGACTCATGTCGAGCATCGACCCAAGCCTGAAGGTCATGTGCAGCTTCCCACTGCACCCTGTTTTCTGGTGGACCAAGGAGCGTCCCAACATATTAATATATTTCCATTTTCCGAGTCGCTAACGAAAACCGCAAAATTCCTGTGCGTCCTTCAATGCTGTTTTAACGTTTACCTTTAAAACCGCCAGTGTGTGCTCGGCTCAACAATGGCAGCGCACGCGTCCACTAAACAGTATGTCCTTTCATTAATGTTTGAAACCAGAATGATATAAGACCTCATTATAATTCTTTCCTGAGATCTCACGACAAAATTCCAAATGCAGCAAGGTTTTGCTTAACTTGCATGCCTAACCGCAGGAGTATGGTCAGACAACGCCGTCTTTGCGTTATTATTTGTTCTAGATAAATTTAAAGTTCATTATTGCATTGAATAGTGAACTTTGCAGTGATTTGCTCTACCTCATCCAGGAGTGGTACTTAGACCTAAAGGGGATTGCCGCCCCACAAAAGTTACAGATTAGTACACTCCTCCAGGCAGACTGTAGGACATTTACGCACGAAGCATTGAAAACTTGACAGAGAATAATGCAAGGATTTCAGAACACCAAGGCCGAACTTTTTACAGCAGAGTCGACATTTGGGCGTACCGAAACGTTAACCAGATTGGCGATGTTACAAAGCACCAGCTTCTCATATTTGTCTGGCTTCCTTAGAAGCTATGAGGTGGACTGCGTCACAGAATCAAAACAAAAGCCGAAATTTCAACTGACATGCATGCTTGACAGTACCGATGGCTGAATTATTCCGCTTTGCGTGAGGGCCAATCCTACCATATTCGTGTAATTTTCGCCGTTAACAGCGCAGTTCTCGCGCGTGATGTCTGTGTAACGCTTCTTGTATGCATAATTCATAGCCTGTCGTTTTTTTTCTTAAGATAAAACCTGCGCTACATATAACGTAAGTGCATAGACTCGGTGTATTCTGCAGAAACTTTGCCTCATTGCCCTTACACTGGAAGAGTGTACGGGCGCAGAAGGCTTATAAGCAAAACAATTTCTGCATTTAAACATCAACTAAATAAAAAGATCTCATTTTTACGGCCTACATAATTTTATTGCGGACGTCTACTGCACATGTTAAAATAAAGCAAGTAATCACGTGAAACTGTGACCATTTAGTGCAATGCCTGCACAATGTGCCCGTGCGTGCAATGTACGTCCCGTATCACGGGCGCAGATTTGCACCACGCGGTCTGCGGATTTTCGCCCAGTTTACAACTTCACCTGGCACAAATACCATCACAATCAACACCAATATCGTAAGGGAACCTTCAAGGGCCTATTTGAAGACAAAATACAACCTAGTTCAATTAAATAGCACTAGCCTTTGGTAACTCGCACAGCTCAGTTCCAATCACAGACGTTTTTTTTCAACCCAAGCAATCAACAAATGTCATAAATTTTCAAATTGTGCGCTGCAGTGAAGTAATATGGGCAGGAGTGATGTATATAGGCCAGCACTAAAACGTAGTTATGAGTATGTTAACTGCACGTTAGAATTCAAATGATAAGATCAATGGAGGCCCCTCTACAATCGCGCAATCATGTTCCTTGGCAGTGACTTAAGTCGTTGGGCCAATCGTACATACAAGATCCTGTGATGTCATAGTGAAATCGCCGCCGGGAAGTGGGCGGGGATTCGCCACTGCTTCAAATGTTTAATTGACTGATTGATGGATTGTAGGGTTTAACACGCCGTAGTGGAGGGGCTCATGATTAATTTTGACCACCTCGGGATCTTTAACGTGCGCCGAAATCTTGTACATGCGGGCTTTTTTGCTGTTCGCCTCCACCAGAAAAGCGGGCGCCGCGGCCGGGAATCGAACCCGCGTCCTCATGCTTAGTAGCAGAACGCCCAATGTACAATTTATTATGTCGATTATTCTTCTGATTAGTTTGAGATAGAACTGGTATCGTTGTTATTGGGACAAGACAGTCGTTTTAATGAACGACAGTCTTTTTAATGAACCCAACATGTATTTTATCTTCATAGCCTATAAGGGCGCTTGCAAACTGCCGCGCTTTTTTTTTCTTTCGGTAGGGGGGGGGGAGGGGGGGTCGAGAACAACCTTACCCCCCCCGAACAAAAATCCTGGCTACGCGCCTGCTGGATAAGGGTACAGAGTATCGCCACTCTTCTTTCCTATTGTTCCGTACCGCCGCCATGATCATTGGTCAGTTCACATTACGTGACATTTTACACTGCGATGGTTCATGGGCGCCGCCATTTTGTTGTTTATGCGTTTTGGTAGGTCAACTCTGGTAGGCTTAGCTCGTCCTCCCTGCTCTAGCTGCGGCTGAGCGACTGACGTCGTTCTGAATACGAATGAAAAATAACGCGTGTAACACCATTTAAGCAGCGGACGTGTGTTCAAAGATGCGGCAAATGCTCGGTCCTGCCTAGCCTGACGCATGCGCTCTGCGTCTTGACCAGGAACTGCTCTATTTAGCGACACTAGACCTGCCTAGCCTTCAAAGATAATCTGAAATCTTTACCAGGAACACATGGTAGAAGGGGGGGGGGGTACCATTGTTCACAGGCGCCTTATCATGTAATGCGGTTTCGATGCTTATTTTGTGGTTTCCTTAATTAAACGAATTATGAGCTATATGCTGTATGCCTGATTATCCTGTCGCATGCGCTCGGCGTCTTGGGCCTTGGCGGTTTGGCGTTTTTGCCCACGGCGATAAAACCGTTGGGGACAGAGGTATACAGCTTTGCTGTAAAAAGCAAAAAAAAAAAAATCTACGCTTTCGGCATCTTTTTTGGGTTTTGGAGGGGTTGAACGTGTGTAAATTATCTCTGTAACGAACGTACGTTGTCTGGTGTCTTCTTTTTTTCTTGTTAATATGGGTTATGATCAGCTCTGTAATCAGCAGTTAGGACAGTAGAAGTGAGGGGGTCACGTTTGTATGCACAACTAAGCTGTCTCTGAGGTACTGCAGAGTCCACTGTAGCGATTTGCAGCGTTACGCCGTCAGTCTTGTACTGCCAAATACACGAGACAAACGACTTGGTAGCGTGGCTTCAACGCGCGCGGCCGGAGCGTTTTCTTTTGTTTATTTTGGTTAAGCAATTTTCGAGCTTCGGTTGTGCCGAAGGGTTGTGAGGAAGCTATGTTTCAAGAAAGATATATAACCCCATCTGTTTCAAACAAATTGATTTCATTTGATTGATTATAAGGTTTAACGCGCCGACACTGCACAGGCGATGAGGCGCGCCTTAGTGGAGGGCTCCGGATTAATTTTGAACACCTGGGGATCTTTAACGTGCGCCGAAATCTCGACCACACAGGTGTTTTTGCTTTCCACCTCCATCAGAGAAACGGCCGCCGCGGACGGGAATCGAACCCGCGAAACAAATAGATTTTTGGGTGTACTGCTGCGTTTACCTTTATTACTGAAAAGCAGGAGTCCATGAGGCGTTTTTTTGTTTGTTTGGGCTGGGCCATGAGAGACCAACCCGCCATGGCGGCTCAGTGGCTAAGGCGTTGTACTGCTGAGCCCAAGATCCCGGGTTCGATGCCCAGCCATGACGGCCGCTTTCCTGATGGATGCGAAAAACAAAAACACGCGTGTGTTCAAGATTTCGACGCACATTAAAGATCACAAGTGGTCAAAATTAATTCGGATCCCTCCACTATGGCCCGCCTTTTCGCCTGGGCAGTTTAGGCGCGTTAAACCCCATAATGAATGAATGAATGAATGAATGAATGAATGAATGAATGAATGAATGAATGAAAGTTAGATGAACATGTAGTCACTTGCATACGCTTAGCGACTCCGCTCGGATATAGAACTCGAAGACATTGCATGAGCGTTCACGAAGACATGGGACAAGGGACAGCCAAGAGATGGCAGCGCCATCTCTTGGCTCTCTTGGCAGTGCTTGCCAGCCACGTTAGTACTGATGGCCGTTAGAGGCCCCTGCGTTCTTATGCCGCCCTAGAAAATAGCAGGAAAACGTGTAGCCGTGGGCGCCGAAACTCACCTTCCGCAATCGTCATTCTAAGTTCCCCTAGGGGTTCGGGCCTTCATTTGTCGCTTCGTTTTTGTTATAACGGCCGGTTGTTCCGAACGTGCTCCTTTAAAGGCTAGTAAACCTGCGTATACATGCATGGAGGCTAGAGAGAGAGAGAGACAACCTTTAATAGAAAAGGATGACCACTGGTCACGATGGGGGAAAGGAATGGGGAGGGAGGGTAAGAGAAAATAAACAAATAAATGCTGGTCGTTCTCAGTAGACTCAATAACTGGGCCAGTTCTTGGAACCTGCAATTCATGGGCCAGTTCATGGTGATCGCAATAGGGTTTGTGCACATGCACCAGTTCGTTCGGGGGAGGACCCGCTCAAACAACCCGTGCCAGACCGCTTTTATTTGAATAAGCCGCTATTTCATATAATAGTTGTGCATCAGTTTGTTGTGGATCGTGATGGGGTTGGGGAGATTTAAATGTACGGTGCGTGGCGAAAGCTGGGCACCACCAAACTAGGTGTGTGAGGTCTGATGGAGTGGTGGTACGGCAGTAAGGACGTCGAGGGGGCAGGTGAGGGGTATACCACTGGCGAAGTGTTTCAGGTGTGTACGCTGAATTCGCAATATATTTGTTAATAAAAATTTCGCCTGAGCGGGAAATAGGAGGTAGGCGGCTGAGGTAGCCAGCTGGAGTTAGGGCTTTTAGACGTGTGCGTCGGTCATTCTTGTGCTGATGAATACGCATCGCTGGGGAGGGAGAGGGGGACCGCGATGGCCTTACCCCAGGCACCAGTGGAGGATAAGAGGGGGAACTCTCCTGAGCGGCCACATGGGCCGTCTGGTTGCCTGAAGAAAATAGTTCGTGGCCAGGTATCCAGTCGACGCGGATAGAAAACAATTATACGCCATTCTACTCAACGAAGGTGGGTAACCAGCAAATGTTTTAGCACGTAGCATGGAGGGAACAGGATTAGTGTAATTGATTTCACGCAATGTCGGTGGTAATATCTCAAAAAGACGCATAGGTACACGCACGCACGCACACACCTTCATTTTAACGGTACTAATTTTCATTATGGTTCCAGTTGATAACTAATATACCCAAAATGCCCATTCAAGGGATGAGACGTATGAGCTCAATGTGTAAGTCATGTTGGGATCGTGACAACAATGGGGTCTAATATTAACTAATCTACCGAAGACGACGCATATACAAGTGATGAGCTTTTGGATGGCTCACTACAGTGGTTGTTGCCTCTGCGTACGCTAAACGCTAAATTTTTGC
This sequence comes from Haemaphysalis longicornis, assembly GCF_048455015.1. Classification (NCBI taxonomy): domain Eukaryota; kingdom Metazoa; phylum Arthropoda; class Arachnida; order Ixodida; family Ixodidae; genus Haemaphysalis; species Haemaphysalis longicornis. The sequence continues at coordinate 89,977,674 of NW_027526361.1, forward strand.
GTCACGCTACGTAAACACCGCGAGGGGAGTTTTAGTAGAGCGTCTCACCAGTTCTGCGTAGCAACGCGCTATAAGGCCCCTAAAATTACCTTTTTAGAGGCCTTAACACGCTAATTCTTACGGCGCCATCTATAGAATGTTTTGCGAAATGACTCGCCTGCTGATTTGCCTGGACGTTTTCCGACTATCCAAGCAAGTACAAACAAACGCTTTCCCGTTAGTATTGAATGCAACACGTCCAAACATAATATGGATATTCTCTTACCTGAGTTCGTACCCCAAAGAAAACGTTGAAGCCCCCGTGGCACTTCCTTCGTGCAATCACACAGACCGCCCTGAAGCGAATTCCCGGGTGTTTAACGTATACATTTTAATCAACTTCAAAACAATCCAGAGACGCGTTTCGAACGGGCACAACGTCACGACATGCCTTGCAAGTAGGAACCGCGATTGACAAGCGATCGGTTGGCTCCTCCTGCCCGTCGTACATTCGGCACTCACCCCTCCCGGTTTGCCGGGATGAATAGCAAGTCACTTAACTCTAGCGGGCACACCGAAAAGGCTTTTAGCCACGCACACTACAGATACCCGATGCGAGGTTGAGTCGTACCTCGCTTGAGAAAGATAATAGAGAGTTTTAGCAGTCCGTGTGTTCCGTGTTGTACATGGTTACCGTGTTGACCGGGAGCCGTCTGGGCACTTGCGCATTCGACGCGGTAGGGGGATTTGTTCCGCGGGCAGGCCCTCGCCATGCTAGTGCAGTCGTCATGGTGAGGTGCGCCTCCTCGCCCTTCCTCCTCGCCCTTTTGCGTGTGCAGGCGCAGTCGGGTCCAGGGTAATCACGGTAACTACGCAAACGACGGAAATGACAGACTGCCAAAACTCTAGTTTTAGCACCCCGTATGTTCCGTGTTGTACGTAGTTAGCGTGTTGACCGGGACCCGTCTGGGCGCTTGGGCATGGGGAGCAGTTCCGCGGGCGGGCCCTCGCCTTGCCCGTGCATCGCCCAGTATAATTTTTATTATCCGCCGTACTTCCTTCGTAGAATGTTTCTAAAATTTCTGCCACGTTGGCTTATCCTGGGTAGTGATCAATATCTGAGCCATGATACTGGCAAGCGTAACTGGCGTTTTCTCATGTATGAGTGCACCGCTAGATTATGTAAGCGCAAAAAACCGATTTACAGGGGTATTAAAAGAAATGAGAACAACGGAACGCACAGCCTCCGATGCACGCTGCACCATCTGGCTGCAAAGTCACTAAACTGCGCGCATGCAGACTTCTTTGAGAGCGCTTGAGAATGTGGGCTGCATTTATGGGAAATGCTTGATCAATAAGCGACGCCGCTAGTTTATTTTGAGCGGCCTTTTCACGCTGTGTCGCCACTGAGCAGGATGGTCGTCCAAGGGCATCATGCTAGCTGCAACCAACCTGCTGCGCTCTTGGCTCCCGAACATAGTAAATAACAGGCTGCTCAGTGGCGACAGAGCATAAAAAGACGCCTCAAAATAAATGACCGGCGTCGCTTCTTTATCAAGCATTTCCCGTAACAGTAGGCCACACTCTCAAACGCCCTGAAAGAACTACGCATGCGCGCACTTTACTGACGCAGCCAGATCCTACAGCATGCGTCGGAAGCAGTGTGCCTCGTTGTTCGTATTTCCTTTAATTCCACCTCTGCATCACAGTGTAGAGCTGTAGCATGAACACCTGAGGAAGCGCTGCTTACTCAGACAAGGTAACTAAATTTCAGGGCAGTGGAACTACAAACAGCTTTATAAGTATGCCAGCTTCACGACGCTGATCTGTGGCGCACACCTGGCGCTTATAGAGTCCGAATGCCCCACACTAATATCACTTCAAAAACGTTTACGCTCTCGTAAACACACCAGATTGCGAGCAAAGTGACTGCTCCACATTAATATGTATTTTGAACGCATAGAAACAGTAAATCTCTCAGCAGTGAACGTGCCCCAAAAGCAGCAGCGACAGCGGGGAGCGGGCCGGAACGTCCCGCGGCTGCTTTCGAAACGGGTCGCTAGGGGGATTTTAGTGGCGACCCTACAGGCAGCGGTCAAGGCGTACGTTCGCACGTTACGACCTCTTCTTATCAGCAAGACCACCACCAACACAGTCTCTCAGCGTTCTCACCTCATCAATATAATTATTACAACAAAATCTTCCCAAGTACCATAAATTAGGGCAATATTGTGGTTCGGCTTCCCCCGAATTCGCTAGAACGAAGTATTCATGCTGTCGATAAAGCATAGTAGGTGGACACAGGAATAGCCACAACCTCAGCACGAGGCGCGTGAGACGGAGTAAGAAAGAGGTGAATGATGGAGAAGGAAGTTAGTTGCAGCTTTTATTTGACAGGAACGCCGAAGCCAATTAGGGGGTGGTTGGGCTTGTGAGGAAAGGGTGATATAGAGTAGGATGAGTTTCAATTCCTAGTTTAACTTCAGCTTTTCAGTCCGTGTGGAGGACTAGGCGTTACCCTACTAGACCACCCACGCCAGACCACTGTTAATTGCAAAGCTAGCTATCTCCGGAAGTAGCTGATTGAAGTATATGTTGTCTTATATTTCAGAAAAGGTAAACCGGGTGTGATGTGATAGAAGCTGGGTTCGATGCTCCTGGAAGTATACGAATGACCAACTGAGATTGTGTAAATGCGATTTGACGCCCAGGTTGCAATATGGGCAACGTTCCCGTCCTTCACGTCTGCGGGTTTATTTCGCGGAGAAGGAAGGACCGGTTGGCGGTGCGCCCGAAGGAACGGCGCTGCTCAAGTCATTCTTGGAGCCATAACAACATTGGGCCCTCTAACGGCGGCATTTACAAACCTGGCTGGCAAGCCCTTCCAAGAAAACCGAGAGATGGCGTACATTTTTCCGATCTCCTAGAGCCCCGAAGCATACGAAAGTAATTCTATGCTCTCTTGTATGTGATGTCGACAAACGTTCATGGCGCTACTCAAGTAAAAATACCTATTTGGGACTCATCTTTTCAATTGAAGAGGGTTCAACGCGGCACGAGAGCTTTAGGGCTATGGACTGAAACCGCTGGGGTCCCAGTTGGTTAAAACATAGGCTTCTCAGAACATGGTCTGGCATTAAAGTTGCGTGGCATGAAATGAGGAAATAAAACGCTCTTTTCATGCGTTTGAAGCCGCACTAGCAAAGTCGCTTGCTTCGGATAGCAGTTCAAACAAGGAAACGTGCTGCAAATGTATCAGCTCGGCTGTGCCAGAGAAAGCTTAGTTGTTATTTTGAAATGATATACCCTCAAATCATATACCCTTGCGTTCAAAAGGTAACTGGTATAGAAAATAAACGTGATGATTTTCATTTAGGTGTCGGTCATGTCCTTCAGAGTCTATTGTAAACCATTTCGGAGCCACACCACTTCCCGTTATAGATCGACGTCACTAGCGCATGCTTTATGACGTAAACATTATCAAGGTCTACAAATTAGCCGATAAATAAGTGAGTTTCACGTGCTGTCCACAATAACCTTACACTGAAGAGCGTTTTAAATATGCAATACTTTCTAGTGCTACATGGAAATTTCTGAATTTGATCTCTCGGTCAGCTATTGTGCGCATCAATTTCAACAAGAAAAAAATGCCGACCTTTACATTTTTCTGAGCATTATCACTTGGCAATTCAAAGAAAGGAAATTTGTAGGATCTGGAAATATGGCCTTTAATTATGCAAAAAAAACCCAATTTGCCAGTTTTTACAACCACTCGAATTGGAAATCTCTGATGTGGTAGCGAAAGCGCGCGCGAGAGAGAGAGAGAGAGAGAGAGAGAGAGAGAGAGAGACTTGAATCACAGTTTAAGCATATTTGTGGTCGGGATCTTCAGTCCAAGACTCCGTTGGTACTGCCGGCTGTCTTCGCCCTTTCCGCTAGCAAAAGCTGCGTTTCAGGACAAGAGCTGGCCAGCGTACTCGCCCACTGCTCGCGTGAGGGGGGGGTTGGGGATGGGGGGAAGATCTGGGCTCAGTTGACATTCCCAGACAATATGGTACGCGTGCCTGGTGCTTGGCAGTGAGTACATAGAGGATCGTAAAGAGTAGGGTGGATGGCGTGTAGTCGTGTTGGGTGGGGGTAGGTATTAGACTGTAGTTGTCTCAGGATGACTTCCTGTTCTTCCGTGGCCTGATCGGTGACTCGTGGATAGAGTTGTCTCGCTAGTCGATAATGTTGGGTGATGTCGGCGTATGTGAGGAGCGGTTGCCAGGTTCGCTCCGACTCTTCTTGCGGTGCCCGGTGGGCCAGTTCTCGGGCCAGGACGTGTGCCGTCTGGTTGCCGCGAAGAGCAAAGTGGGCCGGGGTCCAAATGATCGTGACCTGCTTCTGCGGTGGCCGTTGAAGGAGAACCCGAAGCGCTTGTCTTGAAACCCTACCTGCTTGGTATGCTCGGCAGGCGGCTTGGCTGTCCGTAATAATTACGCTGGCCTTTGTCTGGGAGAGGGCAAGGGCGATAGCCGTCTCTTCAGCCTGCTGGGTGTTCTACGACCGAAGCGTCAGACTGGAAAGGAGGCCGGTTGTGGAGAGAGAGAAATAACTTTATTATGTTTGTTGGGTAGTTGGACGTGGTGGGTGCCCCTAGTCCAGGGCTCCAGGCTTCCAGGCCGGATGTGGAGGTAACGGCCGCCGATCTTACCCCGTACCTCGCGTATTCCGCCGCGTCTGTATATACGACGTGGTCTTGTCCTCCGTACTGTTTTTCTAGCGCAGTTGCTCTTGCTATGCGTCTTCTCTCATGATGTTGAGGTGACATGTTCCGGGGTATTGGACGGACAAGAATTCTGGTCCTTAGTTCAGGCGGGACGTCCACTGCATTTTCCGTGATGTGCGGCGCCGTGTAACCAAGCGTAGCTAGCGTTTTCCTACCCGTTGGGCTTTCTCCGAGTCTTACTTTCTGCGCCGTTAGGTGGGCCTCTATAAGCTCTTCGATGGTGGTGTGCAGTCCCGAAGCTGTGAGTCGTACCGTAGAAGTAAGAGGAGTGGGGAAATGGAGCATGTCTCTTTAAACACCTTACAATTCAATCATTTACAACACTACCGCATTTTTCAGAGTAGCCTTGTGCTCGTTTTCTTTCAAAAGTGGAAAACTTCGTGAATTTATTTTCCTAAGCCCATGTACAACCGAATCATGGAAGGCGTACAAAAATGTAAAAATACTTGAGATTATTTTATTTGCTGAAGAATAGTTACGCGACGTTTAAGTTATGCTTTTGGCAACAGTTGACGTTGATCACAGTTGATCACAAATTTCGCACATTTAAACGGGGCGACATGGTTAAATATATTAATGAAGTCCAAATTGCTAGTGCAGCGCGGTTATCAGCATGATTATGTCCACGACATTGTATAAATTGCCTTCCAGTGGCGGTATTGTCAGCCACCGTTACAAAAGAAAACCAGACAGCGGCCTCTGATGGTGAAGTCAGTCGTGCGCAATTCGTAACTGCGACCGAGAATGATGTGGGTACTTACGATCGAGGTAGCTGTTTTTATGGTGGGATGTAAAATCCCACTGTTAAAATGTGCATATGTAAAGGCGAAATCTTTAGACGAATGAATATTTAGTTCAGGGATCCAGAAGAACATTGCTCTTATCTAGAACAGCGCCTCAAGATTAGTTTCCAAACTATCATAAAAAAGCTGCAAACTTGGATGTAGAAGCTGGTTTGTAACCCCCCCCCTCCCTCCCCCACTACTAGGCGTGAATATAGCCTGTTCAAAGGGTATTTTAGTACTATTGCTCCTTACAAGGTGGAAAGGTGGATCAGAAAGCCGAATAAATATCATGGACGATTGATTAGACTACACTGCTATACCACCAGCTTATTAGGTCCTAGGAGAGTTTGAGAGAAGGGTATGTGCAGGAATTCACAATTTATTCGGCTTTTCGCAGACAGATTTCAGATAACGGAGTAACGTCTAACTTCTCCGAAGGAAATTCTGACTTCCACCTGAAATGAAGCCGTATGGCTACAAAGGAAAGCTGTAAAGCTTTCTTAGAAACTTTGCAGGAGCAAAGAAAATTGCTGATCGTGTGTTCGCACCCGGGACTCCCGCCTATCTAGGCCAGTCGCTCTATCAACTGAGCTAATCAGGAGGCTAATCGTCTGTAGCGCGAGAGCAAACTGACCAACTACTTGAAGTGAGGGACAAATGGCAATCGACCAGGCTAGGGGTAATACCCAAAGTGGAGTACGTTTCTGTCAGGGACATGTAATTACTCACCTAAAATGCAGCCGTACAGCTTCATTTCGTTACGATGTCAACATTTTCAACGCTGACATTCGGAACCACTATTGCTGTTGTGAAAAAGCAAATTTAAGCAGTCATTCTACGTTTTTTAGACTGCTTTTTTTTGGCTTTTGTGAAGTATAAACATGGATACCTAGGACAAGTTTCATTGGCTCACTTATGAGAAACTACGACCATTTAGCGTAGGCACAAAATATTAATTAGATGATTTTAAGGATACGCAACATTGAGAAACGCCTTCCAGCACCACATGCAGAGCGTAAGTTTTAAACACAGTTTGCGCCATAATACGAGCACTCACGAGACCTAAGGCAATTTTCCTTATTTCTGTTTGTGCCTGTCTTCTATACAAGCGACGATATTGTTCCCAGTTGGACAGTTCGCATTATAGTAGTAGGGGTAATATAATAATTCATCGAGTGGTATGGCGCAATCCTTAGTTGGGAAAGGGAAATTGAGAGTGGTTAAACCTGGCTCACAGGCCCGCTGAAATGTAGTCACAGTAACATTTCACGCAATTTATCGAAGCACGCTAAGTTTACGTTAGAAGAACGTTTATAGGATCTGAATTCTCTGTCGCTATCCTCTATTCGTATCGAGAACGTAATTTTGGTAGCATCACCGATGCGTATCATACACTTTAAAAATATCGTTTCCGGCGCTGTTTTGAAACTACATTTAGACTGCCCTCTGCATATTGCCACAACGTCTGAATGAAAATAAGAATAGTCTTGTTTTATTGGCCCGGAATAGTTATACATTTCAGAAGCGGGCTACGAACTTCCAAGTGGTATAAAACACATTATTAATCAATAAAAATTTCAGCGAGATCTTAAGCATATTCGTGCTGTGTTAACTTATGCATATTTCCCTGGAGCACAAATAAAATTGGAGCAAAAAAAAAAAAAAGAACGCGAACGGGACAGGCACAATTTCTTGTGTTCTGTAGTCCTAGGTTTGCGCTAGGAAATAGGCGTTATGGCCATGAGATTATAATCCAACGATACTGGTAAAACACAAATGGAAAAGGGCCAATAAAACGAAATGTCAAAGATCGGTATATAATTGAGGAAGCAAAAAATAAGGCATAGGAGAAAATAAAAAAAAACACTGTTAGCGAGCAGTGAAAACAAAAAAAAAAAAATGTCGCCATCCCGCCTTCCGGAAGTGGATGTTCAGCGAAGCTGTTGTAACCACTCCAAATTCTGAGGTTACGAAATGTCTCTCTTTGTGTAGTCGGGCTTGCCGCTTGCGCTCGGCTTCTCTGGCGGCAAATTCTTGGTCCTGCTTAGCGTGACGCAAGGGCTCGGCGTCTTGGGCTAGAAGTGCTCTATTTAGTGACATTATTCCTGCCTAGCCTTCAAACATAGTCTGCAAACATACCGGGAACACGTGGTGCGGGTAAGGGGGGGGGGGGTCTTATTGTTCACAGGCGCCTTATCATACATAATGAAGTTTCGATGCTTGTTTTGTGCTTTTTTAAACGAATACCGAGTTCTATGCTGTACGCCTGATTAGCCGGACCCATGTGATCGGCGTCTTAGGCGAGAACTGCCGGGTCTTGCCTAGGTTTTTGTCTACAAGAACATTTCCGACCAACTAGGGGTTCTTACTGACGCAATACATTCTATATTCTTACACCACATTTGGGTTGCTTAATGAAGTTGGGCATAAATCTCGTATAGGTAGAGCAAAAAAGCCAGTCGTCTGCTTTAACTTGTAAATCTTGGGGGAGCTTAGCAGTAATTACGGCCACAGGTGCAACTGATCAATTTCCAGGATACATCTGCTCATTGTAGTATGACATGGTTATATGTTCGTATAAAATGGCTTAGAACTAACATCAATTCACGTATAATAAAATAATTTTTATTTACTAAAATTTATCTGCAATGATCGCACAGCAGCACAGCACAGCACGAGCACAGTATTACCTGAACGTAGACATCGACTCTCTCTTCAGCTAATATATGCTGAACCGGTAATAAGAGTGTGGCGAAGCTTCTTCCTTATCAGGTAATGCTGTGTGCGTGGGCCGTATGACGGAAAGCGCAATTCAAGGAATACGCGAGCAGATTGTTAAAAAAGAAAAAAAAAAAAAAAAAACTTCCGCATGGATAAGCCAACGGTATTTGGCAGGGGTGTCGAATATAATTCTCCTTGTCGCGCGTTACCGTTTTGTTAAAGAGGACTTTCACATTCTGCTCCGTCCACCGTCGTTCATTGCTGAAGAAAGAAAAGGAACAAAAGGGGTTCGCGGTAGTTTGAGCACAAGAAAAGATTTTTTTCCTGCTCACGTGGCCTGTTGGACCTTGATGCATGCAAAATGTGGCCATAATCTCTTCCCAGCATAATTAACCAGTCTACAAACTCCAAATGATACAAGCTACGCTGCATTGAATCCTATGGAACGCTGTTTTGCAACCGTCAGCTTATTAAGTAAGGGAAAGAGGGTTAATGCAAAGATCGAAGAAAGAAACAGCGCAAAAAGGAAGAGACAAGGACAGAGAGAGGACGATGAGGACTGCGCTGACTGTTGTCGTACGAGAGAACTGTCGTTCTCTCTCTGCCCTTGTCTCTCCTTTTTGCGCTGTTTCTTTCTTCGATCATGTACCAACCCACCCAGTGTTTTTTTCTTTATCAGCGTGATTTAAGGGTTCTGCTGCACTGAAAGATTGATTTTGAATATGCTTACTGACAATCCCTTTTTTATTTTAAAACATTGGCCGGTCTTCCTTATAACTCGTTCTTTTAAATTTGGTTCTAAAATATTTACCCCAGAATCCTCCAATACCAATGTCGTTTAGGGCATGGCTGTTTCGTGTGGTTTTTTCACGGACTTGGAATTTTTAGCAAGTGTTACTCACGGGAGAAAGCGCACGTTAGAGCCAGCGATGTGTGACTTACGGCAAATTCTAGCTCTATTCGTTATATTTAACACTTTTGGGATTGTATACTTTTGAATTTTTTAAAGATGTGTGAGGGTCTGAATGGAAATTTATAAGTGCTTATTAAATTACAAGTAGGCATTCTGGCCTCAATGCCGCATTTTGACGTGCAAGGTAAACGTTTAACACAGGTATGTCTGGTTGACAAGTACGACTGAGAGGCGCTGCGGGGACATGCTCCCGGTCACATCAGAAGGAATGGGCTGATAGCTAAACATTGAGTGTTGTTTGTAAGTTTGGTTGGAGTTTGTCATGCTATATCTTCTCAATAACTTGAAACTAGGAAAACAATATTTCCCTCAATTTCCTTAAAGACGTTAGTTTTTGCTGGCTTTTTTGCAAAAGTCGTCAGTCATGCGGAAAATCCAATAAAGAGAAGAAATCGCGACCAGCGTTTACGTATATGTAGCGTGGAAAGTTCAGCAAATAACTGTTATTTAGGTTTATAACTTGGAATTCTGAAAAAAAAAATCTTTAAAACACCGATAGTGTCAGTGCACGGGGAGTATATTTAAAAGCAAACACCAGAAGCTCTTTAACTACATATGTAAAAAGGGGCGCTTTTCCAGCATTAATTCAGCACACGAGTGTTTGTTCGGCACCCGATGACTCTTTGTAGAAAATTGCTCCGAGGGGTGAAAATCTTCCGAGTTTGTTTACCACACTTTCCCGCAAAATGAGTTTTTTGGGTATTACTCCGAACCGTCACGCAGCCAATCATGTCACCGCGAACACTAGTTCCAGCCGCACCGATGGGGTGCTTTGCAATATGCTCACGCATTGCTACGCGAAATGATGCATTGTTATGTAAGTAACACTACTGATGTTAATGATGTAAATTATGCAAATATGTAAGTTACACTAAAATGACTGACGCGCAAAAAAGAAAACAGACAAATAAAGCACACAGACAATTGGTCATAGTTAACAAAAAACAGAAGAAGGTAAATAAAACACTGAAGGAAGGGGGGAGAGAGTGAGCGAAAAAGCGAGCCCACTGAAAAAGGCAGAGAGGTTACCCTGGGTAGCGCCTGGTTTGCTGCGCGTAAAGCGGAGAGCAAGACGTTCCTCCCCGGTGGTGTCTTTCCTAGTTCTGCTTCTTCAACGCTCACGATGAGCCAACTCGCGAGATTAAACATTTTTATCGGCGGATAGTTCTCATGGCGTGTTTGGCTGCCTTGCCCGCCTTGCCTGACTTTAGCGCCGCAACTTTGATGTTACACACACCATGTAACACAAGCAATGAAGCCTGGCGCTGCACACTCTTCACTGATATAAATACATTACGACCAAACTGGACGAACACGCGTTTGTCGAGCAGTTTTAGTTTACTGGCACTTCGGTTCGCCCCAACTACTTCAGATCTCTGCTTAAGTGGGCACAGCTTTTACTCGCCATGCCGAGCTTTTATTCGCTCCGATCTTCGAGCGGCGTGCGCGGACAGCCTTTGTCAGAACCGGCCGCCTCTATATCCTTTTTCCGCTCCGATCACCTTGAGTGAGCGTAGTCGGCTCATTTATTCCGCACGTGCCAGAAATGAATGGGTCAGGCGCGCTCGAGCGGAGACCGTCTTGAGATAAATAGACGCTGGCGCCTTACCAATATAGAGAGTACGCGAGAAAAAGGGTCAACCTTGCGGCGGTTACTTGTACGCTGCGTAACGCGCAAGGGCGTTGGGGACGCGGCTTTCAACGCGGCACGAACGAGAAGTTTCGGACTTTGTCCGCGATCTTCTGAAGTCAAATTCTCTACCATTTAAATTAGATGAACCCATCGGCTTAAATTAAGAGGAAAACAACAACAACAACAACACTGGCGCAGCTTGCACTATTGGTGCAAGGCTGGAGAAACAGCAGAGCTGGCGGCCCCTCTCCCTTCTTTGGAGACCCAGCTGTTGCACCTCCCTCACGTTTATTTCCGAAATTGCCGCTGAAAGTTCTCCAAATTGCCGCTGAAAGTTCTCCATGACTGCCAGGCCCGGGTCGTTTCGCCCGCAGGCCTTCACATCTCTCCCAAAGCGGACCGCGTTAAAGGAGCCATGAAGAGAAAATACAACTTCGTTTAATTTGAAAGAACTAGGATTTAGTATCTCACTCAGCTCCACTACAGCGCCAAAAGATGTTTTCTTAACGAAAAAAAAGCAAGAAGTATTTAAAAACTTTCAAATTTGGCGCCACAGTGACGTGTTATGAGCACGAATGTCGTCATACGGGCCAACAATAAAATATAATTTTCAGTGTGTTAACTGCACGTTAGCATTCAAGGGACGCGGTCAAATGGAACTAGAGGCCCCATTACAGACGTCCAGTCGTGTGTCGTTGCGACAGGTCAGTTAGGCGGCCTCCAATCGCACAAACAAGGTTCCGTGACGCCATAGAAAAGTTGCGGGAAATTGGCTAGGGGGTCGCGACTGCTTCACACATTTTCTTTAAAATCTCCGTTATTTGTTCGAAGATTGCGATGATATTGGTATCATTGTTATCGGGACTAAGCAGTCTTTCTAAAAAAACCAACTTATATTTCGTCTTCATGGCTCCTTTAACAAAGCCAACGCCCACGCTACGAACCCAAACTAAATGCTGCGTGCCCGCAATGCGAGGGTGGCTCAATACAATAAAGGAAAAAAAAAGATGATAGCTCAATCGCATAAACGCCGGTTTCTTAACGCGAGGGACCCAGCTTCGATTCCGACCACGGACCGCGGGAAGAGTTTCTTTTCTTTCCAATTGGCTGCACATGTTGTAGTTCGCCGCCGCTGCTAACCCGTACCTCCCGGGCCTTTGGTGTGGCCCAGTGGTCATGAGGCCGGTTTCACGGCTGAAAGGTTCCGGTTTCAATATCCAGGGCCTTAACATTTTTTTCTCGAAGCGTCGAGATTTTTTGGTGTAACGGACGGAAAAGGATCGGCCTAAACAGCTCTGCTCCTAAAACAAAGAGCCACACGGACGCACTCGCCAGTTTCGTGTTGACCACGTCGCGTTGCCCCCTCCTTCCCAATCGGCCACCTCATCATACGAGCAGTGGATGAATGCGTGATGATCCCGGACGCTGACACCCAGCCAGATCTGGTGATAATGGCCCAGGACAACGAGCTGTAGCCACTGCCTCCCGGACTAGGAATACCAAGGCCGGTGCCGTGACATCGGCACGTAATGCTCAATAATAAAATTTATTCACTCACTCACTCGTCGACCCGGCCCCTTCGGCCTTCCCAGAACGCTCCTAGATATTCCCGGCTATTTAAAGCGAGCGTTGGGGCACGAGTCAATCCTCAACGCTCCGGCGGTTCCATTGGGTGAAACGCGGGCTAATCACTATAGAGCCAAATAGATCAGTCGGACGATATCGAAGAGCGAAAAGCGTGTGAACGTGCTTTTCACCGGCCTTGACATCTATAGCTCGAGCTGTTGTACTATCGCGGCCCGAGGCGACCCCGGCATTAGAATGGCACTAAATCTGGCTCACGATACTGGAGATAGATATCTTAAATGTCTGTGGAGTCCTTTGGCTGTCTGCTGCATTCTATAGCTTGCGATAGTCCACGTAATTTCAGGGGCTTGCCACAAGTGTTCCGACCATGCTTTTTTATTTGCAGAGGTTTTCAGAGAGTGATTGCACAGAACACAGCATGAAGAAAACGACCGTGATTTGTCTGCCACGGCAGACAAAACGTGCTCGTTATCTGTTATCTGCAATCTGCAAACCGCTATCTGCAGATAGCGGTAGTAGGAATGAAAGAAATGTAACAAACTGATCAACAGGGTATACCGATGGCGGTTGCGCGATTGTGCCTTGGTGATATAAGTAACAAGCCATTTCAGTTTCGCACATGAGAGTGTTGCAGAAATACATGTATTAGATCTATGCAACACCGTTTGCTCCTAAACATCTTAGTGAATCGAAACTTCCTGGATGTGTACTCGGCAGACAGTAGAGCAGTGCTTACAGCCATATGGACTTGCTTCCTGTGTACGGAATTTCAGTACGTTAAGAACTGTTTTCAGGGAGTAAGTTCTATCGTGAGAGAACAAGATTGCTAATAAGGTGGCATGGTGTCTGGCACCAAAAACTGCCCAATTACGTTATGAGATGTGCACTTACACCTCAGCACAGAAATCTCACGCAGCCGGTCATTTCATGCCGCGGTATTCCACAAATGACAAATGCTGGCATTAAAAAAATACTTTCAAGACGCCTCATCCTTGAGAAACACCGTGCCCTCGGTCAGACGATGATCAGCTATAATACCATCTGGTGCGTATACTGCGGCAAGCAAGGTCAGTGGCTTTAAAATTTTATCAAGGTTATCATTAACTGAACGAGCCAAGAATGCAATTTTCTCGCTGGTGCGTTTTCCAATAAATACACCTAGACGATATATTCTGCTTTCTGGCGAAGAAGTGAAACACGAGCGCTGATGTGGGCATCTCGTACAGCTTGGCACCACTGGAGGTAATGCTTGCGGGCTATTATTATTGCACGACAAATGAGTACCCAATATTTTTTACCTTGTGCCTTTAATAATGGCCGCAATGTTTAAATTTGTACAAAACGAGAAAAATAATTTCGGTCTCCTTTAATTTATTGCTACATTGATCCATGGTTGTCGTACTTGAACTGCAGCATTCCAAGCCATACACAACCTGATGAGAGCACCCAGGCACCAGCATGCTGAAGACGTTGATCAAGTAGGCTTGCATGAAGTTGTAAACATCGAAAATAACCAGGAATGCACATCCGACGGCGGGGAGATGAGTGTGATAGCACGCCGCGTGGATGTTCATCCACCGCAACATTCTCTGTCGACAGCCAGGAATCGTTCACGCAGGCAGCTGTCAATAATTTTATGCGAATCGTGCTACGGCTACTAATCTAGGCTTCGAAGCCCCCCTATCTGCCTTTCACTGTCAGTGACCTTTCGCTAGTGCACTGCGATAGGTCGTTACCGCGACCGTTAGTGCAAGAAGCGCAACACACGCGAGACGAAATATTTTGAGTTTTATTCATTTTATTTATTTTAATGTCTTTGGAGGGGTTAAAGACCGTTGTTTTCGTTCCCACCCCTTCCTTGTCGAGCCTGGGTACCGTTAGGGTACCGTTAGTGTTATCGCAAGGGTTTTCTTTTTTGATGCGCACTTGCCTGGCCTTTAGCGAGAGCGAGTGAGACAGGCAAGGTGGCAAGGTCAGCCTGGCTTGAAGGACTCTGCACTGGCAAAGGCGCCTGGCTTGGTATGATAGGGATTAGAAAACGACGTACGTTTCTCCAACTGCGCTATCGATTTCATCTTGCCTCTCATTTATTCGTTTCTGTATGCTATGCCTTTTCTTTGGTATTCTTTACCGTTATCGCTCATCCACTGTTGCTCACATACTTCACAGCTTGCCATGTACCCTCGTTATGACGAAGTAGCATTATTCGAAATGTCGCTTTATTCGAAGTGCGTTATGATGCACAGCGCAATGATTATACAGCTAGTTGTCTCCACTTTTAGGGATCTTTTGTTTGTAAAAATGCCAGTTTTTTGCCCGGTGGACTGCGCTTAACTAGGGTTTACGGCAGGTCTTTGGACCACTCAGTGGCCACGCTTACCATGGGCAGGTATACGCTAGCGCTCTTCCTCCCCTTAAATTTAAAGTTCTTAACCTCTTCTCAAGCTATATTCGACTTCCAATGTCTTGAACTTCAAATGACACCAAGCCCATATCCCTGGTCTCGTTTCGTTTTTTGACTAAAGGCTCATAAAGTTTAATGACCTGTAATTCTTTCATGTCAGGCTCCGATGGCATGCCTCATTTTAACTTGAGCAGTGCGTTC
This sequence comes from Haemaphysalis longicornis, assembly GCF_048455015.1. Lineage (NCBI taxonomy): Eukaryota > Metazoa > Arthropoda > Arachnida > Ixodida > Ixodidae > Haemaphysalis > Haemaphysalis longicornis. The sequence continues at coordinate 89,992,728 of NW_027526361.1, forward strand.
GCAAATGTTAGTCCCTCAGCCATCACACTCTTAGACGTTTCTCCGATTACATCGTACTTTTTATATCCCTACAGCACTCTCTCTTTGATTACAACTGAGCTTACCATTCATCATATAAAGTTGCATGTCCACAGATGCGCGTATCCACACGTACATCAGTTTGTTTTGTATCTTGCAAATGCAGTGGCGTAAATCACCGCCCGCAAGGCCCGCGCGGCGGGCGCCTGTCGCAATATATCCGAGGAAGGATGTCTTGCCTGCAGCACAAGCGAAATTCCCCGCACTACACCAAACTTTCAGAACGCGCGGACAGGGTAGCAGCGCGTTGAATCGTAACAGCAGGTACCTTAGCTTGCGCTATCTGGAAAAGAAATTTGGAAGCGCTTAATAACATGCACGGCGCCGCGTCTCTACACCTCAGTTTAAAACCAGAGGCGCACGTTTTCACTGTGTTTTGTTTGTCCTCTTCCCATTTTTTCGTCCATATTCAGAATAGTTTGAACGCAGTGTTTCGCATGCCATCGGTGAGGTTTTTAACACGAAAGTGTTTTATTCCTGGATACAACAATATTTCACTGACGTCATATTCGTCACGGAAATGACGCCAGTACAACAAAGCAAGCGGTCTGTAAAGGGTGCACCCCTGCACACAGGGTATTCTTGCGGGGAAGCAACCTCTTTACTAAAGAGTACGTTATATTTAGGGTTGTTCTTTTTCGGATTTTTTATTTTAACATGTAAGTGTTTTATGCCAGGATACACCAACAGTTCCCTGACGTCATATCCGTCCCGGAAATGGACCAGTACACCTGTGCTGAAGTGACCCGCCAACGCGACGTCATCCGCCAAGCACCCCCACAAGACTGCCGCCGACCCGCAAAGCATGCTCCGCTGCAAATTTCGCTGCACATTTCCTTTTCGTGTTTTACCGATTCCTATGACAGAGAAATCAGCCGCAGTTTTTTTAGTCAGACGACGTAATTCGTGTGCGGAAGTTGCTGGCCCAGACGTACGCACCAGTTGGTGGGGACACGTGCTTTCTGGAGACGGATTTTGTTGACGCCTTTGCGTACGTCAGCTCGGGGTGTGCTTGCGCCAACCTAGCTAATGGCTGTGCTACACGGCAACGTACGATTGACAATTGAACGCTCATTAAAAAGTTCGCCCATTGTATTTTGTAATGGGTCACTCGATACACAATTGGTTCGAAGGGTTTCGGAAGGCCTTTCAGACGGCCGCGAAGCACAGGTAATAAGTAATGTTCTCTAGTTAAAACTTGCTTGCTCCAGCACGATTTTTTAGCCAGGATGTACCAATTGTACTGGGGCACTGTAGGTTTGTCATCAGAGACGTCGTGCTCGTCCGTGCCTTCGTGTATTGGTGGGTGATGACAGCTGGTGGTGGCGATCAGCCTCGCTTACTTCGTCTGTCCAAGGGACGCTTTGCATAGTTTTAATGCGTGGCATTCTTTTGCCGAGTACCCCCACAGCCAGGACCGTGTAACGCCCTGCATTTCCACAAAAACTCAGACGTGGCGGAAATAACACCTGTAATCGTTATAATAGCCTAAATAGAGATAATTGGTCGAACAGAATTACAAAGAAGAAAAATGGAAGACATTTCTTACAAAAAGTGTGCAAGAAAATAAAAAATATGCATCTCATACATACCTTCCCCAACCAAGGAATAGAAAAAAAAGTCCCCCAAAAGACATTCAAATACGATAAAGAATTGGCGAATATACCGAAAAACCGTGCAACGACCTGAGTTTCCACGAAAATGCTGATTTGGAGATAAAAAAAACACCCGTAATCGTTGTAATAGCGTAAATGAAGATAATTGGTCGAACATAATTTCTAAGAACCAAAAAATAGAAAAATAAAAAAATGAAATTTAACAAAAATGATCTGACGAATATAAAAACTACGAATCTTATTTATGTCCCCCCCCCCCCACAGAAACCTAAGAATAAACAAAAAAATATATGAAAAATATATTCAAAAGACGATAAAAATGGGAAAAATGGCGAGAAACCATTTAACGTCCGGCGTTTCCGCAAAACTTTAGGTATGGCGAAAGAAAAATGCGTGTAATCGTTACTGTCGCGCAAATTGACAACAGAATTTCGAAAAGCCAAAAAATAACAAAAAGTGAAAAAATAAAATTTTCACAAAAATATCTGACAAAACAAACAAAAAACATTCCTTTAGTTCTTTCTTCCTTTCTTTCTTTCTTTTTTTATTCGGCATCAGACTTGTTACAGACGTTCAGAGCACAGACAAAAAGCCTCAAAGGATTGGGCTTGACGAGGGTCTGTGCCCCTTCGTCTACCCCCCCCCCCCCCCACACACACACACACAGACACCAAAGAATAAGCAAAGAAGTCCGCAAAAAACGTTAGCAACACGTGTAAAAATAGCGTAAATGGGCGAACTCTGCAGCACGCCTTGAATCTCCAGAAAAAAAAATCAATAATTGGCGAAGTAAAGGGCCTTTCGTCGCTATAATGGCATTTATTTACATCATTGGCGAAAAGAGACAAACGGAAACTAACTTATAAAGAATAAAATATTCCAGCATCTTTCTCTACTCATAGCCATAGTTGCCCTGTATATAAGTGGCATAAGAATTGCAGGCATTAGTAGACAATTATCTGAATTTATGCAGATTCTTTTTCCTGTGTCTCGCGCGCGCTTGCGTTGTGTAGTTGTGTGCATTTCTTCGAATCCATGCCCGTCGGCAGCAGAAAGATGGCTCGTAGGCGATATGATCGGGGCGAGCGGGGCTCTAGCATGCTTGGGCAATTCGCTTTGGCTACCAACATTGGCGCAATCCTTTATTATCGATACGGGAAAAAAGGGACAACGGTGACCATGGTCACCAATTGCACTTTTCGTAATCACCGCTAGTAGCGCTTCTGTTGGCATGGAAAAGGTCCATTACGCGTGCACACGCAGCCCAAGGTGGCATCTCAATGCAAAGTGGTCTTGGGACGACAATACCGATTGATGCGTCCAGTCTGCGCAATCACTATGAGCTGAATACACTTCCCTCACTCATCCTCCTTCTCTCCCCTCCCCTCTTCCCAAGCGCTCAGCTTCCTCTACTTACTTAAGCTTTTGATTGATTCATTTATTGATTGATTGCTAGGGGTATCCCCTCTGAAACGGGGGGGTGACGGGTCATATTACCAAGAGAAAACTAATATATCTCTGTTTTATGCACTTCGTTTAATGGCAGCGCTGCTCTGAGGGCAGGCACGAAGAACATTTTTTTTCCTGTTGCAGGTTGTAGCTGCCCTGGCCATTATTCCCATCTCTGCTTTTCGTCAACCAACATTCTAATCTTTTTTTAGCGGCCTCGACAGCCTTGAAGTTAACTGCCTCTGTTCTACCCTTAAATCGTAAGGCTTTTGGAAGCAATTCCTTCTTGAAGGTCTTTGATGGACACACTCCCGGTCTAAAACTATTTAACAATACACTCCCATTCTAAAACTATTTAACAAAAGCTCATCCCATTCACTCCTTCTCTTCACGCCTTGCCCTCCCTCACTCCATCCCATTCCTTCACTCCCTCCCGGTACCCTCCCTCCCTCCCCTATTATAGGCTCAATCCACCCTGTCGCCCCTCTTTGTTTCCTAATCCCCACAACTCCTACTCCCGCACTGCCTACCCACTCCCATTCCCACCTTCCTCTCTCACTTCACCTCCCGCCTAACCTCAGCCGGGGTTTTGCGCCAGATGGCTCGGCGTAGAAGGCTAGACAGGGACAGGTGTACTGCTGAGTGTGTAAAGTAGGCCTAGTATGCTGACGACATTAAAAGGACGACGCAGTCATGATGGCTAAGCAGGAGGCTCGCTGCTCATTCTTGAACCGTGGAGACACGGTGGCAGCACGCGATGACACGTTGCGAAAGGATGAGCAGCTGGTGGTGCGGCATGTGCATGTCATCTTCGCAAAGCAAAAGCGATCGGGTGGGGTGGTGGGCCATGTAGAATCCACGTGAACTATTTTACAACCGCGTTGCACGTTACGAGTAAACACGGAAACGAGTGACAGTTGCCCCAAAAAAAGGCGTTGCGGCAGTCCACAAGTTGGTCAGTGTTGGGGAAATGCATGGCGTAACTTTGAATGCAAGGGGGAGCATCGCGAGGCCCGTGTGCCACCAGTGCGATTGTCAGACGCAGAAGCTCATCTGCGCAGCGCCTGTGTTTCCGCTGCAATTCCGCCAAATGTCAAGTTAGCACTGCGGCTTTCAAATACACACCAACTAGTTCTAACTCCAAAAGTGGCACAAACTGGGTGAATTGGAAACCCATTTTTGAGGGAAACCAGCGTGATGAAAATGGAGGTAGAGTGAAGAAGCTTAGAGACGGCTGTGACTTCTCTTTCGTTTTGATCGGGATAAATACTGAGAAGAGCCCGATGTAGCCCTTTTAACCATGTTTTTATTGATTCAGTGACAAAATCGGGTGCACGAGCGAGAAGTAGACGCCTCGCGTGTGGTCCGAACTACTGAAGCAGCTGCGCTGTGGTGCTGAAGCAGATTTCTTGAATTACTTAAAAAATGCAAGTCTGGTTTTTCTAACTCTCTTGTTTTTGCGCAGTGGCATTCAGTGGCCAGATGAAAGTGAATGTGGTATGCAATAGAAAAACCTATTCAGGAAATAGGAGGAAACGAGTATTTTTGGCGCAGTAGGCACAGGTCTCACTAAATCTCCAGCAATTCTGGACAGCCGGCCACGGCCGCGCCAAAATAACATGGCTGGTGTTTTCTTTCCCGCGCGTATCATTATGGTCGTACGAGAAGCCGGATACCGCAAAAATAAGACAGCACATTGAGGAAGAAATGCGAGCTAACTTCCGCATATTGCTTGTCATGGTGAATTATTTCGTAAAGAACGTGCTATTATTATAGACTTCACCGTTACTTTTTTGTGTCCTGAATTTAGTGCGGTGGGGTGGCAGCGATGATGTAGAATGCTTATACATAATTCTTCAGCTAGCCTTTATGTGTCGGTCCCTTGTCCTCTAAACACCAAGTTCTGTACACGAGTGCGCAGAGCTCGAAACAAAGGTAAAAAAAATCTGCAGATCTCTTGAAGGTCTGCGGGGGGGGGGGGGGGGGAGGAGACATCTTTTTTGCCTTGCCAGCTGGCCTACTGCGCAAGGCACATTAAGAAAAGTATGTTGTGCTCGGCTGCTGTCCTCACGTTGGGATTTCCGGCTCCTGGGATTGATTCTCACCGTTTTCCTGTTGCACGCCACATATGTTTGCCCGGAGCTGCTTGCCCACACGTCGTGAGTCGTTCATGCGCAGCGAGCAAGGCAACTGCTCGCAGTGAATTACATACGATTGCATGTACGGATTGCACACTACTTTTTTTAATGTGATAGATTGCCCTACGGCATAACAGGGAATTTCAAAGGTACAAAACTTGAAATCGACCGATAATATTGTGGGTATAACCGAACTCTTATTCTTTGTTTAATCCCTCTGCCCCTTTGAAATATCTTACTTGCCTGGATTTCTCGTTCGTACTGCTTGATGGATGGGGAGGCTACCTAATTACCGAAATTGGGCAAAAGTTCTTCAGCACGTATCTTCAGCAAATCAATGTTTGGGCTAGGTAACAGGGCAGGTGATGTGTAAGCTCGGTAAAAAGATACCCCAGCTAAAACGTGACCACTCTTTGCCGTCCTACATTCATTCTATTTAATTCTTTCCCAGTTTAGTTAATCAATACAATGCACAAAGCAGCCTGAGTAGACTTTTTTGTTTTCCTCTGATTATGTTCACACGAAGTATTATTTTCAACAATTTTAAAGGGGCTGCCATTTTAGTTTCAATGACTAAGTACAACTATCCCAGCGGACTGTGACCTTACTGAAATAGAATATGCGTGTCATTCGCTTTGCAGTAAGTCCTGCAAACCACAACATCGATGCTGGGATTTGGACCAAGTACACAGACAGACCAACCGAAGAATAGCAACGGAGGCAAACGTGTGGTTTCCGTTCTGGCAAGCTGCGGCAAGCTGTAGCTTCCACGGCCTGCACCAGTTCATGCCGCTTCGTGCGCCGTGCGAGCAGGCACGGTCGGCGTGTGTGCGTACCCTCTCCGAGTGCCTATTCATCACGATTCCTGTTTTACCCATTTCTCGCGAACGATGCGCGAAAGCTACAAAATGTGCTAAGCTATCGTCGCGCCCACAATGTTGGTCGGGGAAAAGATCACCAGCCTTCGTTTCATCTGTGTTCAGCGGAGTCTCTCTGACTGCGAGAAGAACTCAACGAACGCGAGCTTCTCTATAAGCCAGCTCTGGGGGGTCCGCTATTTCGACAATATAGCATGCACACTCAACGCCGACCAAAAAGCCCAAGCACGGCAAGAAGCTCCCCAGTTCCTAGGCTGCCGGTTACGTCGTGTGAACGCCTTGCCTTTGCCAGTATACTCCGGGCAGTAGGCTCTGCGGCTTCTCATTTAAAAAGACGTTGAGATCCCCATGAAAGAACTGATGAAAAACAAATGGAGGCCAAGAGCGGAAACAAGCACATCACCGCTGAAAAATATAATCACTAGCGCCAGGCACGAATCACTAACTGACTATCCAATTCACATAGAACCCCCCATTCCAGTGAACGCTCGCTTTTGCAGAGGTCGTGTCCTCTCTTCTTAATATTGAGAAACGATATGTGGTACGAAGTTAGCATATTATTAATTTATGAGTTTGACCACTCGGTCACTTCCTAATTCCCGACCCTATAGAGCTATTTCTTATGTTAGGAAGAAAAACGGGAAACTTCATGCGACATTTTTTTTTTTCACGGGGGCATTGAATTTATGCGGCTAATTTTATTGAGCTATATATTGCAGTTCTTCGGAGCGTTCTTGCGCATATTTTAGTTTATACTATGAGCGTAAGGCGTGTTGTAATGTAACCACTAAGGTACCTCCGCGCTTGGTTGGTTCCAATATGCCTTCTTTGTATAACAGGACGATGTCTGCAGGTGTACATATTAATGAGGGGACTGCGAAAATTCGTCACACAAGCCAGTAAGCGTCTTGGGCAGTTTCTATTTAAAAAGTTGGAAATGACCTTATGGCAGCTGTCACTGCATTACTACTTCTATTTTTGTTTTAACATTTTACCATTCTTATGTTGATGAGCAGGTGTTCTTGGGTTAACCATGGAATTCACGGGAGGCGGTGTGCTGTACAAAGGCATCGAGCTTGTGCAGGGGGACCCTACACATTTCTACTTTTCTAAGTGTTTATTTTCGAACTGGCTGCCGGGATGATATTGCAAAAAGGCGTTTTTTTTTGCTCCTAATCACCCATGTTCTTCGTGCTACAATGGTCATCCTTTTCTCCGTACTACGAGGAACCTATGAGGGTCCGTACAAAAATCCTATTGTACATTGCGGCTAGAAAATCAGTAGATGAGAACATTATCTAAAATGAAAGGGTCCAACGCAACATTAGCAGGTGCGACATGTTATTGTAAATTTAGTTTCGTTTCCGCACGTTTGCAACTGCGACAAAGTTTTCATCCGGTTAAATAAATTGAGAAATTAACGAAGTGATTACGAAGCCCCTTTAGTTCCTATGCTGGCCCCGCTGTTTCTCCGTTTTCTACTGCGATGCTTGTAAGCGGAGGTTCGGACAAATCCCGTACAACTTTTTGCGCAGCGTGCTAATGAACCCTAGCTGCGCGGAAATACGAACATGGCATCATAAACAAAGTGGCCTGCCTTCACCGCTATGGCAGTAAGAATAGAAGAAAGAAGCCTTTTTTATTTTTAAATGTTTTCATTACCATGGGAAAAGGGTGGAGGTGACACCATAATTTCACACAATATTACATTTCGAGTCAAGGCCTTCACGTACCGACCGAACCGTGTGGGATGAAAGGAAAAACAGCTTCCGTAATCATACACGTGCCGTTAGCAGCGAAGGACACGGATGCGGTTCCAGGAAGTTTTTGAGATGGAAGCCCTCGCGTCGGGCAAGCTTATTTATTCGCCCATCAAGTTGCCGAACGTGCACGGGGCAGTAAAAATACGCCGCTTGCTTATTTTCATAACCGATTCGGCAAGTTACCACACATTTGCTACGAGGCGTGAAGTAAGTGGGTTTGCAAACGGGAGATATAAGTTGTAGGCGGAAAACAATAACAACTTTCCCTGTAAGAAATCAGACATAAAGGTCAATTTCTAGTTGGAAGAAATTGGTAAAGCAGATCAGTTTATTCTGCGCTCTATGAAAGAGCCGAAGGTCAACTTGCAGAAGGACCAATCGGCGTGACCAAATGTGCAAACCTAAAGAATTACGAAGCCCGGCACGCCATTCAAGTGAACAGTAGGATATGCGCAGGAAAGACAGTGCAAGTACATTGCTTGCGCTGCTGTCTCCGGACAGATTCAATTTGTTACTCAGGTCGAATGCTGGGCCTGACCATGCTCCAAGTTCGAACATTTGGTCACGCTCATTTCTCGTTCTAGAGCGTTGTGCTGAAGTCGACCTGGGACTATTTCGCCGAGTGGGACTTTGGATGCGTCTCTCAGGAAGCTGGTGGAACCGTTTTAAAAGAGCGCCATTTTTCACACGGTACTGTGCTTTTCATGTGTATGCTGTCTTAACAAAGTTGCTTTTTAGAAACCCTTAAGGTGGTTTGTGCAATTATTCGTTAATGTTGCTGGCCATGGGGTCACGTTTGACGGGTGACACTTATCTGAAACCTACTAAAGCTACTTCCGAAACACGAATTTGAACGCAAAACAAGGTTTATACTCTAGTAATTACTCGGCGATTGAACTCTGCGGAGTATTCGAAAGTTTTCGGTCAATGCCGCCGTCGGGGTTTTCCCCCGGCACAGAAGGCTGAACACAAAAATATCCTGACAGATGTACTGATTAGAACGCGAATACGTACAGGCTCTAGGTGTGCCCATTCCGTCCATACGAGGAGATAAAGAGAAACCCTCAACTGTTTTTTTTTTTTCGGCGGAAAGAAAAAATTACTTCGCTACTCAGCGGGGTTCTCATACTAAATAGCCTGATACGCCCCTGCCTACAATGAGGATTTGGGTCGTGGTGCCCATTATTGTTCGACGGCGTACTCACCGTTAATAAGGTTCAGGCACGTGCATACGTACGTACAAACATTACTTAGGATCACTTTATATGTGTTGAAAGTCCGGTAATATAACCCATTAAGATAGTTTAGTGGTTCTACACGGCACGTGCTCTCGAATAAACCACTGCATTGAAGTAAAAAAGAAACGCGATTTCTTGAATAGAAGGTTTGATACTGACATCGAGGTTACCCCTTGGCTTCCTGTGCCTTCAAGAGTCATGTAGCTCTCCCGTTTTCAAAATCAGAAAAAATAGCGTAAACAAAAAATGCTAGGGCGTCTGCGAAGCAGATCTTTACCGTGGTAGGCCTAAGCCGGCAAGCCGCAAGCAGCGTATATACGGTGTGAGGGAAATTGCGTGAACGAAATACAGCGATTTTCAAACCGAGTACACAAGAAGGGCATTTATTAGCATACTATCTGAACACTATACGTTTCTAAAACAATGGCTTTACATTGACTAGTTTTTGTCTTCTCGGCTGTGGACGCACTTTCTGTGGTGACTTGTTTTCTCCTAGACTCCATCTGTTTCCGTCGAGTTTCTGAAAAAAGCAAGAAATAAGAAATTAAAATTTCTGAAGTATACTAGAATGTATTTGGACCTTCCATAGCCGTATTAGAAAAAAGGGCCAACATTTATCTAGCGTGGGTTTAGCTAGGCGGTTACGTATCAATTAGATCCTATAATCTTGGTGGAAATGAAGTCCGACTTATCAAGCGTCACTGCCAAATATTATCGGACCACTATACAAACACTCGTGCACCTCCACTCCACCCACAGCGAAAATCAGGACATCGCACTACGACAATCACGAAAACGCCTAGAAAAAAAAAACTGCACAAAATCACGCACACTTCAGATAAGAAAACGGGCGACACGGACGACACGGGCGCCTGTGTCGTCTGTTTCTTTATGTGAAGTGTCTGCGTTTTTGCGCAGTTTTTTGTACTGTGAACCATTATCAATTCGCCAAGTTTGTCGTTCTGCATAGCCGTTACGGATTTCCGGATACATTTTTTTTTTCAAATAAAGGCAGCTGTTCAATGCAAATTTTGTCAACTGGTAGGTACCCTCCAACAGACACTCCTGGAAGGCGCACTAAACCTAGCGCTTTCGCCCATCTCCGCCGGTTTGTCCCCTTAGTTGTGGGCGACATTGTTTGCAAGCTGTCGACAGGAAGACCAGTCCTTCCTGGTTACAGGGTGACGACAACTCGTTAAACACATGAATCAAGGCTCAGTAAAGTGTATTCCCTCTCTCTTACCTACAAAGCGTGTGAGACCTCTGCGTTTACTGCAACCATTCGCACGGCACCTGTTTAATGTAGGCATGCGATACGTGTTTGCCTTTCATATCCTAATCCGAGTCGGTAGTTTGACCTGCAACTGGGCATTTGAAGTTTTCATCTAGCTGATGGCTTTAGAAGGAAACCATAATGTGTCTTCTTCACACAGCGCAAGCAACGCCTAAGTGGCTACGGGAATAGAGAGAGAGAGAGAGAGAGAGAGAGAGAGAGAGAGAGAGAGAGAGAGAGAGAGAGAGAGAGAGAGAGAGAGAGAGAGAGAGAGAGAGAGAGAGAGAGAGAGAGAGAGAGAGAGAGAGAGAAAACTTTATTCTCTAAACGGCCCTAGTCCGTCACAACTCTGTGCTTTAAATTACCTGGACACCCGGAGTGCACATATATGCATTTAGGAGCCTTGTAAATAGATAACGATTCAGATTTAACACTTTCTTGAAAAAGGAAGTGTAAATATATAAACGGACATTTATAAAAAGAAAACACTTTTTAAAACCGGTCCGTTGGCGGTAACCGAATTGGGTCAAGTAGTATTCCGCTAAGGTGCCATCGATCAGCCGTTTAGATATACCGGCAGGCATTTGCATACACGGGCAAAATATTCTGATTTACTACAAATACTCATCCTCTCCTCTCCATCCTAACTCAGTACTTGCACGTAAACTGCTTATCTAAGTGCTGGATTAAGGTATACTTACGGAGAAATTTAGGAAAAAATATGCTTTTTTAAACGCCTTCGCTTTCCTGCCAACTCGGTAGACGACATTGTAGGAGTTTCTACAAGTAGTTGTTTAACATTTCTGCCATCGTTGAGATATGCTTAAAAGCTTCCATCTTTGTGCAACGTTTTATAACCGCCTCTACAGTGATATTTCCCCCAAAAGTTAGTTCCTACCTTCAGTGCTAACAACGCGGAAAACGTTTCCGTACACTGAAGAAGTTTTGACAGTATATTTAGGAATGTAATGGGGTGTATCCATTGTTAGACGTGTACATGGCCAGACGTGAAAAGCAAAGCACGTATCTTGAGATCTAGGTGATCTATTTACCGTGTTTTGGGCACACAAAATTTCAAATAACACTTACCTTCCAAGCAAAAATGGCTTCCAGACGGCGCACGCTTTCTCGAGATCATCCTCCTTCCGAGTGAACTTGTTTAGATCCATTTGAATTACTTTCCGGTTTTGGAGCGTGTACTTGGGCCACTCTTCATCCAAAGGAGCTAGCTTAGGCACTCTGCAAATGAAATTGCTTCATAAGCACTTCAAAGTAGGTATACAAAACAAAGCCAAGTTCAAAGTTAACCGCAGTGGGTGTCATAAGAATCCGATTCATGTTTTTGCATAAACTAGGCGCACGTTAATTGTTATCTGGGCTTCTTTCTCAAAATATGTCGTATTGCGTTACGTTTGTGTGCAATGCAAGCTATTTTGCTAAGACAACAATCACAAAATTGCTCGACGTGCACAATGAGACTTCTTCCATTGTCATGCTTTAAATATTTTTATGCCGGACGCTTACAAAGTTATTCTTTTTACCTTTATAAACAAAATATTCTTCCCACAAAGCTTTCAAGGAATGTCTTTAGTTATTACACCAATAAGTTTGCGAATAAAGGGAACGTACGGAACTACTGAAGCGAAACTTGCTTTCTCAAGTTGGCGTGTCTTAAAACACGTCAGCTGCAAATTGTTCTATGGGTCGGGTGTGCCCACACAGCACTTGCATGACCTGCACTCCAGACACATTATAATTTGCGCAATGTACTTGCCACTTTACGAAACGCATGATTCGATGCAAAAATGTAACGTGCGCTGCCACATCATGCAATTTGAGACGTTACGCCCAAATTTTACAATCTTATAGCGCAAATAATGTTTCTGCGTGAAGTGGCCTCTACTCCTTCTACTGTAGCATGAAAGTTATTAGGGGTGGCTTCATTATTAGCATAATGAAGCCACACCACGTAGTTTTGAAAAGCGTATGTTCTGCCATGCAATAAGATTAAGCTGCCAATATGCTTCGTGGGGCTTAGGTCGAAGCATATTGCCTTCTCCCCTACCTTCACATTTCGTTACGTAACAGCAAGCATCTGCAGCCATGCTTTTGTGTAAGATTGATCGCAAAATATCTTTTCTCGCCTATAAAGGAAAGCGAAGAAACGCCAGCGGATGAAAATAGTAAATGGTCTTTCCACTACGTGCCTTTTGTTGCTTCGGCAATCCTCCACTGTTTGCTGTAAACCCACGATTAACTTAATGTAAAATAGAGGGACATAGAGAGCAAATCATTTGGAAGAGTCTGCAGGGCCCAGAGATTTTGGTCATGACTTTTTTGTTCGAGGTACATACCCTGTTTTAGCGAAGGATGCCCACGTTCCTACCACATTCTTCATGAACATTTCCTCCTCGGGAGTGTAATGCAGGCGCTCGCTGAACTCGACTGCACTCCGGCCAAGGCGTTCTGCTAACTGCTTTCCATCCTTGAAAAAAGGCAGTGATCCCAGCGTGTAGGGAAGTTCATCGGCGTGGGCGACTCCCATCCACTCAGGCCAAAAGCTGTGCGTCGCCCTGTAGTTGAAGAGGTAGCGGTAGACGTTTAAGCCCTGTTCGGCGGCTATTTCGCCGAAAAAGAACGTTGGGCAGGAAAAGGTGGCGTCGCCGATCATCTTGCTGATGATCTGGATGACTTCATCTTCAGAGTATTCCTTATCCGGGTCACCGAAATAGGCCTGGACAAGGTCTTTTCCATCATCAAGGTCGATACCGAACATCTCGGACAGAACCAATGACATCAAGGAGCGGTAGTCGCTGAACAGTAGCTTATTAAACACCGGAACAGACTCTTTGAGCAAGCGAAAGAACAGTGTGCCTTCATCGGCGTTCGATCCGATTAGAATATCCTTGACGGCCAAGCGCCTCCACAGTTGGGCCGATAAAACCTTTCCCGGAATAAAGTCCTCCTCATCGACAGGTAGGTACATCTGTTCTGTCAGTTCTACGGAATCAAGTTTCTTGAACATCTTCGCAGCGTCCATCGCGCGGACACACTCCGCTATGGCTTGACCTTGTTCCTCAAACTTTTTCTGCTTATCGAAGCAGTCCATTTCAAAAGCAGTCCGAATCATTTGTCCTCGACCGCCGAACGAGATTCCCAAGATGAGGGACAACGGAGTCCCACTCTGCAGCACCATCCTCTTAAACAAGCCGCGGCTGTACGGGGACACAGCATGAATTGCCGCTGAGATTCCTCCCGCGCTTTGACCGACCAGGGTCACCTCTTGAGGGTCGCCGCCGAACTGCGCGATGTTTCTCCTGACCCACCTGAGGACGGCGTTTTGATCCCACAGTCCAATGTTTCCCTGGAGGCCCGCCACTTTGGACGTCAGGAAGCCCATGATGCTCACGCGGTAGTTGAACGTAACAAACACCACGTCGGAGAGAGCCACGAAATTGGACGGGTTGTACACGAACAGAGCCGTGTCGCCCCACTGGAAGGCTCCTCCATGAATGAACACCACCACTGGACGCCTCGTGCGACACCTTCCGCCATACCGAGTGCAAGAGGTTGTGGGTTTCCAAACGTTGAGGTACAGGCAGTCCTCGGATGACAAACCTGCATAATCAACTGTTACGTTCGGCAGGAACCGTAGCGGCAGCTGCCAGCAGGGTTTCGGCATCGTTGTTGCATTCAGGGTTCCCGTCCATCGCCTAGGAAATCGGGGCTTCTTAAAACGCAATGCACCGACGGGGGCTTTCGCGTATGGTATGCCCAGGAAGGCGTCGACACTTTTACCGCCGACGCGGATGGACTTGCCGGCGACAAGGCCATCTTCGATTCGGACCACCGGACCTTCGACGGCCGCTCCTACGACGAGTAGTTCATTGGGCATGCACGCCACTATTAAGAGGGCCGCGAACAACCCGTGGGCTAGGCACACGCGACGGAGCGATGAAGGGCATAACCGCGCACTACTCATGCTGCCAGCGGGAAGGGCACCGTGAACTTCTCGGCAGAGAGTCAAGCGATACTCGTCGGCAAACCTGGAACGCTACCCCTTTTTATCACTCTTTCGCGGGACGGGGAGAATGTCCAGCAGGTGAAGGAAAACAAAAAATTGCCGTGAGCTAACCGCGGTAAGCGGTAAGAGGTGGAAAGGGCGCGCGTTCACGCGAAGATTACATGGGAGAGTTTTGCATAGCGAGAGCGAAGAGCTTTTCGTATTCAGTTTGCTCGGGATAGGACCGTGATCTCACGTGACCATGCATTGACGCTTCCGCTCCTTAATGTATAGTGTTCGCTCTAAACAGGGCCACTTAAACGGTGAATGTCCTCGTCAGCAGTTTTTCTCTTTCTGTATAAAAATAGTGACAGATTATTTGGTCGCCCAGCACCCAGTGAATAATTCATGAGTGCCGCGTAATTGCCATTCGGGGCGTATCTTCGTTTCTCTTGTATTTCATTGTAAGTAGTCTGCTCAGCACGGTCGTGGTTGGAACTGAGATGGCCAGGAGGGTCATTTTTTTCTTTTTGTTACCGCCGTATAGTCATCGCTGCCTGGAGTAGCGTATATGTCGGCGTGATATAAATAAAGCACCCACTGCCACGAGTTCGACAGGTTTAGGGGTGTTATTGAACGGAGAGCATTAGTCGCCATCACGGGTCAACTATGGACTGTAGCAACCAATTCCAATGTTACGACCTGTTTTTTTTATTATTTTTGTGTTCTTTTGTTGAAATTGTCATTGCGACCTCTTGATTTTGGCTATGTGTCGCTGCTCACGTAAACATGGACAGGAAATAAGTCATCGGGCATGGCCATTTCCAGCGTGGAAGTCAATAGTCGTGGCTTTTACGCCCTTTTTTTAGTTATCGTGCAAGCAATCTCGGTGTTTTTTTTTCTTTTACCAATGCGTTTGTGTTAACAGGAGCACGTCATAGTAGGCAACTTCGAAAGAGCATGGCCCGTGGACTGGACGGATAGGGGAAGTCTCAGCCCTCTTTCACTGGTACCACAAAATGCGTTTTACTAGAGAGAGAGAGAGAGAGAGAGAGAGAGAGAGAGAGAGAGAGAGAGAGAGAGAGAGAGAGAGAGAGAGAGAGAGAGAGAGAGAGAGAGAGAGAGATAAAAGGCCTTTAGAGGAAAGCAGAGAGGTTTGCGTGCTGATTGATTGATTGTAGGGCTCAACGCACCGACGCTACACAGGCGATGAGGCGTGCCGTAGTGGAGGGCTCCGGATTAATTTTGTCCACCTGGGGATCTTTAACGTGCTCTGAAACCTCGAACACACGGGCGGTTTCGCTTTTCACCTCCATCGGAAAGCGGCCGCCGCCGCCAGGGATCGAATCCGCGCCCTTGGGCTCCGCAGCACAACGCCTTAGCCACTGAGCCACCGCGGCGGTTAGTTTGCGTGCTGCTCTTCGGGGATTGGGAGGAGGGAATAAAGGTCCTAAACGAAGTAGGACAGGAGGGTGGGAGAAAGAGGGGAAAAATGAAGAGGTAAATAAAAAAAGAAGTTATCGTGTAACTTTGAGCCTGTGACTGAAGTTCGGATGTCCTGCCAAGGTGAGCATGTAGTCGTAAATCGCCTCAGCGGCGCCGATCTCGTGCAGGAAATCAAATAACGCGGCAAGCGCTTTTGGTTGAGACGAAGGGGATGGTCGTGGTCCGAGTAGGTCTCTTAAAGTTATGAATCCGTGGTTAAGGCACTCAGGCAGAAGTGCTCATAAAACGTGCGGCAAGAGGGGCATGCTGTGATGTGACTTAGGTGCGACATTTTATTTTTAAATCTGAGGGAGGTATGAATTTTATGCGAGGATATCTTTTCAGTCCTCATCAACCTGGACATTAGTGACATTTTGTGTCGATGAATTAGCGGGCTGTGGCGCTCTTTTATTCTCTTTCGTTCGAAATCATGGACGCGGCAATTGGATAAAAGAATTAAAAAGCGAAGTTCTTGACCGCGAGCCCTTTCCCTAACTGAAGCGTATAAAAATCGCTAGAAAAGCGCCACAGCAGTACTGCTATTCAGATTCACGCAAAAGTGTATTTTTTGGCACTGTGAACAATGCCCCTAAAATTGCGCCAATGAAATCATGCAAGAAAAAAAGGTGGAGGGGGAGCAGGGATAGGGCACCGCATATACATCCTTATGAACGGGGCCGGTATATATCCTTCGCCCTTCTGGTGCGATATTCGGCTGCATTGATAGGGGGATGCTTTCTTCCTTCAGTGGATATAAATGGGCTACTGCATCTGCTGCTAATGATGACGATTATGATGATGATGATGAATCGGAATTAGAGATACGTACCGTTAATCCAAACTAAAATCACGATACAACGCATGATGTTGCAGCGATGAGTCAAGGCCCGTACCGAGATGTTCCCACATTTAAAGGAAACAATTCAGAGCGAAATATACGCTCGCAGGCAGCACAGGACCTCATACAACCCAGAGGCAGTGAAGAGCGAAAATAGTTTTTATCCCTAGCGGCGCCTCGTCGTGATTGCGCCAAAGAAGAGACAAAATTCCAGCACCACTCCTCGTCGGACTCGCAGAAGTACTTCTGGTGCACGTTCACTAGTGCAAGCTCGCTTGCACGTCATCGCGGACAAGAGCATAGGATGTGCCCAATGACCTCACTTATAGAGCATATATCGAACACAATGACGATCCTTCCAATTCTAGCTTTATCAAGGTGCTTCGACTGCATGCAACGTTCAGTCGCAGCCGGCGTAGCACGCCCTCAGTCCTCTTGGGCAGAACTTGCACGATCCGGAGATTGTATTTACGGTCTATCTCATTAAGGGGCGCGTACCGTTTGAAATGATCCTGCCAGGCCGACTGCCGAAGTATGGATCCCAGGTCAAACCCAGCTACCTTGATATTCTTGTCGGTAAATGGCATTCTAACAGTGCATTTTAGGACGCCGGCTTTTCTGGTGGGCGCATCGGAGGCGACGTTGCCCCCTATATCAGAATGGCCTGGCAGCTGCGGAAAACAAATTTTATGCCCTTCACGCATCGCATTTGCGTGCATTTAATTCAGCTCGCGGACTGACTGCTTGCGGAAGTCGGGTGGCTTATTCAGCGCTAACGAGGCCGGCGAGAAATTAGAAAGGGCTACCTACCATAGGGCAGGGTTTCCACATAGATAAAAGAGTTCTGATCTGACAGCTGCTAGCTCAGCGGCGCTGGAAGGGGTCTTGTGGCTGAGCTTCTCTTTAACAGAGAATACGGATGACAGAATCCATGCACTGTTAGCGAAAAGGCAGAATCGACAGATTCATTTTTGCAAAGGGGAGTTTCGTCTCCACAACGAAAGGTTCCACAAGAAATTCCGGGCCATCTCCACTGACGTGAAACCTGGTGAGGGGCGAAGCATGCAGTGTATAAGTGTATTCTTGGCGCCTTGGCGGTTTCGCCAACGGAGATGAAACCGTTGGGGGATAGAGTTATACAGCTTTGCTGCAAAACTCTATTGTCTTTGAAGCCCGAAGCTCGCTAGCGCGAGGCGGAAGCTAGTGCCCCGGTGTTTTTTAATACGTGTTACGAAGCGTTGCAACGCGAGGCGCGAACAAGTGTCCTGGTGTTTTTTTTAGAACGCGTTACGTTCTAGCACGAGGAGTAAACGAGTTCCCCGGTGTTTTAGTACCATGACTACATGAGACGACGATTACAACGGTGACGACAGGACACGCCAACAGCCCAAGCTCCTAAGGGGCCTCGCCCCTAAAAGTAAAGGACTTTCATAATCACCAGAGCTGTTTTCATAATATTGCTTCAAGGATATAAATCATTAAAAAGAGTAGTTTTAGGAATGACTGAACCTCGACAGGCCTGTGTTAATGTTCGTAATAGCTCTTCTCTGTCGAACTAATGAAGCGAAAAGAATCGGTACCATTCTTTTCCCCCCTCGTTGTCATCCTCATCCCACTGACGGGCGTCGTCGTCTTATGGCGACGTGCCTCAGTTGGGCGTCGCCATTAGCGTCGTGAACCGGAAGCTGATGGACGATGGTATCTCTTGCAGGCTTCAAACAGATCCGGCAGTCTGTGTGGGAGCAAAAAACGAACACGGATCGCATAGGGTCGAACTGCTTTATTTGCTCCCGAAAAACAAAGAAACTGCGCTGGTGTTTATACTGTTCCACTTGTCATGGGGCAGGCCTTCGTAACTTCCGTGCAGGAATGCTGAGCTAGAGCTCGTTTTAAAAGCGTCAGTTTTGAACCACACCAGTGTACGCAAGAGGGGCGCAGCATGCGCAGCTGCAGTTTTGGTGTCCGCCTGAATGCATACGCTGCCATAGTTTCCCATCTTGGACGCCTTAAAGGGACCCTGCAACACTTTCGATAAACGCTTTCACTCTTTCCTTCGCTTCTGGAAGCACTGCGAAAGCTATAGTTATCGCCAGCACGGAGCGGCACTGCGTGATTTGCTCGTCGCACCAGATACGCCTTCTGTTTCTGCTGTGTTTTTGTGTTTTTTTTTTAAAGTTGCAATCGAAAAGCGTTCATTGCTGCAACTGAAGGAACCGGCCAACAGCCGCTACTTGGCCTTTGTGACGTAATTCGGGCCGTCAGAGAACGTCAAGACCAGGAAAGAGAGAAAAATCTTTTGAGCAAGTTTCCAAGTAATTTGATGGGCATAGAGCAATAATTTTTGGCTGAGGTACTTTGCGACCCCGTTATCTCAGTACTGCGTGTGTTGGGTGACTACGTTCTGCAAGCATTTAAGATTTCAAATAAAAGTTGAAGAAAGTGTGGCAGGGTCCCTTTAAATGCACCCTCTCGAAACGGATTTTGATTGATTGATTGTGGGGTTTAACGTGCCGACGTGAGGAGGCGCGCCGTAGTCGAGGGCTCCGGATTAATTTTGACCACCTGGGGATCTTTAACATGTGTCGAAATCTCGAAATCACCGGCGTTTTTGCTTTTTGCCTCCATCAGAAAAGCGGCCGCCGCGGTCGGGAATCGAACCCGCGTCCTCGTGCTCAGCAGCACAACGCCTTAGCCACTGAGCCACGGCGCCGGGTCCCTCTCGAAACGGATGCAAACTGATAGCGTCTCCTCAGGTTTGGAAGGAATTGAGGGTTTCACAGCTGTATCGAAGAAATCTGGTGAAAGTGGAAGAAGAAAGGTTTTTCGAATAGGCAATGGAGTACGGAATACCAATCGGTTGGTTTTCTGACGACTGCTGTAAAATAAATGGTACTGGGCCTTGCAAAGGTCTCGATCTTAGCGGGCTCGCATAGGGCGGAATAATCTATTCTACCAGTGAAACATTAGGGGCATTGCCAGATACCGATATTTGTATGAACGTAACACATTCATTACTGAAAGGCATCCGTTTAAGCTCTGCTTGTGTTTCTGTTAGGGGGAGGGGGGGGGGGGGGGGAGGCTTGAATGGTAGGCGGGCGGGTTGTGCCCTGGCGTTCTTTTTTTATCTACTACCATGTACAAAATTCCCCCATGGTTGGCTCCCCTACAAGCAAAATTGACTGTTTCGCAGCTGGCACCGTCGATTCCTTTTTCTGGTAGCTCGGAGCAGCCGGCTTCGTTAACACGAGTCGCGTGTCTTTTCCCTGTTACCTTTCTTGGTGCAAGCGGCGGCCATAGTTCTGCACTTTTTCTCTGCCACTTCTCGAATTCCTTAACGACGGGTAATATCTGCGCTGTCACGTGATATAATGCATTTCTGGACATTTTTTGGCGTAAGCGCACTGAGTACGGATGTGTTTCGCTTATTTACTGAATTCACAGCCCGTGGAACTGTCGTCTTCCTGATTGCAAAGGCCACGCATGAGGGCATTCGGCACTTCCTCGTTGAGCTGCCTTCCTTGGCAGCCATGATGGGCACGCGATTATGTAATTAAGTTTGTTTTCACATCTCGTAGGCCACAGAACGCACAGGCTTCACGGAACCTCTGCCGGTATTGGTACGATACCGCGTAATACGCGCGATCATCTGCTGGTGCTCACGTGACAGAAGAGGCGGTAAAAAAATATCATTAATAGCGCAAACGCGGCACTTTTTTTTATTGTGTGAGCGATAGGTCTGGAATCTCGGCGAAATTTTTACGGTGCTTTGTCCATTTGCGCTTCGGTCAGTCAACAGAGCGAGCGATAGACGGAGAGAGCGCGTGGAGAGAGCTGCCTTGAAAAAGTGAAAAGAGCTGCCATCGCAACGCTGTCAACATTGTCATGGAGACACGTTGAAGCGTGGCTCGATATCTGCCTCTGCCTACGCGCCGGTCACACGCCGTCTCGACGGATCCCGTGACTTCCGTCAGCGTTCGTACGCGTTGGATTGTCAAATGTGTAGCCAGTGCAGGGCGTCAAAGACGGATGGCGACGGAATGCCGATACAGGTGTCACCACCAGTAAAATGTATGATAAGAGCTGTGACAGGCAGTCGATGCCGCTGCTAAAGCGAGCGAACGTGGCCGCTGAAATGGTTAGAGCACTAGCCACGATTGGCACGATGTACGAGGGCTGTGCGAGAAACACGGCGAGTTGCGTGCATCTGAATCCGGGGCAAGGCACGCATGCGCATTCGGATGGGATGTCTTTCACGTTTGCGAGGGAGGGTGACGAGAAGCTCACGCATTCTTAATCCACCAATAGATCTTCGATTCATTTTAACTGTTAGACCTAAATTACTTGAATTCCAAACGCAACCATTCACACTTTGATTTTGTAAAGCAGGGGACGGCAACCTGCGGCCCTCGGAGGAGTATATGCGGCACCCAGCACGTCGTCAGAACGCCTATCCCTCCCCCTGTTACTTCCTATGTGAAGGCCGATACGACAGGTGTGACCTCAGATGGGGTCAGACGGGAGACCTTCAAACTTTGCCAGAATATTGTCAATTATAGTCACATATTATGCTTAATTTTTTCTCTTTGCATGAGAATACCCCCCCCCCCCCCCTCTTTCCACCCCGATCGGCCGTGTGAGCTTCGTGCAACTTGGCCCTCCACATCAAAAAGTTACTGACTCCTGCTGTAGAGCATTCCCCCAGGCGTTCTTAAGAAAACTTCGCCTTGTCACATATTATTGCTGCTACTGCAGCTGCTACCAGAACTACGACGTAATTTCGGGTACGATCTCGCACATTTCTGGGTAGGACACTGGTTAAAGGGTGATATCTTTTTTAAAGCGAATCTGTTTATGCCTGGCTGATGGCGTTGGCGTTCGAGTCAAACTTACTGCAGGAAAGCCAACTTTTCACAATGGGCTTCCCGCAGGGACGATGATTATAAGAGAAGGCCCATCAAACACCTCAAATAAAAAACGACTTCCGTGGTCGAAATCGAACTTGGGTACCCTCAAGTTATGAAGTGGACGTCTATTCGACTGCGGCATCCGGACACGGTCGAAGCAGTTTGGATTTTGACTTTGTCTTTGACTTTGACTCGCGTCGCATTTGAGAAATAATCGTGTTTTGACCACTTTTCTTTTAAGAAAGAGGCCTTGATTTTTTGTTGCCTACATTGGCATTATTCGGATTCCACGTTTTTGAAGCCCACTTTCTTATTGCAGCATAGAATTTTCACTCGATTTTTTAGGGACCCTCTGGCGCGCACTTTGCGATGCATATGACTGGTGTTCTTCAACAAATGTGTGGATTTCTTGGCACAGTTTTATTTGAGGGATGGAGAGAGGGGGCTAAGAATTTTTACCAAACGTGATGTCTTCTAAGAAATCCCCCAAAATAATGATACTGGTTAATTTTAATCCGAACCAAGGCTGAGTGGAGATCTTCTTGTGCGCCTTATATTGCCATCACGTACGCAAAAGAATGAAGTCGTATTTAAAAGCAGATAATTTTGATAATAGCGATAATAGCCTTCAAGCTGGTGTCGAGCTGGTTTCTAGAGTGCGCAGTGTAGGTTTGAAATACAAGAAATAGTTCTCCGAAAAGAAATGTTCTACGCAACAAACAGAGGTCATTGGAATGTTGCTGTTCACGGAAGTATGTATAAACTTTAGCGACCACCCCAACAGAGCCAATCAAGAGAGATACACTTGCTTACTAGGATTCCTGTAAACTGGTATCAGGCGAAGAACGTTTGACGCCAAATGAGCCAAAGCCTTTATTAGAGTGATGGAAAATTGTGTGGCCTTGACTAGATATGCCTTGATGAAGCTTATCGCACTTGAAATGAAGGACCGCCGTCTTACGCCGAGTCTTTCATGGTGTTTCTGAAAATAAAAAGGAAAGAAGGCGTGAAAAAAAAAAAGCTCCGAAGGAATACACTGCATGAATTTATTTTGGCATTAATCGTGCAGTGTGAAATCATGGATGACGCAACGTTCTCGTAATAGGCAAAGTTTGCTTTAGACTCACAGTAAGCTGTCGAGAGTAGAAAGAACAAACTTCGAAGAAGCAGTCAAACAGAATGAAATGCACAATAGAGCGTCAACTAATCGAATGCCCCTGTATTTCGCCAGAGTGTATTTATCTTGAACCAAGCTCCTCCCTAAAAGTATTTAATGACATCTAGAACGTTGTCGATCAAACCAGAACAATATATATTGGGTGGCGAGAGCGGTACATGCTTGTTCTTTCTGGCGTCATCCATAAAATACTATCCGCTTCCAGCACGCAACAAATTCTGCGGGACCGTACGGAAAACGTACGCAAAACGAAGCATAAACGAACCATTAACAAAGTTCGGTTCCTGAGAAGTTAATTTGCCCATCAAATTTGCCCCCCAATTTGCCAAAAATTAAAAAAAAAATCAGCAACTATATATTTTTACTGTAAAAGATGAAACTTAGGTAACGGCTTCGTTAGAAGTGTAGCTTATGGCAACTGACAGAAATAGTGAAGCCCGCGTCCTTTCTAACCCAGTCTTAGAGCCACTTAGAATCAGTCCAAACCTATGATTCCACTAACTTTTACTATGAGCGAACGAAGCCGGGAAGAATTTGGGGTCGGAGTGATAACAGCTTGATGTGGCCAGTTGGTACGACATAATCAAAGGTTTTTAGGGCGCAAGAAAACGTGGGTACTAGAAGAAAATGAACAAGACAAACCAATTTCCACATCCAACTACACTTTATTAAACACGAAACAGCATTTATATGTTATTTCGGCATGGCGTCACCCATTGTGTTCTGGCCCGCTTTTCAGGAATTCAATCTTTCTTGCAGAAAGGGCAATATATGATGATGATGATGGTTGGTGTTTAATGGCGCAAGGCCAACAAGGGCAAAGAGCACCAGAAAATAAGTTGTTTGATGGTTGATGAGACTAAATACTAAAACCTGCGGGTAGAAGTAAACGTGACGCAAAACAAAAGACAATGGAGATGGCTGGTGTATAGGGCCAGAATGATTACACGTGATATGACAAGAGCTGCAGAAATTGTACGTCAGCTAAAAACTTAAAACACGTTGACTAGAAAACATTGGTTCGTCGGCTAAAAAGTATGATGGGTGCAGTGGAATGTGTCGTCTGTATAATTCAGGCAAATGTTTGTGTCGTGTTGTGTCAAGTGCCTTGCATATGATTAGTATGTGTACTACGGATCGGCCCTTTCCACACCTGCTACACATCGGTCCCAAAGATACAGTGAGCAGGTGGGAGTGCGTTGCATGTGTGTAGCCTATCTGCAGCCTATCCAGGGCGACTTCAGTGTATCTGTTGTGTGAGTCAGTTGTGTAGTGTCGTAAATGTGGTTTTATTACATGCAGTTTGTCTCTTTGTTGACTCCAGTGTAACTCACATGTGTTACGAAGCTGTCGTCTGATGTGTGCCTTTAGGTCGGTGTAAGGTACTGTTACTATTTCAACTGTAGTCATGAGATCCGCAGCACCAGCCATTTGATCAGCGGTCTCATTACCAGGGATTCCACAGTGCCCTGGTATCTAGCATATAGTTATTTCAAGATTTGAGGCATATGCTGTCATTAGAACCTTTAAAAGAACATTGATCACATAGTTTTTGGACAACCTTCCTGTAGACAGTGCCTGCACAACGCTTACGGAATCTGTGTACACGATGGACTAGGGAATTTTATGTTTGATGATGTTTTTTGAAACGAGAAAGATGCCACACGCTTCTGCCGTGTAAATACTGTTATGAAAATTCACTGTTTTACTAACTCCAAAATTTGGTCTGTGCGCTGCGCAAGAGACAGTAGAAGCAGTTTTCGACGCGTCGCTGAAGAATTCTGCGCACCTGTACTTGTCCTGCAGGAACAGGAAGTGCTGCAGTTATTGCCCTTCTGGGTACCTTATTTTTTTTCTAGTTGCGTGAATGACGGGTCGCATGATATAGGAGGAAGATGCCATGGTGGAATGAAATTATAGATGGGCGTCTTGTGCGTGTCTGAAAGGGGGACATTGAGCACAGAAGCCTCCTCCCTCACTCTGAGAGAGAAAGGTGAGGAAATAGGTGGCCTGTTTAAAAAGAGTTGCAAGTTTGACGTATTGTCTCATTCATGAGGTCTAGTTCATAAATGACACCTTGAGTACTGTTCAGGCTCCGGTGGGGTGTCACCCTGATTTCAAGATTAGCAATTCGAGTTTGTTCAAGGAGGATCTTGGCGTGCTGTTGGTTGTGTACTACAACCCGGATTTCTCCAGTTCTTTGTTTTTTGGCCTTATATTTGTCACCAATGATGCCATCCAGAAATTTTGATATTACGCACATGGACTGTGATGCAAGAGGCTTTTCTTGTTCAGTGACCTCCAACACCAAAAAACGGGGGTAGTTATCGGGCTTTGGTAAACTGAGGCCTTGGAGTGGCGGAAATGAACCTTAGGCGCGGCCCCTTTTCAGGCCGATCATGTTTGGAGGGGGTGGGGGGGGGGGGCGGGGGGGAGGGTTTACGATTTACCATATGGCATGTAAAAGAAGCAGGGGACGGGGGTACTTTCTTCGTCAGCCTTACCCTGATAGCTGAAGAGGTCCCGGAGCTCCCTGCCTGGTAGACAGACAGGGAGCCCATCCGCCGGAGCTTGACCTGGGCTCCGACGGCCACCGTTTGAGGTTTCTACGCTTCACCTTTAAAACACATCCCCACGGTAGGTCACAGCTTATGTTGGGGGCTCGGGGTCCGTGGTGTCGTCAATACCGTCACCAAGAATACTCAAGGGGACCCGTTTCGCGGGGAAAGGGCAATATATGGTTTGTGTGCCTGAATAACATATACGTGCTTTATCTTCTTTAATAAAGTTTAGTTGGAAGTGGCGCTTCGTTTGTCTTGTTCGTTTTCTTCTAGTGTCCTCGTTTTTCTGGCGCCTTAAAAACTTTTGATCAGATCTTAATGGTCACCGCGTGTCTGGAGTTTTCTGTAGTTAATCTTCTGGAGATTGACAAATTCCATAAATATATATCGTACTTCAAATTAAGCGCATAACGTGACGATTGTAATGTGCCTTGACCACCGGGAGCACTATAACAATATTAAAACGTGATACGGGATTGAGAATTCTGAACATCAAGAATAGATCAACCCAATTTCACATACCATAACCAAAAATGCCAGGTCGTAGGCAGCGACCCGTGTGAAGGTCGCAAATAAACTGTAGGTACGACTATAAGCTCCCTCTGAATTTCTAAGCTTCTCGGACGAAAGGGAGCTTCAGGAGTTCAATAAAGTATGAAAATTACTTACGTTCTCAGCAAGAATGGTTTCCAGAAGCTGCAAGCTTTTCCCAGGTCGTCTTCTTTTCTTATGTACTTGTTCAGCTTCATTTCAATCATCTTCCGGTTCTGTAGCGTGTACTTCGGCCATTGACCGTAACGGGCAGGTAGCAGAGGCTCTCTGTAAATCAGTTGGATTTACATAGCATGAAAACACATCACGTCGTTACATTTTTCAGCCTACGATTTAAGCTCCCAGAATTTCAACAGGGCCATGAAGTTATTACTATATAACTAAGGAACTATATCTATCTATCTATCTATCTATCTATCTATCTATCTATCTATCTATCTATCTATCTATCTATCTTGTTCGAAGTTCGAAGTTTTTCTTCTCTTATATATATATATATATATATATATATATATATATATATATATATATATATATATATATATATATATATATATATATACTACATAACTCTACCTTATGTGTTCGGTGCAACGTTAACTTGACGGGGAAGATTCTATCTGACAGTTGTATCTTGCTTGCTTCCCCAAACTGTGGTCTCGCATACCTAAGGCACGCTGTCCACGTCCTGTTAATCTACGTTTATAAAACGTTTTGCTGAAGTTTGAGATGGAATGAGTGCGAAGTGCGTTCCATCAGAGGTAACGACTGCAATACTGTAATCTAACTCAGACCACTTGCCCTTTTTCTAATACACCACAGAGGCTGGCACTCTGCAGGAAACAGCGCTTGGTGTTCGGTTCTATTCAATGTGGTACGTACATTCTTGTGAGCCTATATTTTGAAGTCAAGCATGTAATACTCGTTTAGACAGAAAAAAAATCAGTAAAGAACAAAGAAACATGATTTGTTCTAGTTCCCTTATTACTTAAATTCATTCCCAGCCCACCAGCTAAACGCGCGACGCCAAGTAAGAGGGACGGCCCAAATTGATTTTTCTCGTTTAAAAGTGTAGTACGACGAAACACCATTCAAATAGGTGTACGACGCAATGCTGCGCATTGAGAAGGACGCTGGTAGTAACAGATTTGCAATGCTTTAGCTCAACAAGTCGGTGTAAACGTGCACGAATTAGTACTAAATAAAATCCGGCCGGGGGGCATGGAAACGAAAGCGTAAATCGGCACAAAAATAGCGCTGATAAGTTTTCTGATAATGTTTGCACCATTAGCAGCCGAACGCGCAAGTAGGCAGTGGTTTGCCTATTATTTACGTCATGAAAATGAACCTATTTTTCTGGTTGTGTGCAGGATGTAGAGAGCAGCTAAACGCGTAGCACACATAAACCACAAACTGCTGCAGGTGGAATAGTAGCATGAGAAGCAACGAATTTTGGAAGAAGGCATTGTCAAAAAGTGTCGGTTACATGAGCGCTGTGGGAAATTGATGAAATCCAGGTCTATATATATATATATATATATATATATATATATATATATATATATATATATATATATATATATATATATATATATATATATATATATATGTATATATATATATACATATACATATATATATATATACATATATATATATATATATATATATATATATATATATATGTATATATCTCTATATATATATATATATATATATATATATATATATATATATATATATGTGTGTGTGTGTGTGTGTGTGTGTGACATTTTTGAGATGAGTCAGATCCACCAGAATTTCAGAAACAAGCGTCAATTTTGTTTCGGGGTCTAATTGCATTACTGTAAAAGCTAAGTTCCTTTGGCCGACATGTAAAACAGATCATGTATTAGCTTTGGCAGCGTTGCATTAGTGCCCGGTCACAATTTTTTGCTTGGCGGCCGCTTTTCTGATGGAGGCTAAAAGCAAAAACGCCCGTGTGTACGAAATTCTGGCGCACGTTAAAGATCCCCAGGTGGTCAAAATTAATCCGGAGCCCCCTACTACGGCGCGCCTCATCGCCTGCGTTGCGTCGGCGCGTGGAACCCTTACAATCAATGAATCAACAAATTTTTGCTTGTTTCTATGTTTCTGAAATTTCTGAAATTCTGTGCGGGTTGATTGGATATTTCAAAAACAAGCTGATATATATATATATATATATATATATATATATATATATATATATATATATATATATATATAGAGAGAGAGAGAGAGAGAGAGAGAGAGAGAGGGGAGAGAGAGGCCTAGGGACACTAAAACATTCTTTAGTATTTTCTAGTTTTATGGGAGCTTCAGTTACATCAATTTTCATATATAATAACCTTCGGCATAAATAGAACAAACGAGTGACTTCCATGTCCGATACTTTTGATTACAGGGTACTAGCCATGGTGTAAATTGTTTCCGCTACATGTGTCTGTAGCGCAAAGACAAAACTTACCCGGTTTTGGCGAACGACGATAGTATTTTCACCACGTTCTTCATGAACGATTCTTCGTTAGCTGTGTAATGCAAGCGTTCACTGAACTGTACGGCACTGCGACCAAAGCGCTCAGCTAGCTGCTTTCCATCCTTGAAGAAGTTCAGGGATCCCATCGTGTAGGGAATGTCGTCGCCGTGCGCCACTCCCATCCATTTAGGCCAAAAGCTGTGGGTCGCCCTGTAGTTGAAGAAGTAGCGGTAGACGTTCACGCCCTGTGCAGCGGCTATCTCTCCGAAAAAGAACGTTGGACACGTAAAGACGCCGTCGCCAATCATTTTGGTGATCAACTGGACGACTTCATCGTTGGTATACTCTCTTATCGGGTCACTAAAGTAAGCCTTGACGAGGGCTTTTGCATCGTCAATTTCCATGTTGAACATTTCCGACACAACCAAGGATGCCATGGATCGGTAATCAGTGAAGAGCAGCTTGCCAAACAGAGGAACAGCATCCATCATAAAGCGAAAGAACACTGTACCTTCATTGGCCGTGGATCCGATTAGGATATCCTTTACGGCTAGGTGCCTCCACATGTCGGCTGATAAGATATTTCCTGGAACGAAGTCATCGTTTTCGACCGGTGGGTACATCTGTTCCGTGAGTTCGAACGAATCAAGAGTCTTGAACATCTTCCTCACTTCCACCTTCCGCAGGCAGTCGGCAACAGCTCCACCCTGCTGCTCAAGCGTTTTCTGTTCATCGTAGCAGTCCAGTTCCAAAGCAGTCCGAATTATTTTGCTTTCGTTACCGAACGAGCCACCCAGGATGAGCGACAACGGAGTCCCACTCTGCAGCACCATCCTCTTAAACAAGCCACGGCTGTATGGGGACACAGAGTGAATTGCCGCTGATATCCCTCCGGCGCTTTGACCGACCAGGGTCACCTCTTGAGGGTCGCCGCCGAACTGCGCTATGTTTTTCTTCACCCACTTGAGGACGGTGTTCTGGTCCCACAGGCCCACGTTGCCCCGGAGGCCCGCCTCTTTGGATGACAGGAAGCCCAGGATGCTCAGGCGGTAGTTGAACGTCACAAACACCACGTCGGAGAGAGCCACGAAATTGGACGGGTTGTACAAGAACAGAGCCGCGTCGCCCCACTGGAAGGCCCCTCCGTGGATGAACACTACGACTGGACGACTGTTCTGGCGCTTTCCGCTTCTCAGTGACCAGGTCGTTGCAGGATTCCACACGTTCAGGTAGAGGCAGTCTTCGGATGACAACCCTGTGTAATCCAGCGTAACATTCGGCAGAAACCGTAGAGGGAGCTGCCAACAGGGTTTAGGCATCGCCGTCGCATTCAGGGTTCCCGTCCATGGTTTGAGTTCCTGCGGTTTCTTGAAACGCAATGAGGCTACTGGAGCTCTGGCGTACGGTATGCCCAGGAAGGCCCCGACGCTCTTCCTACCTATCCGCACGTATTTGCCGGCGATCAGGCCGTCCTCGATACGAACCACAGGGCCCGCTTCTCCGACAAGAGGTTCGCTTGAGATGCGCTGCGTTATTAGGACAGATGCAGTCAAGAATACGACTAAACGCACGGGAAGTAGCCAGGATGGGTGCAACCGCGGACTCATCGGTGCGATCAGCAAGGCGGTCTTAACCGCTTAGAGGAGAGCTAGAATGTAGTGGTCGGCAAGCCCGTAAGGCAGCATTCCTTTTTATAACTCCTTCGCAACGCGGAGAGAATGTGCAGCTAGCAAAAAGAATTAAATATTGCGTATTGGTATTTCGAATCCTGCGCTCGTGGTCGGCTGAGTGATCAGGGCGAGAAAGAGTTGGAATAAGTTTACGGAAAAAAACTAAAGAATTGGCACGTGCCGAATACGGAGCTTACGGGCTCCCCTGTAGCTTATATTTTTTTAAATATCGAACACATTCTCCCACTGCAGATCTGACGTTCATCTACAGGCGAGAGCTAAAGGTAAGAGTTTCTATTTTTTCAGGAAGGGGAGGATGGGGACATCTCCTGTCTTTTAAGTAGTGAATAATTCATGAAACCGGCAGGATATTACTGAGCGAGTTTTTTTGTTATTTTATTTCCGTTTTACGTTGCTTCAGAAACACTTGCAGTGTCTTTCCTACCTAGTGGGAAATGTGGGGGTAATGTTTAAACCATTTTCCTTCTAAATAATCGCGTCGAGATTGAATCAGGGAATCGCCACCACAGATATATTCAATGTGTCACAACCGGCTTCCGTCTTCACATGTCTTTTTGATAGAAATTTTTCATGAGGTTAGTGAACTGAACTTTCGTGAACTTTGTCTATGCCCCAGTGCTCACGTACACATGGAAGAGGAGGCGGGTGCTTCGACCGCGGCTTTTTATTGGTACCTGTGGGTTAATTTTTTTTCTGTTCATCATTTGTAATGTCCCAGGAGCACGTAGATAATGATGATGATGATGTCCTCAAATATTTTGGCACGTACCCACAAGGGGGGATTGGCCAGGGCTAAACCGGTTAAAAACGTGGGGATTTCAAAATACTTATTTCCAGAAAGAGGCTGTAAAAGGAAACTTAGTTAAGAATGAAACCCGAATTACCCATTAATCAGCACCGTTTAGCAATTCAAATGACCTGAGGCAGAAAGAAAATTTTGAATGCAATTATATATATCCCTTCTTGCAAACCCAAGCTTTGATGCGCCAATAGATAATATAAGTGTTATCGATAAAGTCAACCCCAACCGCTCAATCGGCTCCTTCAAAAACAATTGTCTAGCTGTTGAGAAACGGCGACAGTCGAGAAAAAAATGTTCGATTGTTTCGGGGACCTGGCACCGCACACATAGTTCTGTAGGTGAAAGTTCTGATCTGAACAGATAGAAATTAAGCCTTGGAACCCTGCAGCGCAGCTCGGTGAAGGTCACCTCGCATTGCCGAGAGCCACAAAAATGAACATTCCACCCGAACTTTAAATGTTGGAACTCTTCAAATGATAAAAGCGAATCGGAACGGGTGCGTCTAAATGGGTTTCTACGTGATTTTTCTTATGTTATCTAAGCGCACGTAAGCAAACATCCACACGAAATTAGGGAGCGAGAAGTTCCACACGTTTTTTTTTTCAATGTGAGCTTGCACGAATGGTTATGTGGATTTTATTTTTATTTTTTACCTTTCCAGAAACTAAGTCTTGGGTTTAACACTCTTCCCGAAAAACTGTTGGAGGAAAAATTTTCTGTATATCGTGGATGTTGTTTTTGAACGCTCACTACAAGAACATATCAGATGAATTCATGTTTAGCCATTGTTTTGGTCAGTTGCTGCTGTCCGACTGATAAAAATAATACATTGCTTTGATGACAGGTAATCGGCTGTAGTTGATGCTAGCTTCGGAAGGACTTCTTTGCAGCTCTGTGTTTTCCCTTGGACTGACATTCCTATTCGTTGGTAAGAAATGAACATCAAAAGCAATACGACTGATTTCTTTAACCCTTTGGGGTTAACGATAAATTTCGCCCTTGCCCCTCGCAATTTGTTTTTTTTAACACTGCGTCAATTTTAGGCATTCAGTGCAGGGGAAAGTGCTACCTTATATTTCCAAGCGCTTTTATTCTCTGTTCCCAAATTCGGTTATCAGAAGGCCGCGTGGGTTACGCTGTCAAAGAATGCATGGGATGTGTATTGAGGCAAGGAACAAATGAACGTCAGATGACTCTGTTCACCGCGGAGATAACGGTAAATTCTCCTGACCAAGTTTTACGAATCACAAGGAATTATCCCGATATAGTCATGACGAGTAGCAGGCTCATAATACCATTATGGCCCCCGTTGTGACAATGCTTATCCGAGCAATTGCTGGGGAAAGGGTGGGTGGTGCATGACTAAAGGTTCTTACGTAAGACATGCTTTGCTTTATTACTTCTAGGTAAGCACAAAATTAATACTCGAAGCTGCTCTCTTCTTGTTTTGTAATAAACTAAGACAACAACAGCTTATCGCTGGATGGCTTGATTGATAATAGCACCCGTCCTGACATCTAGACAGTATTCTGTAGCTGAGTGGCTTTCATGGTAACCATATAGTGACGTCCCGCACTTGGGAACAATGCTGAGAAGATAACATAATTCAGACATGCCCTATTATTATTTCGCAACAATTTTTTTTTTCCGGTCCTTGTTGGAAGGATGTCTTTCGCGCAACTCACAGCGCCGAGTGCAATGAATTTATTTTTCATCTAGCCTGCACAGCACTCTGTAAAGTTTTGCCAAGATCTACCCGGTTTTACTCGCAGCCTGCACTTCGTTCATTGCAAAATGGGTAATAAATCGGACATCGCAGTGTTTTACTCAATACAGTGGCGCTACCACAACGAAGGAGCGTCGACATGAACGCGAGCGCGCGGTTAGTTTTGCCATTGCCCAGGCCGTGCGTGTTTCTCGCCGGCGCGGATACCCATCGGGGTCGCGTAACGACAGGACAGCCTGTTGCATTGCCAGGTTGAAGATTTCATGCCGAAACAGCAGTAAATTCCCCTCACGTCGGCTGTCCAGCTTCCCCGAGCGGCGCTCTTGACGTGGCCCAAGCTACGTGACCCACCTACACAGCGTTTTGGATATAGCTTCAGTCGTTCCTCCGTTTGGCTGTTCACTGCTTACCTCCGAGTAGTCTTTCGCTTTGTCCAAAAACGCCCCGACGTAGGATGAATGAACCTCCCGAAAACAAACCCATACTGTTCTAATATCCGCGAGAGTACTTAAATACACTGCTCCGCAAGTGTATTTAGGCGATTGATTAATTGTGTATGTTCCGCATTCCCTGAGAAATACTCGGAGAGGCCCCCTTTAATCTTCATACTTCGACACTTTCACTGACGGATTGTTGCATACGCTGCGCAAGATCGACGATCATTTCGCCATGCAACCTCGCGGAAAAGACTAAAATTTTTTGTTTATCCCCAATGCTTCAGCACCTTTGCAAGCTGAAACTGAATGTCGTTTTCCCTTACATCTTATCGTCATCCTCCTATCCTCGAGAATGGGCATGTGATCAGTCCGAATTAGAACTACCGACTGAGAAGCTACGAACTTCTATTATGGTTGTTCGATGACGCCTGCAGGACACACACGTTATCTAGCACTAAAATGTTACCAGGGGAAGCTATTATGCTTTCGAATTCAAAGCACGTGTGTGCGCTTTAATATGTGTTTAATTAAAAAGCCGTATTCCGTGGGCCGTAGCCGTAGAGTGGTGGGGAAGTCACTCGCTGTTCATGCGCGTCTAAGGGCTTTTTACTACCGTTCCTGCCACCGACGAAACCTGCGATTGTCCAATACCCTTTGCTAGTCACGTGGCCATCTGAAAACCAATCAAAGCTCTCTATAACTGTAGATTCATAGAGCCAGAGTGGCACACACAAGATGCAGTAGCGTATCACCCGAGGTAGTCTTAACGCTTCGCATTCAAATAATGTTAGCGCACCCAAGAGTACTTCGAAAGCTGCGTTACGTGTGGTGTCGGCGTAAAGCAGTGGTTAAGTCACTTTTATGTCACAGAGAGCGCCTGTATTTGATTCCCACTCCTGACACATTTTTTTTCTTTTTTTTCCCTTTCAAGGCACGGAGAACTTTGGGATCATCAGATGCTAGCAACGCTGGGTTTCTCACTTCATCAAGCACATAATGCTGCTGTATTAAAATGTCTGTTTCGAAATGAATTGCCTCCATGTACCAGAGGCTGTTGCTATAAAATAGATGATTCGAGGTAGCTACGACTGGCAGCAACGAGTCTGAGCCCTAGGGGGGGGGGGGGGACATGTCATGCGGGTGGCCTATTAAATTCGTATACGACCGAGCTTTAACATGACAGATGTCTGTGTCGTTATACGCTGCGTTAGTGGCCGCTCACGTTTTAAGAGGAACGTACCTAGACATTGTTCCGCGAAATCGTCGACCGGAGCTGAAAATACCTTTACCCGTTTCGCGGCATACAACGTCACTCCGCGGACGCACCGCAACGGATTCTCAGCAAGCGCAGATACGGCGTCGTTAATTCTAGGTGTGGACTGTGGGATCGTCGAATGCAGTGCACCTTTGCCGCGGTACTGTTTATTGTGGGGCGGTCACATTCGATGGCGAAAGGGGGTACTTGAACGAAAATCACTACTTAGCTTTGGGTGAATTACTTCTTTCCCGAGAAAAGTAGGAAATAGATAAAGACGAGACTTTAAGGCCTTGTAACCTGTATTTTTATAGAACACCGCTCCGGTTAATACCTGCTTCTCGCTGTTCTGTGCTGGAACACTAATGACAGGATTGTACGACTCTGCGGTTTATTTACACCACGACACTTATTGAAGGTCGGTTGGGGCATGATAATACGTCGTTATATGATTAGGCCATCCAATCCTGATGCACCATTTTTAAACCATTGCCATGACATCGAGCGCTACACGCAAAGACAAAATATAGTATAGCCCCCCTCCCCACTGGCCTAAAACTAGGATAATTTGGCGTCAACGTCTGCCAGCGGCGCAAGTACGTTGCGGCTCAAGCAATGCGAACGTCACCGATATATTCGTTTGGGGATCTGCAGAGGAGGCGGGTGTTATTGCTGCAGTGAGTAAAGCGGAAAGCCCACCTTGTAGCAGAAGCTGCTAGCTCAGCCGAAACGGTCAATTAGATGCAGTTACAAAAATTCAAGCGCGTAGCACCAGAGGGAAGTTTGTGCAGTTGGTCAGATGAATGCGTACGCGTGTTACCTTTCTATCAGTCTTTTCCTGCCTTTACTAGCCTCCTTCCAGTTCTCAGTAAAAAGAAAGATGCCGACGTTGATGACGTTAGAAGCCAAAAGAAGGGCACGATTTGGTGCACATTAAGCAACCCCTGACTGCATACTGCACGCCTGACGCACCTTAATGGTACTTCAGATTCTTATCAGCTGTCCAGGTCATGCCCCATTGCATGTCATAAGGCTACTATTCCTAAACGTTTGCGAAGCTTGCGTTTAATTGGTGTCCCGCTTCCTTCATTCCACCATGAGTAGTTGCACGTCACAACTTATCTGAGGCCGATTCATGCGCGTACACTTTCACTTGATTTCTTTCTCCAAGGTCGTGCCCGTATTGAAAGTTGGAAGAACTTGACGCCACCTGCCATTAAAGGGCTTTTTGTTTCTGGCTCGCGGTATACTGTCTAAGACAAACTGATATTTAAGCCTTTGGTGGACGCTGTTTAATTTTGCAGCTTTCATTGTTTTCCTTCGTATTTTGGTGAATGCAATGCCACGTGCTCAGAACTGGGACGGGCGAAAACACTGGAAAGATGGAAACGACTACTCGATTGCCAGAAATATTTAAGGCCGGATGGAGTCGCTATACAAACGCATGACAGGAAAAGTTTTTGTAAGTGCAATCTTTTGGTTTAAATTTCTGTAAACGTTACAAGAACATGGTCACCTTAATCAAACACCATCCCAGGCCTCGTTCATTCTTAAAGAAAATGCAAACTGCTCGCCTATCCTTCAAGCTAGCAGTTTTCTTCCTCATCTTTTATACTAACTGGGAACCAGCTACTAAACACACGCGCAAGTGAATGTTGCTGGGTTGCTGCTGCGAAAGTTACGTCGTAGGTAATATTCTAGTGAGATGGTTTAAAGAGATGCCAATACTGTTTTTTTTTTCGTTTTTTTTGTACGTACTCGTTTACACCTCTGGTTTTTATACGGTTGTTCACTCCATTTTCTTGCTTCCACAACCTGTGCTTCTCACGACCTAGCTTCACAACTTATGGCCATAGTTGAAAGAAAAAAAAAAAGAACATGAAAAGATTTTAAATCGTCACTGACGAAAACTTAGCGAACTTTCATTTGGGACTAAATTTGGTAGTTCAATTCGAATAATCATTTATTTACCTTTTTAGTGGAGGGCTATAGTCTTGGTTCTTCTGCAAATCTCGAAAGAGAGAAAAAAAAGCCGGGGAATTTGAGTGCTGTTACATTTACGGGCTATATGCAAGTCTCGTGGCATCACACCACGACAGTGACTTCACTCCAATATTCAACACGGTTCGTGGCCGTTCAAGTATTTAACCATCGAAATCATTATATAATATCTACTGGAGCACAATTTATATGGGCCATACCTGCCAGGAAATACGCTAAATTCTTGCCTGTGGACTTGCGGGCAGGGGTAGGTGGACTCACTAATGAGTACACTCACTCAGCCTCATTAGGGCTCAAACTTATGCATTAGTCCGAGTTTGAGTGAGCGTGAGGCTAGTGGGATATCATGAGTTTTAGTTCTAGTGATCCAGAGTGTCTTTGAGTACGCCTGAGCCCGAGTGAGTGTGAGCCCGAGTGTTCCCGACTGAGAGAGAGAGGGCAAACTTTATTCTCTAAACGGCCCTAGTCTGGGCTGTCGTGCCGCAGTCTCTTCATTAGGAGACGGCTGGTCCGTAGTACCCCCAGAGGTCCTCACTAACACGAAGGCAGTGGGCCGTTACGAGTTCTTGCGTCGACTTGACATCCACGCCAGGAGCCGGGTTCAACCAGTCCTCCCAGATAGCGATCCGGGAACGCCGGTGTGGTGGTAGGTCTGGCAGATGGCGCTCCCAGTACAGGTGCCGTACTTTTAGGTAGGCAGGGCCGTTGGGTGTAGTGCCATGAGTGTGAGCCAGTCTGAGTTTGAGCTGGAGTGAGAGAGAAAAAGAGATAAAGAGAGAGAAAAAAATTAGTTCCCCTTTGTGCCTAGGCCTCCACATTCGAGGGGCCACTGGATGTCTTCATTAGTGGTTGTTCCGGGGGTCTTGCCAGGCTGGCGTGGTGCCTATGGCCTTTTGGACAAATCCTGCTGTCGATGGCTGCTGCTGCAGTGAGTCCGACCGCGGTATTCTGAATCTTTGCTCCACTGCAGCCTCCAGTAAAGGAGATCCTTGAAAGCGATTTTCGCGTGTAAAGAAATTGCGGTATTCTCCACCCAGCTGAGTCGAGGAACCGCACGGAGTGGTGGTCAAACTCAGAATATGGCCATGAGACCAAGTGAGACTGCATGAGAACGCCTGAGAGTACGTTACACTGGCAGACCTAAGCCGGCATTCGCGTAGGTATGGGCCTCAGTGAATTTGCTTAGGCGTGAATATAGGCCACCGTGGCGGACATGCGATTTCATATTATATCCGAAGTAAATCCACCTGTTCAAACTAGTCAATTGAATTATAACACAGCAGATGGATAGCTGCTGACTGCCTATTCCAGGTGAATGACGCAATTTGCAAGCGAAGCAGGAAATACCTGACTTGAACGTTGCGAGTATATCGGAAAAGGTGACAACTGAAAGGTGGCAATACAAAATCCGCGGGAAGAACTGTGAGAGGGAAGCAGCAGTGTTGTACGCACTTCCCTTACAAAAAGAAAATAAAAACCACGTGTAAAACATCCGAGAAAACTCAATATTTCCTGCCCATTCCAGACTTCATTCCGGTTAAGCAAGTAGAATTGGTTTATATCCCCCTTCGGCGTTATTTTTAAATCCGGGAGGATCAGAATGCACTCATTCTAGTTGAAGCTTGCAGTGACTGTGCAAGTACGTCCTGGAATGCTTTGCTACCCCTGTCCACATGTAGATAACACCTGCATGTTTCGCAACGAGAGGGGCTTACATCACTCTGCAAGTCGACTCAGATGGCAGATTCAGCGGAGAGAGCACTTGACTAATTGTGCCCTTCTTTCTCCTAATGAAGTGATATCCCGCCTACTTATTTGAAATAAAGCTTCTGTAGGGCTTAGGAATAAACAGGTCGTAAAGCAGTTAGCCGAACGAGCCTGGTGAAATAGCGCGAATTACAACGTGCGCGAACCACCCGAGTCGTATGATGCTTCTGTTGAGTTTTATTCTGCATTACTTTCGCCATCACAAGGCACGCTGCACCCGAGAAGGCCCTGAAATAAAACCATCTCGTACTTTCGCAAGTATCACCAAGGTCTGCACTCGCCTGCACCGCTAGCTACAGCTCGTGCGAGTAGCACAGTTGTTTGTCGGGACGCGTCTTGCAACACGCCTCGGTGCAGCCTTGGGTCGACAAACTCGTGTGGGTAGGAGTCTTCCTGGTCATAGCAAACATGTGCCAACCAACTTGGGAAGAGAGGTCTTTTTTGTCGTCAATACCCTGCGGCAGCCCAGCTGCGAAAGATTACTGAGAGATTACCTGGAGCATTACAGGGCATTCTGTACGCACGACCTTGCCCCGATCAGACAACAAACGAGAGGAAAGACACGAACTCTGCAACTGTTAGGTGTCCATACTTCAGAGTGACATTGCAGTGAACGGAGAGTACATACAACCGCCCGGCAGTTTATTTTCAGGCGTAGCCCTTGGGACGTCACAACACGTAGCAGTTCAAGCCATCCCTATTTTGTTGTACAGCGGCGCACAAGTGAGGGAAAATTCAACTTTCGGGTTTAACACGCTGCCGCAAAGGAACTGAAAAGACTTTGTCTAGCTCAAATCTGTGGCTGAACTGCCGAATGTTACAATTAAGCTGTTTGCCGTTGCTTATTCTTCGGCAACGCGCGAAGCATTTGACTCCATTATGTCAACAGCCCACATAAGCCTATTGTGCTTCTTAACTAAAACTTCCTAAATCGCGCTGTTACAAGAACAGGAATTCTGTAGGTTTTATATGCTTCGTTTCAAACGCTCCATTTCGCACTATTTTTATACGCCTGATACTCGCGATTTTGTTCTAGTGGCCTTACGAATTACCGTCGCATTAGTTTCTTTATACACTGTTGCGATTGCCATTTTTAGCGAACTTCAGCCCCATTACGGTATGTTCCGACCCCGCCTTTTTCGCCGAGCTATCTGTGGATGCAAACGAGCGAAGAAGTGAACGTTTGAGTGGCAACAAGCCTACTGACCTTTGTCGCCCAGAGTCGAAAAATTCAGCGACTGCCACCCAACAACGAACCGACATGGATAACCACCTTCCACTCGGCTCCACCGTATTATATACAGGCGGCAGTATTGAAGACATTGTGATTACCACTGCTATTCATTGCACCATCCATCCAGCCCTCAGCAAGACGTACAGACTTCAAGGTTCCGAACCGCCATCATCGTTCCGTGCGGAACTTGTACCCATTAGAGGCTCTGCTGGCTGTAACCGGAGTCACTTTGAAGCCCGGGGGCGCATCGTATTTCGCACCGATACTCTTCAAGCAGTTTGCTTACTACGGTTAGTTAGCCGTAGCCCTGTGCTGGCCCAAAGTTTTCTCCACCTTGCGGCAGGAATTGCTCACACGATTCTGGTTGAATGGATTCCGCGTGACCTACTGACAGCCCACTGCAAGGCAGACGTAGCAGACTGGCTAGCAGCCTACATTCCATCTCCGCCTTCCCCGTTAGAGCTGGATGATGCCACTCTGCTGCTGACTAGAAAGGAACACCTCTGGCGCCGCAAGCGTGCTCTCAATCTACCGTGTGCTACCACCCTCCCCCCTCGGTCTTACCCGTGCCAAGGAGGCTGCGCTTAGGAGGATCCTGGTGGGGGTGGCCTTAACTCCCGTCGTGACCCGCCGATTACCTCACTCCCGAGATTGCTTTAAAAATCACGGTTGCCTAGTTTGCCACCGCAGTGATTAAATAACCGACGTACACCACTTGCTGTGGTCTTGCCTTGCCTTGCGTCCGACGAGGATGCGACATCTTGCAGCGACGGGCCTCCGCGTAGAAGACGCATCCGCATGCAACCCATGGATACATGAGCCCCATCATAGTTCCCTCCTAGGATTCATCGCCGAAGTGAACATTTTCATGTTCACCTAATCATCTTTCCTCATCATCAACTCATATACCTTATCTATGCCATGTGGCAAAATAAACGCTCTTAAAAAAGGAGAGAACATGTCGGGCCGGAATTTGTCCCGCAACAATTGCATCACAGAACTAACACACTAGTTCTGTGTATCCACGAGCAGCAGCCACGAGCAGCAGCAGAATGTTAATCACCTTTAGCAATAATTATCCTAAAAATTGCATTGCACCTCGGAATTTTTTTGTGGCTTGTTTATAAACGGGCTGTCGCTACAAAAAAAAAGGAAAAAGTCAGTCATGCTATAAATTATGTTGAGGCTGTGTTTCTTCACGTCGTAACCCTTGAAATTCAAGGACAGCAAGGAAAAGGTCAAACAAATAACTTTATAT
Source organism: Haemaphysalis longicornis (assembly GCF_048455015.1). NCBI lineage: Eukaryota > Metazoa > Arthropoda > Arachnida > Ixodida > Ixodidae > Haemaphysalis > Haemaphysalis longicornis. The sequence continues at coordinate 90,033,349 of NW_027526361.1, forward strand.
TTGCCTTTATTTATTGCCCACACCGTAAAGCTAAGTGAGTATATCTCGATTGTCAACATGTAGCCTAAGGCTTGAGGCCTGGAATGCAATTATCTGCTAGGAAGAATTGTTCATTGGCATAGTCGGAGACGACACGCCCAAGAATTATCTCTTAAGGAAGTACAGAATCACTGCTGCGTGGTATTTGTGCGCATTGAAAACACACACATCGTTCTTTAAGAACGTCGCTAAGACCTTCCCTTGAACCCGCTGTACGGACGATCTTATCAGAATATCTTGTCGGGATTCCCCGTAATTTAGTGGCCATGCGTGGAAGGGCACAAGAGCTTGTTAAGGGGGCATCGCTTTACTAAACCCCTGATGTCTGTAGTGCGCAAGGAAAAGCATCTGTCTGACCAGCCAGTCTTGGATCATGCTGCAGCGCTGCTACGAATACCGATTTGCTTATAAAGCCTCGGTTTTCCTTCTACATAAGCCTACCAACTGTAAAAACGTGCTTGCATGGCTTTGATGAGACAGCAATTTCAGTCCAATACAAATCTAGTTCGGCAGGCTTTAATTCCTTTAAACGAATATCACGTGAATACTGTTTTGCAAGATCTTTATTTTGACTTACTTCATAAGTAAATTTAGCTATTGGCATCCTGTGTTGTATATGTACCTTTCTTTTTTGTATAAATAATTCCCTCTGAATTTCGGTTCTTTGTAAGTTTACATATATGTTGTTGTGTGATGATATGTTGTGTTATGCTCACACTGTTACGCGAAGTGTTGCGAGCGCTTGAAAATTTGTTGTTTTTTTGTTTGCTCGGTTACCAGTTGTACTGAATTTTTCTTTTCTCGTCTTGTAACTTTGTGCTGTTGCTGATGTCTCAAAGGGAGCAGGGATCCAGTCAGGTACTTATGTGTACCTTTTGTCCTCGTACCCTTAGTCGTTCTTTGTGAAAATGAAAACTTTCATTTGTGAAAATGAAAGTTTTTGTGCAAGAAAAAAAAGTTGTTGTTGGAAACGTTTTAATTTACCTGACTACTTGTCTACCGCTGCGGCATTTGCCAAAAAGAACGAATGGAAGTGGGCTGCAAAGGAGGGGGGGGGGGGGCGAGTTCATGACGACACGAGGCAGAACAAGCCGGACATTGTTTTGAACAATAGAAGTGCATATAAAATTTGCCTCCTAACACCTTCATTACCAGTCGGCTTTGGCCACGACCTAGTACTTGATGGGCCCGGGTTAGAGATCGCGGCCTGCCTGCTACAATTGTCCCTATACAGATTAACCTCGTTATAACGAACACTGATATCGCGAATTATCGGCTGTAGCAAACTCAATACAAACTTTGGTTGGTCACGCTTTATTTCGATGACACTTATTCTTTTATAACGAAACTTAAACTGTGACAGCCGCGCGCTATACTGGATATAACGAGGAAATTTTTGGCCGCGAGGCTGAGAAACTAGTTGGAAAAAAAACCCGTAGTCCGAAATTGCAGAAGTATCAAGGGTCTTATGTTCGTGGACACTGTGGAAAAGTTCATCCTGGTCAGTGCTGTGAGTAGCCACGCGACGAACAAGGACGAATAAATATGGACGTAGACCTGTTTTGTCAAGTGAACTCTGTTCTTTTGTAATTGCACGTACTCCTGTTCCGGTTCATTGAGCTTTAAATGAAACAAGGAGAAACATAAGGGTTACATTGCTTATAGTATAGGTTTGAAGCCATAAAAATGCATTTTTGTGTCAATATTTTGCGTGGCCCAGACTGTTGATTTGTTGTAGTGGATTTTACCTCTACTCGTACAACGAATATCGGTTATAACGAACTAATTTGCTGTCGCGATATTACTTGGTTATAACTAGGTTCGACTGTACCACCAGTGGAAAAGACCAGAGGTGCCGTAACACCCTGACAAACTCTTCCGGGAACGTCTCAATTGCTGTGGGAGTGCCAAGCAAGACGAACAGAAAGAGAGGCAGGCGTAATAAGCGCGGTCAACATGTACTTTATTGCGGTGAGTGGGGCATGCCTGATTTAAGGGAAAATTGTTATTGCGTGCTAGCAAATCGTAAGGAAGACCCTCGACCACCCCCTTCTACCACTGTCGGTACAGTGCCTAACCGAAAACCATTGAAGGTCGTACATGTTGTACAGATAGGCAAATTTCTCACAATATTCGCTCATTGGAAGTGTTTTGTATAAGTAGGGGCATTTTCAAGGAAACTTAAGAATAAAGGGGGGGGGGGGGGGGGCGGGTAACTCCCAACTAAACTTTAATCCAACGTTAGAGATCCCAATGTGGTAAAATGTAATCTGGAACCCTCCACTACGACCCGCCCCATAACCTGTGTAGTTCCGGCGTGTTGAACACCATAATCAATCAATCAATCAATCAATCAATCAATCAATCAATCAATCAATCAATCAATCAATCAATCAATCAATCAATCAATCAATCAATCAATCAATCAATCAATCAATCAATCAATGAACATTTAATCTCACAAGAACCCCGCATGGGGCACCTTGAGTATTCATGGTGACGGTATTGGCGACACCGCGGACCACGAGCCCCCGAACATAAGCTGCAGCCAACAGTGGCGGGGGTTTGTAGGTGGAGGGTAAGAAACCACGAATTGTGGAAGTCGGAGCATTGGTCAAGCTCCAGTCGATGGGCTCCCTATCTTTTTACCAGGCAGGGAGCTCTCCTACCTCTCTCGGCATCAGGGCAAACCGAACGAAGAAAGAACCCCCGTCTTCTGATTTCTGCTTGCGCCATATGGTATTTTCAAAAACCCATTCCAAACATGATCCGTCCCTGAAAAGGGGCGGCACCGAAGTTTCATTACCACTTCTTCCAACCATCACTCTACCGAAACCCATTTTACTGCGAAGCAGTATACCTCTAAGCAGCCAAGCACATTTCGTGTCGGCGTCAGCAGAAAACTCCCAGGCTAGTTTTGGCAACACAAAGAAACATCCCAAGTTAATGCTGGCCACTGGCTACACCCTGGCTGCACAAACACACTACTGGCACGGCCAGGGATCAACGCTGGTCCCGAAGAGAAGTGGAGCGAGAGCCCGTCGTTTTGCCGACAAGCTACGTCCACACGTGAAGAATGGGAGACATACGGATGTTTGGATTCAGCATCTGAGGAGGGTGATGGCGCTTTTCAGAGGCGGCACAATAAACAACAGTGAGTGGGAGGCACTGAGAGATGCGACGCCTTAGCCACGCATGCGGCCCTCCTCCTAACTCACAAAAGACGCTCCTCTCCGTTTTATTTCTGCGGACGCTTCGGCGTTCGGAAATCTGCCCCCGTGAATCCCAGGTAACGCCTGGCAGAGTCCTTGGTTTCAGTCTTTGTAGAGCCACGTGTGTGAATTCAAGTGACGCCGCACGGGTAATCGTTGCGGGCGTCGTTTACAGCTACGCAGTCCAACCAGCCTCACAGTGTGGGTTGTTGTGAATTTTTTTTGCTATGGAATGAGTTGACAAATCAAAATCTGTTTCTTCCCAGTCAGTATTCCTCGTTTCCAAGTTCCTCTGAGGCATTCTTAGGAAATGTTACAGTGCTTAAAAACTCTGAACCGGTGAAGTCTTAGTCGAAGTAAACACTCAGCAGCAAGCAACAACTCTCGTGACCCAAACCCGCATGGTACTATCTGGACATCAGTGTCATTCCCCACCACAGTCTCAACTACTCCAAGGTGTAATATCTGAGCGAGATCTATTCAGGGAAACAGAGGCCAACCTTCTGGAACGCCTGAAGGATCAAGGTGTTACAGCCGGGAGGAGAGTCACCATCCGCAGAGACAATACAGAAGTACCAACAAAACTCACCATCTTGAGTTTCAAACCATCCAAACTTCCTGAACACAACAATGCTGGTTTCATTAGGTCTAGAGTACGTCACTACGTCCCGAGCCCGCGCCGTTGCTTCAAGTGCCAGTCCTTCAGGCACTGTACAAACTCTTGCCGCGGCAAAACAACCTGTGCGAGATGTGCCGCACAGGACCACCTCACTGACAACTGCAACTCCAAAACCCTCACTTGTGCTTACTGCCGTAGACTGCACGTGGGATACTCCAGGGCCTGCGAGAAATTCCAACAGGACAAAAAAATTAACGTAAAAGTCACTATAAACATTTCCTTCCCAGAACCGCGAAAGAGCTTCGCTTTTTCCCCCCTGGGGTGGTATGCCAACGCAGCTGGCCGGGAGGCGGAGTGGCGTCTGGTTTCGGTGGCGACCGAAATCAGTGAGGCTGATCTGGTCACGCCCCCGCCTCCCCATGGGTTGCCTCTGGCAGCCCAACCCGTGACCACACCGCAGGGCAAGCCCGCCGTGGTTGAGGATGCAGCATGCATCGATGAGACCACCCCTCCCGTTTTTTATTCCCCGGTCCCCAGTACACTTGAGGGTGCCGAGGAGATGGGCGTGGAGGGAACCGCAGCGGCTCCCGCCGCCGTCGTATCACCTGAGCCACCCGTGGCGTTCCCGACGTCACTGTGGTGGCGGTGGCAACGAAGGGTACCCAAAAGGGTGCCAAGTCTAGGGGGCCTGGTCCGTCCGGCAGCCGTAGGACATCTGACGACGAGATGGACGTCGGAGATTTCCTGTCTGCGACGCAGCAAAAGGAACAAGTCCCTTCGTCGAAACCCCCAAGGAAGACAAAAAACCCGCTCCTAAGATAACAGCCCCGAAAGACCTTACACAAACAATCGCACTCCAGTAGCTCCGAACACTTAATAATGGGAAAATAGAATATTGTCCAGCGGAACTGTAGAGGCCCTATGAATAATCTTGATGGCGTGTAGAGGTACTGCATTCTAATCATCCAGGTGTAATGTTTGTCAAAGAAACGCATTTAAATTCGAAGCACACAAACTTCTTGAATAATTACATGGTATTAAGAAAGGACAGGGATGGCTGCCCACACTCTTCGGGCGGTGGGGCCATAATCGCCCGGAAGTCCTTACCATGCCACCTTATCATTTTGAACACTGTGGCTGGGGCTGTAGCAATCCACGCAATATTTGATCAGTTATTAACAACAGTATGCTCACTTTACCTTCCTGCTGATTTTCCACTTTCAAGCCCTCATTTCGAGGCGCTGGTTGACCAGCTGGCCGTACCATACATCTTTATAGGCGACCTAATACGCATAATTCTCTTTGGGGCTCTTTCCGCACGGATTGCCGAGGTCGCCTGATAGAGCACTTTCGACCATCTTCGGGAGCATGCCTTTTCAACAAAAAACAGCCTACATACCATAATTTAGGGTACAACACATACTCAAAGCTTGACTTAGCCATTGGGTCTGCAGTTGTCTTTCCTTCACTTGAGTGGGGCGAGGGCACAAACCGATATGGTAGGGACCACTTCCATGTCTCACTAACATACATAAGTAAAGGCCCAAACGGTTAAACTTTCCCTAAAGTTTATGAGCTGGAAAAGCCCTTTTAGGCCTCAAAAATCGTGCTGGGCAAGGTATTGTAGGTTATTGCATAATTATTACCATATAATTTGCTCATTTTATGACTAAATATTTAGCGTATACGTGAATTGTAGTTAATCTTATGATTCCAACTATCCCCAGTAGATGGTGCCGCAGATGTGTTTTCTATTTTAAGCCTCTACAGGAGATGACTACAGCATTCTCGAAACAAATAATTATATTGTGAACGCTTAATCCAAAAGGTAAATGATTCAAGCTACTTTGAACGAAAGCGAAATAGCCCCCAGCAACAAAGATCTGCGTCATTTCCTTTGATACTAATTCCTCAGATGTCACTACCTGCAGCACGGTGGCTGGTAAGCCGGAATACACTAACCGCAATCGGTATGCTAAAACTTGTCCTACCGTTTTCAGCCGCAAACGAAAACTCCGGCTTCCGGTAACACTCTAAACGGAAACGTAAACACGGCAACGATAACCCAACAGTCCATGTTGACGCATACTGCGAAATGTAGTGTGAAGCGACTGCAGGACCCAGCACTCGCCAAAATACGACGACTGAATGTGATCGGAGACCGAATGCCGAAACTGATGAACAACTGAAGAAGCGGCAGGCATCCAACGCCGCTGCTAAACTCCCAGTTGTGACGACAGCAACTGCAGAGCAACGCAACGCGCGCTTGCCACGGCGCGCGGATTCGTTTCGCAAAAGGCAGGCGACAAACGCCGAGTTACTGGCTTCTGAAGCGGAAGCAAGGAGTGCGCGTCGGGATTATCCGTAAGTTCGCTAGTCAGACGGTGCCGTGAAACACATGTACGGTAAATGATTTGGTGAGCAAAGTACACAAACCAAAAAAATTCCGAACCTTCGATACAATGTCGAAGCAATTCCTCTAGAAATCACAAGTTACATTCTGGATTATCCGTAAGTTCGCGAGTCAGACGGGGCCTTGAAACGTATGTTTACGGTAAATGATTTGGTGAGCAAAGTACACAAACCAAAAAAAGTTCGAGCCTTTGATACAATGTCGAAGTGATTCCTCTACAAAACACAAGTTACATTGCAACGACGAAAGAAAACTGGTACAACTAGACGAAGATTGGCACATGTACATTGAGGAATGGGATTCTAACGGTTTTGAGGGGATCTGCAAATGAATCTTCGGTAAATCTTTTGCCACCTGGAATATATAGGAAAAATCACGTAAAGTATTTTCCTGTTTGTTTTCTGAAGGGGAGGGGTTTTTAGGGTTACGTGATATGTCGCCATACGTAGTTTCTGATATACAGTGGACTCCCGTTAAGACGTTCTCGGTTAAGACGGTCACGATGTTTGAGACAAAGATTTTTGCTCTTTGGTAAAGTCCACGATGCAAAAAAATCTCTGCTGAAGACGGATTTCTGATAATACAAACAAATTTTTACGGTCCCTTTAATTTTGTATTTACGGGAGTCTACTGTATATTGCAGACGCAAGAGATGCGAGCAGTTGCTACTAGTGCTTGATGTGACCTTTTTGTCGCCATCTCTGCGCTGTTTCTCGACATAGATTAATCATGGTAGCACATGTGGCCTACACCATTAGTACGTTCCAGTTTCTTAGTGACGTCATATTATCCGCTACTCCAATCCAATCACAATTCCATTCAAGCAAATCACGCATCAATCTTCCCCGCAAGTGGTGCACCCTATAGCAACCGCGAACACCGGGATACACCCTAGCGACCACCGTGGTTACAGCAGTGCCACGCCCTTATTATTATTGGGTATTTCAAAGAACGCGCTCATTCCCTAGAGTGACGTGCGTCGCGGCGTCCCCACGAACGCGCAACGCGCAGTCGTTTAACTGTTCAAAACAGCAAACATCCCGCTTACGTGTACAGGGGATAGCATGCTTGCTTGACAGTAAACCCAAATCTAATCTAATCCTTTTCAGATTAACTGCGCGCTCATCCCCCAGCACGCAGGCGTCCTAGCAACCACGGCGCCCCCAGCAACGAGTGACGTGCAGCTGTCCCCCCAATATTGCATGCAGAAAACGTCCCAGTTCCAGAATGCAATGAATAGCGTGCTCGCGTGACGATCGCCGGTGACGGTTCGTGGTACGACGCCAGCCAATATGGCGAAGAATGTAATGAACTGTGAAAGCCAGTTCTTAGTTTAAGCAAAACTTGCTGCTGAGCTAGTGGGTTCGGGGCTTAAAGGGGTCCTGAAATACCTTCCGCCGATGCATGGATGTACATGTAACCAAATAAGACAATGTATTAGCAATCTCCTCCCGCAAGAATTTTGTTAAAGCGATGAGTATTAGCTGAGAAATCGTAAATAAAAAACCGCGCATTATCGTCGCGCCGCGTTTCCTCCTCGTTTCAACTTACTCTCCGCTGTTGACGGCGCGCCAGCCTTCCCTCCCGTGATGCTGCGCTCCTCGGCGGTGACGTACTTCCGTTATCGCGCTGCTCATACTCGTCTGCTACGGGCAAGCTTTGTTGACACCTTGAATCCCTCACTCCGCTCAAGGCTGGAAAAGCGAACGAAAAATCTGGCCGCATTTGTGCGGCGGCCTGGGCTTGCCCTTTCGCGGTGTGCGTTGCTGCAGGGCAGCACGTGACTTTTAATCGGCGGCGAACTCGCAGCCGCTCGGGGAGGATCGTTCGCTCGGTCCCTCATGCCCCTCATGCACCGCGCACTGTTTATCCAAAAAGCGCCGTATCAGATGTGGCCCCGCTGGTGCCGGGTCTTATTTTGCGGTGGTGGTAATTCCTGCCGGCGGCATGTGAAAAAGACATTTTAAACAGAACCCGTGCACAAAACGCTTCAATCATGTGACTAGTTCAGCTTGGGGCGACGCGTGGTGGAGAGCGGCAACGTTAGCAAAACATGCTCCGGCGCGGCTCTGAGCTTTCTAGCGCTGAAGCGAGCGCCTTTTCTTTGACAATCTCAAACATCGGTTGCCTTGGCAACAAGGCAAATACCACCCCATAAGTCAGTTACGGTTGCGTGATCCCGGTTCAGCTCGGGGCCCCACCTCGCGACATGTGGGCACTGCAGGCGTACCACTCACTCCCATTGGGAAGAGTGAGATGCGTTTGGCATTACAGAAGGCGATGGTGTGTGTGTGTGTTGTGGACGCCTTTGTTTCGCGATGAAATGCGACGTTGTGCTTCTGCGGGTGGATAGTGCTTCCCATGGTCTGGATTATCTTTCTCGAGTGACGTACGACTCAACCTCGCATGGGGTATGTGCAGTGTGCGTGGCTAAAAGCCATCTCGGCTTGCGCGCCAGAGTTAAGTGACTTGCTGTTCGTCCCCGCAACCGCGCGCGAGGTGAGTAACGAATTTACGACGGGCAGGAGGAGGCAACCCATCGTCTGTCAATCGCGGTTCAGACTTGCAACGCATGTTGTGACGTTGTGTTCGTTCGAAACGCATCTCTGGATTGTTTTGAAGTGGAATAAAATATATCCGTCAAACCCGGGCATCCGGCTCAGGGCGTTCTCTGCGATTGCACGAAAGAAGTGCCGCGGGGCTTCAACGCTTTCTTTATGAAACGTACTCAGGTAAGAGAATATCCATGTCGTGTTATGGCCGTGTTGCATTCAATACGAACGGTTAAGCGTTTGTTTACGCTTGTATCGTTTGTCGTAAAATGTCCAAGCACTCCGACACTCCGCTGGCAGATCAGCTGGCGAGCCGACGCTGAGCAGACGACTCATCTCTTTGCCGGAAGTGCGTGAAAAAGCCGCCCAATAGCAGGATGTCTAGCTCATGACGAACATCTGGGAATCGATGATGTAGACATGTGAAGATGGCGGCGTCCAAAAACACGAAGGAAAGGGTGAGAAAAAAGCGACAAACTTTGCAACAAAAGTGTGAGCTTTCCGCTGCGCGTAAAAGAGTAATACTTGGCCCAGATGACCTTGACGACCCAATCTAACGATTGCGCTACTTCATTTGGTGTGCTCAAAACGCCTTTCAGGGCCCCTTTAAGGACGAACCGTGCGGAGCTGAACAGATATGGATACAGTGAGACGCAGACTGCCATATAGCGGGGCGAACTTTCAGCGGTGTATTCAACAGAAATCGTGCCATTTTATACACGAAACCTAAGGTACAATGTAGTAAATGTAAAGAATTAAAAAATGTAAAAGGTTCTAGCAGCAGCTAGTAAGCACAGATCATCCCAGTAGATAGAGATAGCAATGTAACTGAATGATCAAGATACCACACAGGAACACGCGCCCATCACAGGCCGAACCAAGGTGCAAGGGAAGTATAGGGTAGATGCAGAAGGCTTTTCTTAGTCCTTGGGTTTTACATCCAGTACACGTAGGCATTCGGAAAACGAGAGAAAGGAAACCTACTACCATTCAACAGCGCCCATTCCAAACTGATAGAGAGGGGAATAGCTGGAATTGCCTTGAATCGGCATTAATAAGTCGTGCGAGCACAATCTGGTTACAGGTTTTAGTAATCAGATCAGCCGCTTGGCAGCCGCTCGATTTTCCCTCTCCATTATTGCGGGTGTACGCGGAAGCCTTCTGCGGAAGATAAAACATGAGAAAAAGTGCAGGATAAAACATAAAAAATACGCAGGTAATGCTGCACGCACCAAAGATCTCGCGAAACCTCCATAATTGCGCCCCACGTACGGTGGATAACATCTGCAAGATAATGGCACATCAGCTGCCGGAAACAAGCTCTAAGAAATTAGGAGCCATTGCACTCTGGGAAAAATAGAGAACCAGCGAAGATTTATAAAATGCACATCTCACAGCTGGCTAGAGAATGTCACACCATTTGGTGATGACGCCGTATATGACGTCGTGGTTACTTAATTTGGAAAGGCTGGTTTTTTATCCTAGCATAAAACAAAGCGCTGTCCGTTTTTCGTCCGTGGGAGCCCGGGTATGGACAGTAGATGGTAATTCTACAACATTTGCAACTTCTGCGAACTTCCTGTGTGAAAAAATACGTAAAATTCAGCCGAATAATATATTCGTGTTTAGATCCAATTGTCGTACAATTGCGTTGGGGGAAGTTCTGATAGAACAAGAGTTACAGTCGTTTTCTGCTGATCATTCCTGATGAAGTGGGCTTTGCCGCAAGGCGTTTTTCACACGCATAACAAAACTACCTTCACCGGTCCCTTCCTGAAGAAAGTTGAGAGATGCGCGAAAGTTTTCTGACATTGAGACTGGGTCACAAGTGCGTCAAAACCTTCGCTAAAAGTCCGTCCAACCTTCGCTGAAATTGCGTCCAATCGATTCTCAACCTTTTAAAGACGGAAATCGCAAAACAAGAACTAACCCATGCGAACATTTCTTGAGTATTAAGTAAACACGTCTACGAACGATTTAAATGTATACCGATTCGTGGTTTATGAGACAAAGGTATACTAAAGTACTCCTTCATGATTCATGCTGTATTGCCTTCTATAGAATTGTTCCTTTCTTTTTGGCGATTTTGAAGTAACCGTTTTGACACAATAGAAGCCCGATTTCACGAAAGCGCCGTGTGTGCAGAGATCTTATCAGAGCTTTTCGGTCGGCCAACCGGTCTATGGGGTTAGATGGGCATTGGATTTTGACACCATTTCACGGGTCCCAGTAAGAAAACTTTCGCTTTAAAACGAAACCCTTGACGATGTTCCTGTCGCACTAGAACCACATCATCATTTGAGTAAAGCATCAGCAGTGGAGGAACTGCTCTCTCGACGCATTGGGGCCGTGCGCCATGTTAGAATCGATGTCCTGTCCTCCTTCCCTGAAGAAAAAGGGCATCCCGGTGGGTGTTATAATGGCGAGGCCACCATAGAAATCATGAGCAATTAGAAACATTATACGGACAGCTGAAGCTTTTTGAAGTAACGAAGAATAGAGGGAGTCAAGGCGGTTTAATGGCACCTTTTTCCTCAAGGAGAGGGCGAATGTGCTTCTGTTGAAGGACCAGAAAAATACTCGGGGAGGCTTTCGTCCTGCAATGAGCAAAAACTGCCTTATGGTGAAGATGTTCACGATGATTTTCCGCAGGCCTAAAATAAACTGGAGGCAAGGGGTTTTAGCCCCAAAGAGACACCTGGAATGTATTGTGCATCATAGTGGGGCACCACAAATTAGCTTATGCCAAATCACGTTCTTCAACACGCGCCAAAACCGTACATACAGAGGGGCGTACATACAGTCGCTCCTCTATTTCGAGTACTTCAGAAGTACATTGTCGGCTATCCGAAATCTGAGCGGCACTCTCTGCGCATCGCCACAAACCCGGCGCGGAGGCTTTGATTCGTAGGGTCAGGTTTCAGTTGAAGGACATACCGTAATCTGTAGACATATGGTGAAGAATTGTCTAGGATAAGAAATTCCTCTGTCTTTGCTAACGATTGTTAATAAAAGCTAATTTTATTTAATTTAATATCATACTGGTTCAGGCGTTAAAGCATCACTCGAAGTTCTAACGTCATAGTTAGGGCAATGGGGCACCCAAATAATGCGAGTGAAGAAGTCGTCTGAACAAACGTTGACGAATCTGTTGAATTACATCACAGTCAATGGGAAACTCCTATAAAAGTATGTTTAAAATGCAGTTGTCTTTCTATTTTCTTTCTGTGCTTTAGCCGTTTGTCACTAAATCTGTTTGTAAAGTTGTGACGAAGCTGATGAAGTTACGTGCTGTAATCAAGGGTCCAGAGCTCCAATAGGATACAAGCACTCTATTTCAAATCATGCGGTGTGAGAATGATTGCGTCAGAGCAACGTTCAAAACAAAGTTCAGCCTCGTAATGGCAAGGCATCACCCTGCAGTTGAAGGCATGGAAAGAAGTCAAGCAGTCATCAGGTACGAATACTTCATGTTCATTTTTGCTCCTTTTGTTTAAGTTATTAGTCATAACTAGGTTAATAGAGCCGCCCTCCTTCCTCCCAAGGCTCTTCAAAGCCTTTTTTGCCTAACACGCCAATGCCAAGAAAAACGCTTTACGCGTGGAGGTCAAATAAAAACAAATATTGCTTTCGGAGCCAAGTCTGGCCGTAGCTACAGTCCTTTCAACCAAAGAGGTCGCATAGTTCTCGCCAATTTGGCAAACGATGGGGACGTTTTATTTCAGGTAACTGGAGTGCGGCTCTTAGAAGGGCTGTCATTCCTCCCATTCATAATGGAGACATTGCTTATTCCATTCGAGCGGATTATTTGCATAGTCTTCGCAAAATTAAGCCATAGAGATATTTCGCTTGTGATGGCCAAGTTTACAAGTGTTAAAAGGGACCTTTTTTGGCTTTTGTCTCCTAATAGCTGCATAAGTAAACTTTTTTTTTGCGAAGCTCCACATTATACTCCTATATATTATGCCTGCTTCTTGGCCAGAAGGTATATCTTTCTTGGTGCAAGGGTACAAAATCCAATAACAAAAAAAAAACTACTGAAAGATTTCCCTTTGCGCCAATTCTAAACGGTTGCTCTTTGCGTACAGATGCAGTGAGGTAGATTCCAATTTAGGCCAGGGCGTTTCCTGCTGTATTTAAATTGTCCTTCATACGCGTCGTAAATGTAGAATTGTCCCTTGGCCTCGGCAATTCTCAAACAGTTTCTTCTCACAACCGTTATGATCAATGGCGGACCCCGATTTACCCCCGTGGAGAAGCCCTGTGACGTTAACATCGCGTCTCAAATGCCGAGCTAACAATAGCTCCGCGTCATAATCATCGCCGCGCGCCGAAAGACTGGATGCCAGTTTCTGCGAACCATTATTCGGCCGCGATAGCAGGTAGCGCCGTGGTTCGATGCCTGGGAGTGCTAGAAATAGTAACAAAAGGTTCGAGGATCCCCTCGAAAAATGTAGTGTGGAAGAATGCTGGCTACACAGAACGGAGAGGACTTTCAAATTCGCCGCTTTCGTTTTCGGTACCATGCACATTTGTCAGTGTGGTTACTTTTAATGTTCATTGTTTTTGTCCTATTAATAAGTGGGCTGCCGTAATCGACTTACCTAAAATCTTAACATAGTCGTTTTGTGTCTCCAGAAGACATTTGTGTATTGACTTTCTCACCTCCCCTCGTTTGATGTTTGATTACGGATGCGCTTTTACTGGAGCTATGTAGTTCCGTGTGTGTTGCCATCATTTCGACACCTCGCTTGGGGCTGGGTTACCCTGTGCTGTAAGGAAGCATGCGCTCTAAGGAAGCTCTAAGGACGCATATTCATGGCCGCACCTATCGAGACTTCGAGCGAGTTTCATTCTTTTTCTCTATCGACGTCCACGTAGTGCCCCCTTTGATGTTGGCCTTGCGCGTGACTTCAACTGGGTGGTCCTCCACTAGGATACGTTTCTGGCTCGTGATAACTCCAAACAGGAGTGATGGCGTGATCCGTGTAGGGCGAAGGTTTTTCCTCTGACATCGGCATGATAGACACCCAGCCATTTCTTTGGCCCTGTAAGGTTGGCACGGCCTTGAGAGAGGGGGCCTGTCTATGCGTCTTGATCGCTTTAACGCCTCTCCTCCCCCCTCGAATTCTCTGCAACCTATCCCGATGGCTGACTATTCATTGAGTGATCCCAAGTACGTTTTCCAGCGCCTAGTAAAGTCGCGATGAGTTCTTTGGGTGAAGTACTTGTGATGCCTGAACTCCAGCTTCCTTATAGGATCTATGGAATTGTAGCGGGATCAGGGCAGTTGTCGCTCCACTCGGTGAATCAGAACACCACATAAATAATGGGCTGGCCTCCAAAACAGCGTTTGTGGGTGCCACCAGAGTGCCGTTTGTCCAAAGTTAAGGAAGAGTAGACAGGAGCTGTAGGCCATCTCGGACGCCATACCTCTCTTGAAGCCATACCTCTATCAGACGCCATACCTCTCTTACAAAGGGCTTCACGTCGGCCGGGTGTCTGTGCGGCGTTTGCCTTCCTTCGTAGGAAGAGTCTGTGGGACGTGCCGCCACCAGATCCCTGGCAGTGTTGACGTGACACCCATTCCATTCAAGGAGTACGTGGCAGCCTTTTCTCTGTGTCTTCGGGCACACCCCAGCTCACGTGCATTCCCCCCGTTATTACCACTTGGAAGGTCACCAACGCTGCCTTTCTTGACGCTAAACGCTCCTGTTCCGCTTTGATAGGCGTCTCTGGCTCTCAAAGCGGAGCTTCATAGGCGCCCCCCCTTTGATTCCCATCTCTCCATGCTGGTTATGTGCTCTCTGTCAGTCGACTGGGCACGCGTTCACTGAACGCGGTCGCCCCTCTGCTCTTCCCTCACACATCTCTGACTTTTTCAAATTCCAAGCTGGCATGTTTGTAATTGTATTGTAGGCCGTCCTCAAGTCATTGGTAGAAAGAACGCTTTTTATCCTGCATAAAAATAGGATCTAGAGTGTTGTTTCTACAAGCGAATCCGTCAGTGATCACAATTATACTCCGAACCTGCCGTCTTTTTGACTCTGGCTCATTCGAACCAGGGTTTATATAGCTTGCAGTGTGCCTTTTGTTTTAGTATACTCGTGCCACCCGTGTTTTCATTCTGATAGTGGTATTTTGGACGCTGAAATGTGGAATAGGGGGATGGGCGTCGAAACACCTTCTCTGCATCTACTGACGGCGGGCAGCGTGTGCGCCCGGTCGGCGAACCAGGCAGAGGAGGCGGCGATCGCCTTGGCCCTGGGCCTGCCCGGTGTGCGCACGGTGCTCAGTGACTCAAAGACAGCCATCCGCAACTTTGCTCGCGGCGTGGTGTGTGGTGGCACTGTGCGGCTCCTGGAGTCCTGGCGGACGACGGGGGCTGCAGCGCAGGCGGTCACGAAGACTACGATCATCAAGTGGTTCCCGGCCCACGCGGGCCGGGAGCTGGTACCCGGACTATGCAACCGCAACGAGGAGGCGGACGCTGCGGCCCGTGGTCTCGCCACGTGCCGGGTCGCGACATCCCGTCCGCTGTCGTCATCCCTCGAGGACTGCGATGAAACAACTGACATCGACGACGACGAAGAAGCGGAGCCCCTCACCGACTACGGCGGGGTGCTTCGTTGGCATCGGGACCAGAGGCGTGCTTTTCCGCTCCCGCACCGGGACCTGTCTCGGGCGGAGGCGGTGAAGCTCAGGCAATTACAGACAAAGACTGTTCTGACGCCGGCGCTCGCGCGGCACGTGTGTCCGGACCTCTACGAGAGTGCTCGGTGCAGTGTGTGTGAACGCGAAACTGCGACCCTGACCCATATCATGTGGGGCTGTGACTGTGCAGTGCGCGACGGTGGGGGGGATAGACAGGACCCACAAGACCCGTACCCACCGGACGTGCGCGAATGCGTGGGCTCTGCGGAGCCCCAACAACAGAGGAGGGCCATCCAGCGGATCGAGGCGGCTCTGGCTCTGCAAAGGCGAAAGGGGGCCCCGCGCCCGCCCGTCCCTCCCGGCACTCCGCCCTCCCATGCGGGAGGTGGGGGTCGGGGGCCGACGGTGGCGGCCGGGAGCGCTCCGAGTAGCTCGAGCGGACGCCGAGACCAACCGCCTCGGGGTCTAAGCCCGACGCCCTAGGACTTTTGCGACTTAGGGTGGTTAGATAGAGGGGACGCGACCGAGCCCTACGTGGCCGGGAATCGTGTCCTTTGCACGCCGGATGCCTGAATGAAGTTCCATCTCTCTCTCTCTCTGCATCTACGTGCGCTGGATACCCCTCATGCGGCCGTCGCGAGGCGCTCTGTGGGCGCATGGGTGGATGTAGGTATACGTTTGTGCTGCATTTTCTCACGCCCGCTTTGTATTGCCTGGGTTTTTTGTGCAGCAGAAGTTTGGCGACGGGGATGTGGTAGCTAATACGTGCGTATTTCAAAGTTAAATATCGTTCTCGAGTGCAGTTTGTACACGTCGTTATTTTTAACATTTTCGTTACTTCTTTGAAGCTCCGTATACCATAAAGCGATATTTTTTTTGTTATCTATTGCAGTACTGTGTCATTTAGACTTGATTTATTCTTTCTTTATCGAGTTCAATTCACAAATGCCCCCATTGTATTCCCAGACAGTTTATCAAACGCCTGATTATCGCACCATCTATGTACGTTCTATCGAAATTGAGATTCGGTTACTTTCATGACCATTTGCAGTGTTTTATTTTATTTTCTTTGTCCTTTCGCTATCCTGATCTACCCAAGTTTCTATTTTATCATGCCCGTGCCAATGCTTTCCTGGAATGAGGATGCCACCATAAAGACTCTTTTCTAGAAAAAAATAAGTATCTTCAATCTCTCACGCACCGGCATAAAATCAGTTTCTAACCAACGAAGAAATTTGGGCTATAGTTGGTTAGAAGACCTCGACAGGGTAAAAAAAAGCGCGACAAGACGGGGCGCAAGACAGAACATTTACAAAGAACGGGCGCTAGATATCTACTAGGTCTCAATTGTCGAAAAGAGCAAGGTAGATATAAATACGCTGAAACGTCAGGAAATATACGAATGGCGAAGCTTTGCCCAGGGAATATGATTGCTGCTATAAGTAGGCTTTTCCTTTTGCGTGTAATGCCAGATGGGGTGTGCTCATGCATACTAATATAAAAGGCCTCGAAGATTTCATTTTGTAGCTCCCCAAACTTCGCAGGAAGAGTGTGACCGGAAAGTCGGGCGTGCAATAGCTCCGAAGGTAGTGATCTGCGAAATGTCCTCCTCCGCCAATGAATTGTCAGCAGTGCAATACCCCCTTAATTCCTTGTCTCACTTTTTGCCACGTTGAAATCAGTTCCTTACACATTTACGCGCAAGAGCGGAAACTTAGGCGAGTTGGTAATACATTACATTGGCGGGAAGCGCGAACTAACGCAGGGACAGGAGAAGAAAAAAAATAGACAAGAAGAAGCGCTCTTCTATGCGCGCTTTTACGGATTCAGCGTTCTTGCAGAGTACTTTTCATTGCTCGTGATCACCCTTGTTTCATTACGATATTCCTTCTCTGTTCACTGATGTTCTGGCTTTCAAACTTGTATGTTTTTGTCCGTATATTATGACAAAATCGGCCTCCAGATTATCAAAGTTAACCCCTCCCACACAGAGTTTCGATAGCTCATTTTCACGAATTCGCGGCCGTTTAAAAACTATCACGGCAGTGCCTTAATTGACTTGGTGTCCGGTATAACAAGTTTATATGTTGCCCGACCTATAAGCATGATCACGTGATTCGGACTCTTTTTTTTTTTTTTTTCTTGTTCTTATAGCCATGTGATTTGCATGCGATTCACTCCCTTGAACCTCTCTTCGGGTTGTATGCGTCTTAACACGTAACTGAGCACAATTATTCCATTGTCTTTTAAACACATGCGGGTTATGAATTGATAGAGGAGTGCCAAAAAAGAAAGCGTGCCAACAAATATAAAGGGGTTTTGAAAACGCACTTCTGTGAATCGAATTACCTGAGACCTTTACGGCGCGACCAAGAGGAAGCCTTTCCACCGCGAACATGAGTCAGCCTGCGCTATCGTGCTGTTCATCAGTAGCTGTGTTCGTTTGCCTCTCCAGCGTCAAAATGTTTTTGGAAAGCAGTGGGATAAAGCTTAACAATCCGTAGGAATGAAAAGCAGAGTCGTTAAACAAGAAGGGCGTGAAAATAAAGGGAGAAGATTGCTATCTTGCACCCGGTATTTTGCCTTTGAACACGTGTCTGGAAGTTGAGTTCTGGGTCAGAACAACTGGTTTCACGGCACAATGAGTAAGAATGTAGTCGAAAACAACTCTATTGGAGCCAAAGAAAATAAAAGTGCGCAGACTGAAATTTAGCGACCTGTGTAGGTAAGAAAGGAAGAAAGAGAAAGGAAGAAGGCGAGATGAGAGAGAGAGAGAGAGAGAGAGAGAGAGAGGGGGAGGGAGGGAGGGAGGGAGGGAGGGAGGGATACTGAATATATACTGAAGAGGTTAGCCCCATAAAGGGTGGGCCTTACTCCTCCAGATGAGGGTGAACATAGCCAGGCGAGAAAAGAAAAGAAATGGGAAAAAAAGTGAGGCACCGAAACGGACCCACCTACATTGTGGTGACTAAGTTCGTTCTCGCCAGTTCCTAAGACAGACTTCGGGACGGCTAAGAGTAGGCTCGGTAACCCCTAGCAACAAAACTCCGTGCCGATCAGTATAGAGAAATGCAGAAATTGATGGAGAGAAACGTATTTTTTTTCAAGCTGTTCTTCTGAAATTGGAATTAATAGAGTCAAAAACATTCGTACGTGTGTAGAACAAAACTGGCATTTACTGAGCAGCAATTCTGGGAAAAGAAGATTGGAGAAAAGAATATATGGGTACGTTGAATGCCGTAAATGGTGCCTGTTAGAGGGACAGGTTGACCGAGAAGGAGATTTGTTATAACAGTTGCGCCTGCAGAATTAACAGAACAACAAAACTTTGCTCGTTAGAGAAAGGTGAAAGAACAGAGGGGGTTGCTGTGAAAATAAAAGGAACTATTGCGAAATTGGTCCAATAAAGAGCTTCGGTGAAGCACTTTCTATAAAACGGCTTCGGTGAGACGCTCGTCGATAAACGACGTTTGATGAAAAAGCTTCGATGAAACGGCTTTGGTTAACTGTCAAAGCCAAACCCCTTCACTTATTTCTCGCCTCTATCTACTGGCAGAAGGGCCAGACTCAATGCAGAACCCAGAACTTCTGAGGAGACTAATAGCGCTGCAGATCATGAGCAAGAACGCCAAGGTACGTTTGCGAATTTCACACCTTGTGACGTTGAAAGCTTTAGCCATACACAAAGAAACTAACGAAACTAGCTGTTACTGTCCGAACAAAACGCTGGACGACTGAGATTACATAGACAGCTTGCTAGCCACCCCGCCTGTCGATGACTGCCAAAAATTATAGGTTCATTCATGTTTTTTAATTAGCATTAGGAAGTCTTGTTTTATTTTATATTGGCGCCTCAAAAGGGGTTCATGGTCGCCATTTCTGCAATACTTTGTTTTTATTGTTAATACAATTTCTCAGTTGGATAATATCACAGTGCTCATTGAACAAGCAATGCGATTCTAGGTACATTCTGACCCAGCATAACTTTGCATACCCATATTTTTTGCATTTGAATTCATTACGGTCGAAATTAACTGTTACCTTTCGGTTTCACGTTGTCTTCCAGCTGCGTGCCTTCAGAGGTTTGTACCTCTTCTTAAAGGCCAGGCGCTGAATGGGCGGAGTTGGATGGATGCTTGATGAAATTACTCATCGAAGGATGTTCACTGTCGTTTTGCGCTAATTGCGCGGAATGCTTCTGCTTTTCTGACCTAGGAGAGGGCCTTTCATGAACGTCTCGACGTCCGGCTGACAGGTCGTCACGCGTTTTGCACTCTCGACACCGGTCGTATACGTCATGTGTCATTTCTATCTTTTTTACGAAGACCCTGGCGGGAGAATCATAGCGTAGATACATGATTGGTTTATACTGCCGTCGCTTTCGGTTTTAAAATTATATAGACATATAATCCGGTGCTTTCACTTTCCAGTTATTCATATCTTTATTTTAGAGTCTTTAGTTTTCGTCCGAAAGAGCGATCAAATGCTGAGGTATAGAACAACGCGGGAAACGAAACTACAGAAAGGGCACTGACAGGGCGCTGGCTGACGCCTTCAAATGCTGACGGCTTCAAAAAAGCTAGAAACTGCATTCGGCACCGAAGGCAGCCACTAGGAACTCGTGGCATGCATTTGGGTGACATTGCGTACACCTCGGCGACGCTCGCTTGTTTGGAGATACCGAGCGGGATGTACAGACATTGTGGGGGTACTGAATAGGCATTGATACTCACGGGTAATGCTCAGTAATTCTGGGACAGCCAACCAAAAAAATTAGTCTAACCTAGAAGAGATTGCGATCTTCCTCACTGCAGAATTACAGTGTACTCTCGATAAACGGAACTTCAAGGGACCGAAAAAATTAGTTCCGTTTAACAGGAGTTTCGTTTACTGAGAGAGATGAGTGGAAGTGCACATTTATGTGCGTACACACTCTTAATACCATTTCATGGAACTCTAAGCACTAGAAGGCGAATGTAGCTGATAGCTTTTCAGAAAGCAAGAAAACAGCAAGAGTTAGGCACAGCATGGACAACATTGATTTACCAACAATGAGTTGCTGTGCACTACAGAATACAGAAATTAGTTTTGTTTGAGTCCTTGCAACTGCACCTTCACTTGGGCTAGACGCCTCAACTTCACGAGTGCTTACGAGCCACCGAATTTAGAAGGCGGAAACGCGGTAATGATGCGCGAATAGCACCACGATGGCACGAACGAGGTGGCAGGAGCTGAGCCTTGTAACCCGCGGCGTCTTGAATCGAGACCGAACGCCTGCAACACGAACTGCGGTGTTACATTCGTTGCGCTAACACGGCTGACCACTAACGAGACGAGGCTTACGAGACCAAGGAGGCTAAAAAACACAAAGGAAGCAAAAAAAAAAAAAAAACAAGGCAGCAGGAACTTAAAAAGCTAATTCTCATGCCAATGAGTTTCACAAGAAGTTCCATTTCTGGTTCCGCATACACGGTGACGCAGAAATTTAAGTTCCGATTACTGAGAGCTTTTTTTTTTTTTACGTTATCTGAATACAAAACCAACCAACTTACAGCCTACTGTTCCGTTAAGCGTTAATTCAGTTTAAGCGATTTCCGTTAATCCAGATTCTACTGTACATGCATAGGCTGTTCTGTTAAGCTGGTGTCCAAACGATAGCGTTTTATTTTAACGTGGGCGATTTCGTATTCCGCTGCAGCGCATGGAGATATAGGCAGATAAGCTCAGCATTTGTGTAAATTAGTCACTACAGCGACATGACGCCGGTGCGAAGCTATAGGAAGCTATGCGAAAGATACATAGTAAAAAAGCACGTGCAAACTGCGGAACGAAACAAAGCAAGCTTAACAACAACATGAATTCCTCAAGCTCCACGCGGTAGCAAAAACCACGCGGTAGCAAAAGCATGGTCACTACTCAGTGACCATGCATATACTATGAAGCACCACTGAATAGTAAGGGCGGTTGTAGTTAAGCTTAAGCCCGTGCCCCCGTTTTTTTGCTGGAGTCGTTTCTTCAGGAGGTATTTCCCCAAGCTTTGTGCGGCTGAACCTCAACTTTGGCGACGCGTTTTATTTTTATTTTTTCAGTTACCGACTAGCCTGATAGCGCCATTTCAGGTTGCGCCTCTCCATTACTCGATTGATGAATTATAGGAACAGAATGGAACTGGCTCAGCAATTCGAGATACGAGAAAGTTATTAGCTTTTACTAGTATTC
Source organism: Haemaphysalis longicornis (assembly GCF_048455015.1). NCBI lineage: Eukaryota > Metazoa > Arthropoda > Arachnida > Ixodida > Ixodidae > Haemaphysalis > Haemaphysalis longicornis. Next base: position 90,055,057 of record NW_027526361.1, read on the forward strand.
CCAAGATTTAAAAATAAGGAAATTACGGCAAAATTATAACTCCCGAGAATGCTGTGAAATTACGTGGAAGGAGGCTGAAAGAGACGGGGTGCCTATTTCACAACTCGGGAAGGGTCGTAATTCTAACGATCAAGGTGCTCACGAGCGCTCCTAAGAATGCTTTTTTGCGATAATTAATAACAGTGTATTGAAAATGTACACTTACCTTTCGCCGTAGTAGAATCTCACTAAACTAAATCTCGCGGTGCCTTTCGTCGTGATTATTCAGCAAAAACCGTTCCCTAGATTCCAAACTCATGTTTAATGTTCTCATCTTGCAGTTTCCCCACGTACGAGACACATGGGCATCCTATGTTTAACTCGTTGCCTTGCATCCAATTTCAATCTTAAAATCCAATTTCAATTTTTGTCGGTCACCTTCCGTTTCACTGGGTAAGAAGACTGTCCGCAGTTCGAAACTGCTCGCTGCCCTAGTTTACGGGCGCGTTGAGTTCTAGCAATTAAGAGCTCCGCCAAATCATGAACTATAAAGATGCTCTAGTAATCATTTATATACAGGGTCTCGACAACAGGCCTGACGAGAAGAATTATACTATCCTTCATTTGTGCAGAAAAGCTGGTCAGTTCTATTTGGCTGTCATTATTCCCCTTCGAGCACTTGAAAAAAAAAACAGAAAAAGAACGGCGTAAAAAGTATGGCAACAAATAAATAACCGTTTATGTGGGCAAAAATGAGCAAGAACAGCTTACTGAACCTTTCACGCAATGTGGTTGTTGCATCTATTCAAAACGCTTGACTGTTACTCGCGTGCGTGTGTAAGATATCTGTTATAAACTTTACATTACACTTGCGACTTGAACTGTCTCTTTCTAGCAGGACAACAGCTGTGGGATTCTTTAACCCCTGAGGACGAGAGAGGGCTAGAGCGACAGAGCGGTGGGAAGGTTTAATGTTCATCGAAAAAAATTGCGCCCACCTCCCCGCGAGGGGAACACTGTGTAGATGCGACGCATCGTGGGGTTCACTTGGTGTTTCTGTTGGATTGATTCTGAAATCGCGTGAAACGTGTCGGGAACGCGTATGATTATTATGTTTTATGATTATTATTATGTTTTATTGGCCAATCTTGGTCAATCTCTCTAAGTGGTATGCTTGGGGCTTCGCTGACGCAACGACCTTTACTCCATCATTGTTGCTGTAAGTGGGAGCTTCTTTTCTTTTATTGCAAGTGGTAATCATTGCCCCATCATGCGTTGTATCAGTAGCTTCTTGACGTAGTTTGAATGAGTCAAGGAGTCAAGGCGCGTTCGTAGCATTTCATTCTGTCTCGGTTTTGCGGCGCAGTGGGAAGAGCACCATGTACCTCGCGTTCCACCCACAGGGTCGTGGGATCGAAACCGGGCGCCGCTAACTATTATTTTTTTATAGTAGGGGGAGGGGTGTGGACGAGAGAGGGGCATCGGAGAGGAGAGGGGGTGAGCGGCGGAGATCGCAGCTCGCGCGGCGATGAGAATGGGGGAGGGGCGGATGGCGACAACGCCGCGAGTGAATGGACAAGGCGAGTGAAAGAGATGCAGTCGCATCTAAAAGTCGTAGCGCGAGCGCATGCCGATCGCAAAATGATGAAAGGCATCGATGATAGTGGTGTCCTCGGCGAAACGCTGATGATGAGAGATTCTACATTAGCTATTGCAGGACATCGGCTGTCAGGTAGCAAAAGATATGTAGGTGCAAAAAGAAGAACCCTTTTTTAAATAAGGGCCACCAGCTCAACTTGGATTTTCATTTTGTTTCATGATGTACGAGCGTATAGACGACAAGACGGAAAGTAAGACACAAAAAAAAGCGCTCCCCTCTTGCTTTTCGAATTGTTTACGCGCTGTTATATCATAAGCCTGAATCAACCGCCCAAGTTTTTTTTAATTCAAGAGCTATTTGTTTAGCTATTTCTTCTTTTACAGGCTTGTAAATTTTAAGGACGGCGTAGGCCCTTTGAGATACCCGCCATGACCGAGCCCGATCAGGTCAATACAAAGTTGCCACTCAAGCCTTACATGGCTTAAGTGCTTGAGTGGCAGGTCAGGCTTTTTGTCCTGTTTCAATGAGGACATAAACAATCACCATAAACAACAACACCGTCATCATCATGAAATGGGTTCAGTTATAAACACTCATGCAAGCAAAAGCAAAACACTGATCACCATCATAACACAATGAATGGCAAACAGAGCGTTAGGCCCGCGAAAGAAATGAACAATATAAGTGCAGAGCAAAGGAAAGTGGACGGGTTCGCTGTCGTTTGACCAGTGTAGTCAGAGTCAATGATGTTGGAGTTTGGGTTCAGTAATAAACACCCATGCAAGAAAAAGCAAAACACTCATGATCAACATAACACACAATGAATGTCTAACAGAGCGTTAGGCCCGCGAAAGAAATGAACAAGATAAGTGCAGAGCAAAGGAACGTGGACGGGCTCGCTGTCGTTTGACCGGTGTTGTCGGAGTCAATAGTGTTGGAGTTCTCTTTATCATCCTCTTCCGTGACAAAAGAGATGTCTTCGGGCTTGGATCTGAAATCGCAGTCAAAGAATGGCAAAAAGCACGGATTGCACATACGTATTATCGACATAGAGATGGTAATACTTTAAAGGTGGTTCCGGAACGGCCCTTCATCTTTTCCGCACACTTAGTAAGACCTTGAAGAACGCCTACAGGGGTAGCTACGAAACCTTGTATACATACGGTGAGCTCTGAATAAGGGTTATAGCGCTGTCTAGTGTCACGACAGCGGTGTTAGGACAACTACAATCATAGCTGCGTGAGGCCTGATGAGACCAGCCTACAAGAGCCGTCCCCCACTTGAAAGCACGTGTTTCGAAACTGGGCGGGGCTGCGGCATTCGTCCAAGAGTTTGCGGTAAGATCGGCGTTGCGGAAATGTGCTTGACACAAAAAGCGATTCGCGAATATTTTGACGTTTTTGTGACCATTTACAAACTACAGTAGAATGGGTTGCACGATTGGGTCCACGCCGAGCCGAAAATAGTTAATGGACTACGGTGATGAGTTTTTATTTATAGTTGGAAAGGAAATAGGCTGCAGAGTTTAAGGGCAATGTGAGAACTCGTATGCACACTAGAGACTGTCATTAATGCTAATAATAATAAGGCAATGTTTCCCCTCAGTACGGAGGGCCCTTCCATGGACTTCCAACTGCTACTGACCCGGGCCTAACGAATCGATTGATTGATTGATTGATTGTGGGGGTTTAACGCGCCGACGCAAAGCAGGCGATGAGGCGCGCCGTAGTGGAGGGCTCCGGATTAATTTTGACCACCTGGGGATCTTTAACGTGCGCACGTACACACGGGCGGCCTAACGAATCCGTTCCTTCATACGTCACTTCTCTTGCTTCATCCCTTCACTGAGTTATGTCTCTCCCTGCTTCTAGACCAGTCGCAGGGTAACCATTAGCCATTCTGGGCCCCAGGTGGTCGTCGCCTAGTAGGTGATCTACCCCTCAGAGGCCACTCTGAGGTGTGAAAAAGGCTCCACAAATAAAGTCTAGGATTGCTTGTGAGTTGCTTTTCAGGTGTCACCGTTGCCTGGCCCCTCCCATTTGCCTCTCCGCAGCAGTTTTCAACAGTTCTTGGGCAGTCCAAAACTGTGGTCGCAATGGCTACTCTATGGGAAATTAAAATACGAGGCTTCCCTGAAGCTGTTTTGAGCAGTCTAAAAATGACAAATAAAAGAGGCCTATCAGCTATCCGAAATTCGCTGTCGTCACTTCTGCGCTGGCTGTAAAGACGTCGCTTTTCCACTTTCTGGCTCAGCAGAAAACAGCACCCCGGTTAGACTAGTAAAATCGCTCCGCAACCGGACAAATATCCATTCTTTTTCTGCATGATCAATGACGATAATATTTCGTTCCTTGTTAAGGAAGGCTGACACAGTACGCCAATATTGTTGCTTTTTCTCGTGCAAAAAACAAAAACATGAGAGCTGAATTCTTCCTGTTCGCGGCCACTTACGCTTTCAAATTGCCCTCGACCTTGGCACTGACTGTGGGAAGGGGGGTTTACACGGAAGGCTAGGTGATGCCGATTGCTGAAGTTCTCAGGCACCGCTGAGTTTGCTATATATTTTCTCCGCTTCTTCCTCGTGCGTGACAACAGCTTCGAGTTGCTAACGACCCGGAGAGTCGCGGTCACCCACTGGAGCATTCTCTCCTCCCTACTTTTTCCTCGTTATATCTTCCTCACCTTTACCACGTAAGAGTAATTGCAAGGGCTGCTCACACCGCACCACACAACCGCGCATGCCGTTCTATTCAATTTTGTACCAGATAGTCTGTTCCCCAAGTATTTACGCCAAACCATAAGTCAGGTACAAGCTAATACAGACCAACCTTCGCTTAAAAATAGATTGTCCTTAACCAACCATGCCAGAACTTTGGAAGGCATGCACATTTCAAGCGGAGTTATGTTAAACGCGAACAAAAAAAGATAATTGTCCGGTAGCTGTAACCTTAAGACAGCCTTACCAAATTACTCTTTACTGAACGCCCCCGCAAGGTGGGAAGCGTTCGAACACTAGATTTGAAGAGGTGAACCTTGGTAGTCTATAGAGTCTCTATGGGTGGTCTTCACATTCTTTGGTGCTGAGTGCTCGGAATGATAAATACGTCGTGCGGTGATAATTCAACTCGGGTTGTCTTTTCAATGCTATCAGCAGGGTGCGCATGTTGTATTTGCAATTTCGAGCGTCGTCAACTTACTGCCTAAGAAGCACAGGTTTCCACACTTCGCAGAGTTTTCTCTTCGGCTCACGAATGGTGGTGTAGTTGTCCGGCTCGAGATAGATCACCTCGGGATCTTCGAGTGTGTATTTTGGCCACTTGCCTCCGGTCAAAGGCACCTTAGGTTTCCTGGAAGAAGGGTCACATGGTAGTTGAATACCGTAGCAAAGTTTTTTCTTTATTTCTTACGGTATAGCAGGAGCAGGAGGGGCAGGTAAGCAGGAGGGGCGCTGTATCGCCCCTCCAGCTTGGGCCCAAACTGGGCCTGCAGTATGTACTAAATAAAATAAATAAATGCGTGGTGCACCCCAGAAAATTGCGTGAAGCAGTAAAAAAAGTGAAAAGTGGAACCAGGACCCCGAACATTTTTACGCTCTACAGGCTAGTGGAGAGAGGTGCCATCATTTTTCTTCTAATTCCCCGTTTCGCGTTAGCAAAGTACATAAGATGAAAGGGCAGCGTCTGCCATCTACTGCTCAGGTTAGCGACAAAGTTGGATGAAACGCCTTCGTGCAAGGTGAGAAGTAGGATCACTTCTCCTACTGCTCTTGGAACCCTCAGGGATGCTTCGGACGTTGAGCTCCTTTGGTTAGTCAGGGTCCCCAAACAGGACAATTGGAGGGGTCTAGGGGGGGGGGGGGGGGGGCAAGGGGGTACGACAAAGGAAGCTGTCAGAGAAATTTAACATCGTGCCTGAAGTGCCTCAGTCGCTTGTTTTGAGCGACGATCTTCTTGCAAGTGGCTTTATTGCATAACTTTATGGCAATGCAGAGAAGCTAACCTTTGCATGCCGCTGCGCAGGGGAAGTCAGAGGAGAATCCAAAACACAAAATTACCAATTAGCAGCGAAGCTGTTGTACAAGCCACAAGTACGGTGTTGCAGAAAATAATAGAAGAAAATGCGTAGCGCTCGTGAGCGCGTGCCTCGCGGCGACCGCCGAGCGTTCTCGACGCGCGCAGTGGCTTTGGCAAAAAAAACTGCAACGTTGTCGTCAAGCTCTAGCGCGCATGTAATGCTTGGCGTAAGGGACACGACGAAATCGGTGTATATGACGATAACCACTACTAACACAGCGCATATCAATGACTGAACATGTAAATAAACCATCACAAACTTGTACTAATACGTGGTGATGTGTCCTTCAGTGCTCACATATAAAGAAATCATGCAGCTTCGCTATGGTTAAAGCCTTGCCAGAATTACAGGCAGCTTCGCCAATTGAGCTGGTGGAAGTTGATTGAGGTTGATTTTGCATCTCCCACTGGCCGAAAAGAAGACAGCGGCGTCTTCGATGCATCTGACGACGATTACTAGCGCCGGAACTATGCAAATAAACAATGATACTGAAACTTAACTATGTGTCCGGCAATGCTTGCCTAAACATCTTCGCCATTCCAGTCTTACGCGTGAGTGTAAGCTTCCTTAAAATTTTTTAGATCCTTTCTATTCCCCCTTGCAGCCCAAACATGTTTAAGTGCGTGCGAGGGCTTATTCACTGGAAAACCCTTTCGCAATGAATTCGCAGATTCGCTGCTTTGCTGTCATGAGGGGGAGAAATTCCGGGGAAGCTGCCGCTTTGTAGCACATAAACATTTATCACTTCTATATAAGTTCTGAACGATACCACTGTGCCAACAGATATAACTGCTACTCTTAAGAATCGCGTTCTAAGAGGCATGGTTTTTTGCAACAGGTGTTTCTCTGATGATTACGTATGATGTGTTATTGAGCAACATGCTACACGATGGGGGGTTTTATGTTGCCCGCAGACCCTCTCCGAAAAAAAAAAAATCTGTTAGTGTTGGGATCACTATCCGTGATTCAGAATTGCTTGACGAGACGACGGAGGAAAACTTCCTGGTGGAGAAAAGAGCGCAAGATAAACAAGGACAATAGAAGAGAGATCTACACCACAACGCTGACGTCCTCGTTCTTCCTTCTGTCGTCCTTGTTTATCTCGCGACGTTTTGTACACAATGAACTTGAACTGACTAGCCCAACTTACCGTCCTACTGCAGGAAAACTCCTGTTTTGCGTAAGATAAAAACATGAGAAACATTGCACCTGAATAATATGTACACTGGCGAAGAATAATCAAATTATGATGGTGAATGATGGTGAAAGCAATTCTCCTGCTTCTTAATAGAAATGCAGTATTAGGCAAAACCGCTAAAACGTATCTGTAACAGGGCCATAATGAAATAGTTTTTAGAACCTATTAGTAATTTTATGTAGTTATAAATTATGTGCTTCTTGTGTTTAAGAAGAAATGCTAGGAAAATTCAACGGTGTTTTTCCGGAGAGGGTCATATTCGTAAAAGTAAGAGCTACTGAGAACTTGCTACAAAAATTGCTTATCAAATTTATATTTGATAAGCAATTTGATAAGCAATTCCCGTGCGTCTGGGGCATGCACGCGTTGGAGACGGCCAGTCTAACGAGCTTGAAGAGAAGTTAAAATAACCAGCCACCTCATGTGAGGTCCCGTTATTTGTTGTCGTCTATGACGTGAACGAAAACTAGAGTTGTAGGAGTTATTTGGTTTGAGTGGAAGCCACCTGAGGTGAATTAAAAAATACGTAGTAGACGGAATAAAAACAATTTTGGCTTGCGAGTAAAAAGTGTCGGTCGCGAAAGCAGATTGAGCCAAAACGCTCATCCGCAAACGATGACTGCAAGAACCAGTGATATGAAGTTGACGCTTGATGATTGGGAAAGTTTCCTATGGCTTGGTCGTGCGGAGGAAAGGCAGCATCTCTTCACTGTACGACAAGATCGAAAGAATACCGCAATTTGATGTTATTTGGACCGACAATGCTTCCATGAATATCTTAATAGTCAGAGGATGCTCAACAACAACCTGTTACCAAATCATTAAAGCAGTTCGAGTGGCATCTAACGAACGACAAACAAATTGCCATAAAGCAGATTTGGGTTTAAGCACGCGAATATTCACTAATGTTTTGTTATTGTCGATTTAAGTTAGCTAAGGATGGTAGCGGGAAATTTCACGGGAGTGTATTCATTATCTTTCGTCATAGGTCCTATTTCATGGTTATGCGTTTGTTTATTTTATTTTTTACGATACCAACATACCACAGACTGTAGCCAGCCCAACATTCTGATCACTAGATTTTAGCACACGTAAGATTTGAACCGGGAAACATAGCGCGTTAAATTTTTAGGGCGAAAGCCGTAACAATCCTTTACGCCAAAAATATGGAGATACTTAAAACTTCTTAAGAATTTCAAGGAGAAAGTTTGCGGGCACATTTTGTTGATCTGCTGTTGAATGTTTTGTTGAACTTTCATGGTTCTCTCGTCGGACCCTTACCGCAGCATCATTCATGGCTGCTTTCTCCTGACGGCGGTTACAGCGAGCGCCATTTCGAGTTGCTCAAGCCTCTCCCGCCGTGGTGTACATTCCCGGTCTATCCGGCTCAAGACTCTAACCTGGTGCGTCGCCACTCGTAGCAATGTGAAAGCTAACTCTGAGCCCACGAGGCGACGCACATTGAGAACGTTATCGGGTCCGTCGCCCTTCCTCAGAACACTCTTCCGGCTCTGCTGCTACCCTCCTCTTGCGCGTGCTCGCAGGATCGCGCTCCGATTTTCTATACCACCGATTTTCTGTACGTTTTACAGCGAAGCTGTTTAGCAAATCATAATTTTTCGTGTCCGATGTTAAAAATAGCAAGAAATTGCCGAGCATACCCACTGGGGTGATCGATCAAGACGGGCCAAGACGAGCATAGCAACTTAGGGAGAATGGCCAAGATTCCCCCCCCCCTCTCCCCCCAAAAAAGCTCCAGCGTTTGCCGTAAGCGTGTCAGCACTTGCTCGGAACGAGAAAAACTCCAATGTTCGCCGTAATTGGGGCAACACTTACTCGGAACCAGAAAGGCACGTCATAGCATACGCCCCCCGAAGGTGATGTCTAAGGAATACCACTTCAAAAAAAAAGAAATGAAGGAAGCTCGCACTTATAACAACAATGATGGAGTGCGGGTAGTTGCGGCAATGAGACCGCGGATCAAATGGCACGGAGTGCGCTGCAATTTGCACCGACTGTTAAAGTTTCCCCCAATCACTGGAACGACTTCAGGCCAACAGTGGCCGAATATTTCAAGTCGTTCGGAAATCTCTATCTCCAGCCTTGCGTCACTAAGGGACTTACAGATTGGAGGCAACATTGCTGTACCGCATCCGAACGGGCAAAGCGAAGACCACACCATGGCTATTCAAGGTGGGCCTCGTGCGATCGCCTCAGTGTTCGTCATGTGCAGTGACAGGGGATGCACACCACTACGTAATGTGTTGCCCAGAGCATGATGTGGAGCGGAATGCAATGCTATCATCCATTCGGAAGCTGGCAGCTCCACACAGCACTCTGGACCACAACGTCTTTCCAATGGGACATTATATGCTGCGCAGAGACGTGTCGCGCCTTTTCCTAAGCTTTCTTCAAAAGATGGAACTGGCGAACTCGTGGTAAAAGGACACTACCATTGGCTAATTAGGAGGAGCATATCCAGCCAGGCTAACCCCGCCTGATCCCACACAACCACCACCACCCCCACCACCACCACCATAGTTGTGGCAGCGAAGAAGAACCAAATCGGCTGCAATCGGGTGCGTAAACCGTCGGGATGGTCGTGAAAGTTGCGTACAGCTTCGCTACCTCGAAGTCTTACACGTTAGGCTGAGCTCCCTTTATTTGTTCGTGCCTCACGCGTTCCATGAAACATAGCACGTGCACACCCGTGCTCAAGACATTTCGTGCACGCACGCACGCACGCACGCACGCCCGCACATGTTGACGACACGAGTCCTTTTACAGCGAAGCGCGCTTTGCCTCGCTGGTGGCGGCCGTAAGCAAAAACGCACTGCGGGAAAGCCAACTCACACAATGAGAGAGCACATAATGGTCATGGGTTTCCACAAAGGCACATCAAGCGCCTCAAAAGCCAAAGAAAGCGCTTGCCGTGGTGGGCATCGAACCTGGGTAGCTCGCGTTTTGCAGCCGACGTCTATCCGATTGCGCCACTCCGACACGGTCGAAACAGTTTGGATTTTGAACTGACTTTGACTGCCGTTGAATGGAACTTCTAAACAAATAAATAAATAAACCCGAACTGCTAAATAAATCAAATTCAAACAAATCAACCGCAAACGCCCACTAACTTAATTTCGTGCAGAGAAAGTTTCGTGTTTAACCGTCTCTCTCGTTAGATTAAAGGGGCTTTTATTTTTTCTTCACTGTTTTTTCCGCTTGGCGCTCACGTCACCGAGGATTCAGACACGTATAGCACAAATTTTTAGGGTTTGACACTCGTATGCTTAGGCACGAAGCCTACAATTACCTGAAAGCTTTAGTTAATCTCGAATAAGTTTGCGAGGTCCTACTGCATGGAGTGCACAAGCGAAATGATGATATTAGAACGACCGACAACAATACTTGCTCATTAATATCCTACACCTACAAGATAAGAGATTCAATGTGGCGCCGTTTTGTTAGCAAGAAAGGAGGAGCCTTACCCGTCTCTGTAAAATGTCCCCCAGGCCGTGACGATTTCTTCCATGAAACTCTTCTCGCTGGCTGTGTAGTGGGCTTCAGCCAGCATCTGTCTTCCCGTGTCGCCCAAAGGCTCCGTGTAGCGCTCCGTGTCGTTGACAAACACGAGCGAGCCGATCGTGAAGGGAAGGTCATCGCCGTGAGCGACTCCGACGGACTCAGGCCAGCGGCTGTAGGACGGACGGTGCACAAACACGTACCTGTACGTGTTTACACCCTGCTGCTGTGCCAGCATGTCCGCGAATATTTGCGTCGGGCAGTAGAATGTGATGTCGCCGAACATCTCGCCGAAGATGGTCTCGACTTCCTTCATAGTCTTACGCTCTTCGTCAGGACCACCAAGGTAGGCGGTGACAATCCTACGGCTCTGCCATACGGGAATGTCTAGCATTTGGACCATCACCAGGATGGCCACCAGCCTGTAGTCGGTCTCGAGTAAGTCCGCGAAGTGCGGAAAGGCGAGCTTGAGGTGGTTGAGGAACACGGTACCCTCGTTTTTCACTGTACCCAAGAGGACCTCGGTCGTGGCCAGTTCCTGGTATGCTTCCACGGATAAAACGTCCGCCGGCAGGAAGTCGTCACCGTCAATGGGAGAGAACATTTGCTTGATAAGGTCGAAGCCTTGCACGGTTCGCGTGATATCCGAAGCCTCCATTTCCCGCAGACAGCTCATGATCTCTTTCTTCTGCTCGTTCAGCGTCTTGTTCAAGTTGTAGCATCCGAGGAAGCCCGTGGCAGTCGTGAACTTCCCCGCGCCCTTGAAGAACAAGCCAATCACTAACGACAGCGGGCTTCCGCTCTGCATGACGATTCTCTTGAACAGACCCTTGCTTTGAGGGGAAATCGCGTGCAGTCCTACCGACGCCGCTCCAGCGCTCTGGCCGCTTAGAGTTACCCTATTTGGATCTCCTCCGAAGTTTCGTATGTTTGCCTGCACCCATTTGAGAACTAAGTTCTGGTCCCAGAGACCCATGTTACCTGGCAGTTCGGACTCTTCAAGCGACAGAAATCCCATTATACCAACCCTGTAATTGAACGTCACGAACACCACTCCAGTAAGAGCCACGAAATTAGCGGGATCGTTTATGAACAGAGCTGAGTCGCCCCACTGAAATCCACCGCCATGAATGTACACGACGACGGGCAGGCTTCTCTCGTCGCATGAATCCGGCGTTTGGCACTGGGTCGCTGCAGGTCGCCACACATTGAGGTACAAGCAGTCTTCCGAAGCAGTATTCGAGTAGTCCAGCGTAACCCCTTCGAACAGGGGCAACAGTAGCTGCCAGCATGGCTTCGGCTTCTCAACGGCCTTGTAGGTACCGTTCCATGGCTTGAGAGGCCGCGGTTTCTGAAATCTCAGCTCCCCTATCGGCGGTTCGGCGTACGGTATTCCAAGAAACGCGTCGATCGTTTGACCACCTACTTGGATCTGCTTCCCGGTGACCTGTCCGGTATTTATAATCACTGCGGGTCTGACGTCATCCGCCGAGCACTGTCGGAGCGAGCACAGAACGAACACAGCGATGATAGCCGCTAGCAGTTTGAACTGAGGATGCATTCTGTGTGGCGAGCACGCGATCGGTTTCGCTTGCATCCTGAACTTGCTAGGAAGCAGCTCTGTCTTCGACTTGAGTCTGGAGCTACGAATGTAAAGGTGGCTCGGTAAATGTTCCGTAAGTGTCTCCGGCTCCCACATTTCTCCTTGATGGGAACAAAACCATTGCTCGCGGGGCTTCCATTTCTTTGCCAATTTGTCCAAACAAGGAAGCTCTTGCCCCAAGGGCGTCGGGTGACTTCGAGGTCAATACGTCAGATCTCTGTATTTTTCTACCGGCTGCGGAACTACGCAGGGCGCGCAGCCTTTCGGTGTGCTAAGGATGGGAGAAAGAGGCGAACGAAGAAGCAGAAAAGTCAACGTAATGTGCGTGACAGTTGCTTTCTCCTCCTTCGGGGGCGTCTTTTATGTCTACCGCGCTTCGAATGGCCTGTTTGGGCCGCTCTATTATGTGGGAATGAAGGAAAGCGCAGCATCCTTCATAAAGCCCGGAGCCTCAATCGCTTTCTTTACCAACACCTCCCCGCCTTTTCGCGCGTTCTCGTGTTTGTAAAGCCCATTGCATGCGTGAAATCCGGACCTTTTGAAGCGTTTAAAAGGGTGTGTCATTGAATCGCGGTACAAAAAAAAATATGAGTAAAAAAAAGAAAGAGGCAGGGGTCGCACGTACCTGTAAAGTTTCCTCATGTTGCAACCCGGTTCCATTGCTGAAGGTGACGTCGGTGGGTACTGATGACGGGCGTAAAAGTTCGGGGGACGAAGTTACAAAGGATTCAGTATTTTTTTTCTCAGTGAATGAATGTCGTTGTGACTTTTATTCGCTGAGGAACCTCTGCATCGAAGGTGATAACTGCGGGCTGTCGCTTTTATACCGTTAATTCAAAGCTTCTGCCGTACATTACGTTCTGATGAAATAAACAGAAACGGGGAAAAGAACTACTGCAACCATTTTGCTCACTGATCTGCTGCTTTATCCGTTCAATCTGCCTTCATCGGCCAGGTACGAGGAATACAGATCACCGCTACTACTGCAGTGTAACGCATTTCACGATTCTTGTTTTCTGAGTCTCAGAACGGTTAACGACACTCGGACAGCGCTGGCCACCACGTCGGTAACCGCGACGCAACGAAGGTCAACAAGCGACAAGATATGTCCGTGCATGCGGTGAGATCTGAGGAGAGCGTTGTCGGCAGTTCTTGCGAGGTACGTCTACAACAAAAGGGCTACGAATCTGCCTGAATAACACTGTTCTCCGCCGAGCAGATATGTAAACACATCTACTGAAGTATACTACTCCGACATACCCTGCAACCGGGACCGATTCACTGGCGGCGGCGAACTAATCTCACTTGCAGGGCGTGCCACAAAGGAACGATGATAACCAAAAAATAACAGCCTGAAATAACACAGTCTGAAAAATAAGTCTCACGTGGTAACGAGAGAGATATGAATGACGCAGGTTTTTCGTTTCGTACTTCACAGTTAATCTACACTCCGGCAGATGATGAGAGGAACCTTTTTATGACCGCACGTGGGTACTGTTGGGAAGCCAGGGGCTGACTTCTCAGGGGCTGACTGTTGGGAATTTCACCGCTGTCTCCACTGTTGCGAACCATGGTAGCGTGGTCGATGTGGGCCGAGGTGGGTGAAGTGCCGGGGCAGTCATGACGGGCAAGTTGACGAAGAAGAAAACTTTATATACAAGTATTTACATCTTGGTATGAGAGCGGGCAGTGCGCTCCTGCGCGCGCGAGATTAAATAGGGCACGTTGGGTCCATTCCCCTTCACCCCTTTTCTCCGGTTGACGTCAGGATGCACCAATCATAGAACATGGCACTGATGGCAGCGCCACCACGCAAAACACAAAACACACGCGCGCACACGCACGAGATACCCCTCCCCTCCTGGGCAGGTGAGCGCCAGGTTGCTCCCGCCGTGGCAATCCGCCATGGTCAGAGCCTTCCCCTGTCCTGGCGATGTTGCCCCACCACAAAGACTCCTTGCATCCCTCCGCGGGAATATTCTTTGAATGGCTTATTGAAGACAACACGCCACAAAAGGCCAAGACAATGAGGCGCGGGCCCGCCACCGAGGATTGCAGTGCAGGGCGCCAAGCAATGCTTTTGTTAGCACCGCCGCTGGCCGGTTGGCGCTTTGAGAAGTCACGAAGTCACTGAAAGGCGCATAGTTCAAGTAACAGCAAGTTCGCCACTGTGAATACGCCGGTTCGTGGCAAGTCGATGACTGAGGGTCAAAGGCAAGTTTTCGGGGAATCAGCGTCGCAACAGTACTAAAGAAACGTTTCGCTTTAATCCGTGTTTTAATGTACTATTTGTACTTCTGTAGGCATGTCATATGTGGGCCTCAGTACGGCGTAACGGCTGCCCTTAGCGTAAGAAGCTGGACACACACACACACACGCACAGACATACACACATACTGACACACGTACACACACTCCCGCACACACACTCACGCACACGCACACACGTACGCACAGGAACACAGGGGCGTTTTGGGGGCAGGGCACCCTGCGAGAGTTTCTGAGCGCTGCACCCTCCCCCTACTTTCGTCCTTTTTTGTCAATGCGATTTACACACCATATCGATATATTAAAATGTAAAAACAAAGACAGGACGAGTGCTGGTTTATTGCACTAGAAAAACGACAGTGTACCGTTTGAATGCAGGCTCTCTATTTTTTTTTACCTGCTTTGTATAATACCCCCCCCCACCATCGAAAAATACGTTTTCTGGCGCTACGCCACTGCACACACACGTACGCACACAAACACGCACATACACACGCACACAAACACATGCAGGCACGCACACACCCGCATGAGTACTCATACAAACACGCGCGCACACACGTGCACGCACACTCACACAAACTGGAATACCCACATACAATACATGAACGTACCAGTGAATTCTTCCAAGACAAAGAAATGCTTAGCCTTGAAAGACAATACTCCGAAAAAGATTCTGCCTGGATGTTTTAGAGCGGTAGTGAAAGGAAATACTGCCACAAAAGCCTTAGGAGACGACACCTGGCACAGAAGCTGAGCACTGGCGCATATTGTCTTGTCGGTTTCACCCCCCCCCCCTTCCCTCTATCACGAGGTGTTAACAAACGTTCCGTCCTGGCGTAATGGTTCCGTGAATGTCGTCAAGATGTCCTTACAATGCATGTGCGGTCCACTCACGCTACTTAGTACACAAAATGTCTAAGATACTACTACCGCTCTAATGGAAGTGCAGTTTCAACAAGCTGTACACGCTGATAATAAATCATATTAATAAGATCTTTGATAAAGATAATGGAACCCAAAATGAACACTTGAACCCTTACTAGACGCAAAGAATATCGGTTCATAAATGTGTGTTACGCATTTACGAACGTATTTGCAATAAGTTACTGTTTAAATAAACCAAAGCGAACATATCCAGACATGTCTTCTCGTCTTATTTACAGGAAAACAGTTGTAGCTGTACCTCTGCTTTGACAGAATAACTGGCTTTAATGACGGCTCACAGTGAAGTCTCCAACAAAGGAAATGTTTCAGCAGCGCTCTCCCACAGGTTTTTGTTACTATTTTCAGTCGTTTTTGCTCTCTTGGGCTTTGCGGTCGTTATTTCCGTGAGGGACCTGACATATAGATTTTCATATAACTAATATTCCGCTCAAAATAACTCGTGGAAACATGTTCTGTGAACAAATTCTCAATGGTAACTACTCTACGGATTAGGACATTCGATGCTCCTTCAGGTTGAATGCTCCTTCATTGGTTATTTCAGTAACCTAGCAGGAGCGTTTTATGAAAGCGTTATTTTCTATACTTAACACTACATTACAAACGTATGAGAAGAACGTTTTGAAATGTTCTAATTTTGTTGTATAAGAGATCGTCGGAGTGACTCGTCACAACGAGCAGAGAATTTCTACGTTTCTGGAACCGCCTCTTAAAGCTTTATATATTAAAGAACATTCCCATTCGTTGCTATAAAACAATCTTAATTGTGCAAGAAAACATTGCAGTACACTTCAGGAATTCCGACTTGTTAATCTGGAAACTAACGTGGTTCGCGTACAGTCATGGACAAATGAAACGCCATGACGAAAATATTGTTACGTGGAGGCAGGACAGAGATGAGACGAACCGTGGTAGATGAGGAAGGCGAACAATCTATTTACATTATTTACAAGAGGCAATGACAGAGCGCATGCGCGCTGTCCACCAGCCTCCCCTTTGTCGTCGTCGTCCTCCCTGTTGTCTTGGATGGTGGGCTCGGACCCCATGGGGCATTGTCCGCCATGTCCCATTACAGACCGTTCATGAGTTCATGACTCTACCAACTGTAGATGGAAACCATAAACAAGAAATTTAAGTCAGAAGATTCACAACTTCGCCCAAATCAACACGCGCGAGATGCTGTAACGGTCAAATTTTATTTAAGCACGCAAGAACTAAGACTATGCACAGTTTCCACGAAGTTACAACGCAGGACGCTGAACGTGGATGGTGGTCTGGATGGTGGCCCCATTTCGAAGCCTCATTGCTTACTGCTTGCCTTGGGGGAGGTTCGGCGATCTCAGGTTTGATGGCAGGGTTACTGCATGGAAAAAGAAATAACGCGGAGGATAGTGTTCGATTATACACAGGAAGGCTTATTGCTTGCTATTTAAAAAATAGTTTTTTTTTTGTATGCTGTAACAACATTCATTTCGAGATGCAACAGTTAGAAATACCCTGGAAGCTGAGTTGAAAAACACGATGTAACATTTAGAGCTGTACGGCACTTGGCATAACATTCCGTAAAATGTGAACTTTGTCCGCGCCCCTGTCCAGACAAATACGGCAGTAGCTAAACTATTCTCTCGCGGTGGCAATCGGCACATGATGATGATCTTATCATAATACTGCCGCTAACGGGCTTCGGGAATCGTCTGTTCTTGCGTTTTTTTTTTTGCCAGTACCTGGCCACGCATGGTTACCTTATCCTGCGGAAAGGGGAGCATTCATTCGTTTCTTTTGGAGTTAAGCCACACCCGACCATCTCGTTTGATATGGAAATCGTGCAGTCCATTCGTTACTCACCTCAAAGTGTTCTGATTTGATCAACAATGTTCTAGGTTTGATTGGAAATTTCTGGAAACGTCTGCGCTCTAAGTTAAATGCATTTAGATCAAAAGCAACAGCAACTTTAATTTATTTATTTATTTATTTATTTATTTATTTATTTATTTATTTATTTATTTATTTATTTATTTATTTATTTATTTATTTATTTATTTATTTATTTATTTATTTATTTATTTATTTATTTATTTATTTATTTATTTATTTATTTATTTATTTATTTATTTATTTATTTATTTATTTATTTATTTATTTATTTATTTATTTATTTATTTATTTATTTATTTATTGAAAGTACTACATCCCCCATCGGGCCTTTCTGTAGGGTGTTACAGTTGGAAAAAAAATAAATACAGCAAGTTATGACCAAAACAAACAACACACATTACAGTTTAAAACAGAAACCTAAACACTGAAAAGACAGCATTGTAAAGACTGTACAAAATACAGGAGTACAACGAAAGCAGCAATAATACATAGCTCAAAATGAACACCAACAAAACAATCGGTGGAGTAGCAGGGTGACAGAGTGGACACCGAGAGGCGGGTCTAAAAACAAAGGAAGGCCAATAACTCGATGGAGGGACAATGAAATTAGGAATTTCGGAGGCAAAGAATCGACTCGAGCGGCGCGGAACAGGAGTGGTTGTAGGCCGACGGGAGAGGCATAATGCACCGGGGATGCATCATCATAAATATGTGGGTTATTTCCACCGCCACCACCAGCAGCAGCAGCCTATCTACGCCCACTGAAGGGCAAAGGCCTCTCCCATTAATCTCCAATCATCCCTGTCCTGTGGTTCAGTGGGTTATTTCACACCTCAAAATGCTGTTTCAATGGCTGTTAGCAAATCAGAATCCGAGAATATTGGAAATTTCGTACGCGTTCCAGTCGGCAATAGAATTGGGAAAGAAATGGTTTTTAAAGCATTCAATCGACACTTATAGCCTCTAATTTTATATCTGTGATCTTGTCGTTCGGACATTTAGTAAGGCGTCTTTAAGTTCCGTTCTTTGTCCATTCCAGTCCTACTGTGGGATATGTTGTAAAGAAATTTATGTCTTAGAGCTTTCCAGCGTGCAGAAAAATTTCCACTCCAGGCTCAGTGAAATTTTCGAACTCCTTATTTTAAAATCCTATTACCTGTTACAAACCTCGCAAGCCCTTTTTTCACCCTCTACAACTATTCATTCAGTACATTAGTAAAAAGGGGGGGGGGGGGGATTGAGAGACAGTAAAAGGAAAGGAAGTGCACTGGGGATATTTATGAGCTCGGCATGGAGCTCACCTGCATACAACCAAGTGCAAGGGAAGGAAGTAGAGGGGGAGTGAAATGATAAAGTAGAGAGAAAGAAAAAATGTTTCATCATCATCAGCCTATCTACGCCCACTGCAGGGAAAAGGCCCCTCCCATAGATTTCCAACTATCCCGGTCCTGGGCCAACTGCGACCAATTTATCCCCGCAAACTTCTTGATCTCATCTGCCCATCTAACTTTCTTCCGCCCCCTGCCACGCTTGCCTTTGTCTAGGGATCCGCTCTGTTACCTTCAATGACCAACGGTTATCTTGCCTTCGCATTGCACGCCCTGTCCACGTCCATTTCTTCTTCTTAATTTCTACTAATCATTATGTCCTTAACACGCATTCGTTCTCTGACCCACTCCGCTCTCTTCTTGTCCCTTAATGTTACATTTTTCATCTTCCGTTCCTTCGCTCGCTGAGTCGCCGTCCATTTAAGTCTATTTACGAGTCAACTGCTTTCTCGTTATCTATGAAGGCTATATATAAAGGTTGAGTATACTCCGCGTATTTTTATATCACCTGATTGATCGTGTGGATATGGTCCATTATTGAATAGCCTTTACGAAACCCTGTTTGTTCATTAGGCTGACTGAAATCTAAGGTGGCAGAAATTATGTTCGCGATTATCTTG
This sequence comes from Haemaphysalis longicornis, assembly GCF_048455015.1. NCBI lineage: Eukaryota > Metazoa > Arthropoda > Arachnida > Ixodida > Ixodidae > Haemaphysalis > Haemaphysalis longicornis. The sequence continues at coordinate 90,074,066 of NW_027526361.1, forward strand.
GTAAGTACCTTATAGACGACTGAGAGTAAGCTGATCAGCCTGTAATTTTTCAAGTCCTTCTTGTCACCTTTCTTATGGATTAAGATGATGTTCGCGTTCTTCCAAGATTCCGGTAAACTCGCGGTCATTAGGCATTGGGTGTACAGGTTTGCCAGTTTTTCTAGTATAAATTTGCCTGCCAGCATTTGAAAGGTCTGCTTTCATGTGATCCTCACCGGGTGCTTTGCCCCCTTGCGTGTCTTTCAAAGCCTTCTTTACTTCTGTTGACAGAAGAAAGGTATAAAGAGAGAATAAAGAATAATAGATAGAGTGGAAGGGCCCCAAGCAACACAAGCAACACAAGCACACTCTAGAATTAGGCGCACATTTGTAATTTACAAAGTTTCCTTGAGTGTTCGCGGCGCTCAGCTGAAATATGTTTGAAAGAACCGAATTAAGCGTAAAGCCTTGGCTGCAATTAAGTCAACTAGACTGGTCCAATCTAATGTTGCAGTGAATGTTACCCCCAGATTACTTAACTTGACCCACTGTTTGTACTACGTGGAAATTAAAGTAATGAGGCCTGGATACCACCTTTTTTGTTAGTATATTGTACAAGAAAACATTTAGTTCGGTTTAAACTCATCTGCCACCGAGCAGATTAATACACAACCTTATCGAGTCAGACTGCAACGCCGTCGTGTCATCAACGCACCTGGCTGGGCAATACAAAACACAACCATCTGAAAAAAGTCTCACTGTAGATTTAAAACCAAGTGTAATATCATTCATAAAAATAAGACAAAGTAGCGGCCCCCAAAGATACCCCTGTGGCAACTCGGACAGTACATCAGCTGGTGATAACGACACCCAATTTATTCTTTGCTGACTCTTGCTGACTCTCGAATATGCGCATTCTTTGACTGCTTTGGTTGACATGTATTTTATATGTTTACGTTTTGCTACAGCGCAGGTTACAAACAACGGGAGGCTCAGATACGAAACGGAGACCGAGCGGGAATTTCTTTTATCGCGTTTTTTTTTTTACATTGAAAATAGCAGCATATACCAACATGGAGGGATGGCCCAGCACTGGAATTCGTGGCTAACTTAGCAAGAAGGTATTACGTACTCTCTAAATTCGACATCTTTTTCTCTGGTTACAAATGGCACGCACACCTTAGAGTGGAAGAACTTCCTCGTTGTATGTAGACACCTGCGGGTGTGAGAAGCGGCGGCGTACAATACGCGTAGTTATGTCTGCGGCGCGCCGTTTCTGATCCCTTGACTAGACCTGTTTCCCGCTTTCAGGAACACGTACACGATTGTCCACATGGCCACATGACCCCGTCTATTTTCTCAAACATACCAAGATTCAGTGAATCGTAACATGTTATCCTGCAGCGACGCAGGAAATGCTAGGATATGTTTCTGAATACAGTGGCAGCAATGAAAGGTTTGAAATCATCAGCAATACTGCCATGCTATCTTAGGCAGAAAATTGTGTACGCGTGTCACGCTAACGAGGCAGACATAGGCAAACATAAATTTTGAATGATTGAAGGGTTTAACGCGCCGACGCAACGCAGGCGATGAGGCCCGCCGTAGTGGAGGGCTTCGAATTAATTTCGACCACCTGGGGATCTTTAACGTGCGCTGAAATCTCGTACACACGGGCGTTTTTGCTTTTCGCCTCCATCAGAAAAGCGGCCGCCGAACATAGATTTTCATTTTCACCAATGAGTCGGGGATTTACGTCCAAATGCGGCACTTATTTCCGTCCATTTTGAACAAAATTCACAAGAAATAAATAGATATGCTTAGAAGGCCGGAGTTGAAAATTTTGTAAAGGATTTAACTATTGATCGCAACAAGATTAGGTGTCGAAATGAATCCCATACTACATACATGCTTTAAACGTCACTTCTCCCTCGCTGAATTAGAGGCTTGTACGTTCCCGGAACATTTTAAGGATACCCATACAAAAATGCCTTATGGGCGTCTATTGAAAAATGTATGGTGAGCTATGGCCGCCTATGGGTCTCTATGGTCACCCATAAAAAGGCATAAATTAGGCTATAGCCAGCTATTGAAGTTTTTATAGATCCTGCACTAAAGACTGTAAACCACACAATTCTCTTTAGACGATTATAGAACATCCTAATGTGTTTAGTCTATAGAGTCACAGCTATTCAGGTAACTGTAGCCAGCTAAAGAAATATGTATGGCTTTAGTTCTATAGACCAGCCGCGGCAAAGCTCTTTTGGCTGGCTATAGACCATTTTTTAGCTTGAAGTCTACAGACTCAAAACCATTCAGCTGTCTTTTGCCAGCTATTGAAAAGAGTTCGTCCTAAAGCTATAGAGAGAAAGCCATAAAAGCTCATTCGGCTGGCTATAGGCCGTTGTTTCGCTCTAAGTCTACAGACTTCAAGCCATTCAGCTGTCTTTTGCCAGCTATTGAAAAGAGTTCGTCCTAAAGCTATAGAGAAAAAGCCATAAAAGCTCATTTGGCTGGCTATGGGCCGTTGTTTAGCTCTAAGTCTACAAACTTGGAACCATACGGATGTCTTCTGCCAGCTATTGGAGAGAAGTTGCTTTAAAGCTAAAGTGAGGCAGCCATAAAAGCTTCTGCTGCTGGGTACAGTACAATATATAACTGTAAACCTTTAGATGTGTGATAATTAAGCAACATTTTGCCGGCATTAAGAAAGCGTTTGGCGCAGAACTGACAAGCCTGCATCCATAAAGACTTCTTTAACTAACTACATAGTAACATACGGCTCCAAGTTTCCAGCCGCTAATCGAAAAGTGTTCGCCTATAAAGGTATAATTCGAGCAACCATTAAATCCTATTCTGCTGGTTTCAATATGACTTATGACGCGAAATTCCTATACTCATGATTTACCTAGCTACATCTACAACACAGATTGGATAACGATGATGAGGTTGATCGGCCGGTTATATGAACGTATTTGTTCAATAAGGTTAGGTACTTATTATACCAACAATACGGGAAAAGTACCTCAAATTCAGGTTGAAACTTTGGATACTGCGCGTCCGCAAAGCTTGCAAATGAACGTTGACCGAAAGACGTATAATTTCGTAGAATTATTCCTCTGTGGCCCTTCGCTGCCGCGGTCAAGTGAAAAAGCGGGCTTCTCTGAAAACGGCCCTCACAGCGTCGAAGCAGATTGGAAATAACTTTCGCGGCCCAGGGTACGCTCTCTCAGAAATATGGTGGAAGCTGCGAACAACCGCATTCTTTCTCCCGCGGACCCCACTTTCAGATTAGTCATTGAGAAAGGGGGAGAGCGACCCACGCCGGGCGAAGGAGGCGCGGTGAAGAAATTCTGGGAAGCGATGAAAGGGTAGAGGGGACACCCCTGCTTCCTGTTTTATTTTTTTTTGTTTGTTTGAAATACTGGTTTTGGCGATGGGTACCGAAGGACACGGCCGTGCGGCCCGCGCTGTGTTAGTATTCCTGCGCGCAGCAATGCTAGTGACAGACAATGTTCCCTGAGTACTGAGAACAGATACAACTTTTTTCGGATGAAGAAAACAAAACGTTAAGCGATCTTGTACTTACCAAAAAAAAATTACCAGCAAACAAGTTAGAAAAAGATCGAAAGATGAGCATGTATCTCCGCACTATTTGCTATCGCGATGGACCTGCTTATACCTGGATGTACTCAGTCAGCCACATTTCGTCTCCTTGTTCATGTGCGCGGGCATGGCACGTGTTGCCTGGTGCTGGGAATTTCGACTCGACGGCAATGTGCTCGTGTAGATGGTGTGATGTCGCTTTTTGGTGTCGTGAATTTCGGTGTTTACGGTGACAGTGTTACGATTAATTCAACATCAACTTCAAGTCATGCGAAAATGGATACCTGCGATACTGTGACAGGAATTTCATCATACGCAAAACTCTAGGGTGAGTGATCTTACGAACTGAAGAGACTCTATAGTGCGAGAAATGCAGGACTTTTTTTGGTGTTCACGAATACTTTTCTAAACTACCCTGCACCACATGGGCACTGCAACGTAGACAGAAGTGAAGATTTGGCCGCGGTGATGTGGCAAAAATAATTTTTTCGCGAACTGAGAAAACTTACTAGGAACTAATTGAATGAACTTGGAAAAACGTTTTTTTATCATTGCATTGTGTGCGACCATCTTCATTGTTTTATTGAGAGTGCATTTCCATTTTAGCCACCGAACTTGCAGCTGTGTGCGTTGAGTACTGAGTGTAATGAACGACTTCTGAGTGCTTTCTTTTCTATGGACTACCCAGCACCTGTAGGTATTTGTGTCTTGGCGGACGTTCGCGGGGAATGTGCCGCGTAGTGTGGCTGTCGAGCGAGTCACTTAAGCGTGAGCCAGGGTGTTGGAATGCGTGTGCTGTGTTTTTCGATCGGCGTATGTGAACAACTGTTTACTGGTGGTGAAGTAGCGTAGATAGTAGCCATTTATGTGATGAATGGAATGAATAAACCCCTTGATTTTGCTTTCCTTGAATGCCTGTGTTTAAGCCTTTTGTGAATGAAAACTGGCGAAGTGTTTGCAATCGCAACCTCGCAATCCCCCTATATCGCTGAAGTGTTCACGGAGCATATATTACAGAATGCACCTAAGTGCCACAGAACAAGTTCTAGAGATCTGCAAGGCTCTATGCCGGCATGGCAGCGTGCTAATAATTTCTCAGCGGCTGCTGCTGTCGCTGTGTTTCAAGTAGTGGTGATTGTCTTCTGGCTGCAGCTCATGCAAAAATATTGTATGGTCGGCTATTGACAAACCTTCTTATGGTTGTCTTTAGCTATTTGGCTCAATTATCTTTAGACATTTCTATGGCTGTCTTTAGCCATTCCTATCGACATTCCTATGGGTGTCTTTAGATTCTTCTATAGCCATAGCGATATCCAAAGAAGACCTAAGACAGCCATAGAACCGGCTATAGAAGCAGCTAAAGACACCCATAGGGATTTTAATACGAATAGCTAAAGACAACCATACAACCGGCTACAGAAGAACCTAAAGACACCCATAGGAATGTCGATAAGAATAGCTAAAGACAGCCGTAGAACCGGTTATAGAAGAAGCTAAAGACACCCATAGGAATGGCGATACGAATCGCTAAAGACAGCCATAGAAAAGTCTAAAGATTATTGGGCCAAATAGCTAAAGACGACCATAAAAAGGATTTTCTATAGCCGACCATACAATATTTTTGTATGGGTAGTAGTGTAACCTCACTTTCGCAGTCATTCTCAACAGCTCTTGTGAAATTTTTTGCAGTCGAGAGAAATAGGCCAATGCTGCTGGGGGCATCACAACAATAATGAACACCTTTCTCAGTGAAACCTTAACACGGCTTCGTATATACCCCGTGATTTCGCAAAGCACCGTAAAGACTCATCTTCGTTGCCATGAAAAAAAAAATGGCTGCGGCTTAACTCAGCTAACCTTGAATATGCAAAGCAAAAGCTTGGTTTAGACTGGTTCAGTCTTGGTTTCGCTCGGTTAACCTTTGATGTAGCTGTATTGCCGACCACGACTCAAGGTCGTTCGGCCCCGTGCAGCGCTCACAGAAGGAGGCCCGGCCTCGCTTTCATTTTCGGCGAACGCGGCGTTCCTGTTTCACGACGAACGCGGCGCAAGATGAGTCGCATATCCCGAACACGACCCAGCGGCGCGTGCGTGGAAGGCGGCAGGTTTGGTCGGCTGCCGATCAGCTGAGCGGCCGCCGCCGCTAGGTCGCAAAACGACTTAAAACAGGGCCTTGTGCGCAGCGCCGACAGCAGGCCCGGCGAATCACGCGATGCCCTGCGAGGGGTGCGTCGCCGGGGGTGTGTCCAAGGTCAAAAGGTTAACTTGCGCATCCTCCGCGAAAGCGCTGGACGAAAGTAGCAAAGCTTTGCTTTACAAAGAACTGTATCTGTTGCTATGACAATGGGCTTTGCGATGCAAGGAGACAGCGCTCGGCGTGATAACTTGGAAAGAAGAGATGCCTGCAGCGTGGCTAGAGTTCCTGTAAATCGCTCCCCTAGGGGAGCTATATACAGGAACTCTAGCGTGGCCGCACAAGGAAGGCCATCTAGCGATATTCTAAGTCTTAACGTTGGTGTGCCTTGCCGACAGACCGCAATGATTGGGCAATAAACAAAGGGACACAAACACAATAGGGACACAAAAGCTATAGGGACACAAACACAAAATTAAAGGGCGTAGGCAAGGCTTCAACATGAGCCGGAGCGTGGCTTCTCCAACATTATACGCGGTTGTCGGAGAGGTTCTTAATATTTTTGTTCCAAAGATAAGACACTAAAACAGAACAAAGCAATAGTTGTAAAACAAAAAGACACTCTTTCATCAGGTCCCTGCAGCTTTCTTTTCTTGTCTGTCCTCTTTTTTTTGTTTTTTTTTTTTCAAAGCATAAGGTTACCCAAGGCGCTCTGATTTTCCGCAGCCGCTACGTTGAGAAAACATCTCACTCGCTTTTCAGCCTCGTGTTTGCCGTATTGTGGCCTTAACCGACTTGTCCTCATGAAACTGAACCTAAACAACGGGCCTAGCGTTGCAAAGATTTTTTTCCGAACAGGTCCGCCGTTGCGTACAGAGGGCGGGGTTAAACAGGTGAAGCTATGGGATTCTCCAAAAGGTCAATTTCAAATAGTTGTAAGCATACCTAATCACCGAGAGCGCTTGGTTCCACAGCTGGCAGAGTTCAGTCTTTGAAGACGGGACCACGGTGAAGTTGTTCGGCTGCAGCGACATCATCTGGCGGGTGTCCTGCGTGTATGCTGGCCACTTCACTCCAGCCGTTGGAAGTGCTGGGCTCCTGGAAGACAAACGGGAGCTCGCGGTTGCCTTACCTTAGTTAGAAGCACTTACCTTATACACCTGTCGCACGAGCATTTTCAATGGGGATTTAAGAGAAGCGCGACTGACTTTTCGAGTGCGCTAGACAAATCGCCACGGCACGTTTCACTTTCGATTGAGCAGTTGCACTGGCTGCACTCACGTACGTAAGATGGCGCCAAAGAACTTCTAGTAACCCTGCGCCATTCATTGTAGCGTAACCCGGCCAGTTTCCAGTAACCTTGCCATCCATTATAGCGTAGTTGCTTGTAGCAAGGGGGCAACTCTGTGTCTGTGAGCCTTTCTTTTGCAACGGCGGATAGCTTCCATTGTGTTTTTGCGTCATATTCGTCCCAATAGCGACAGTACTGCAAGGGGAACTAACAAAAAACTGCTGTACTCGATACAGCCGCCGGCGCCAAGGCGACGCAATTTTTGTTTTCATGTTAAATTGATCCGTTGACAAGGGTTGAGGAGTGGACAGTGTTGAGAATGCAAAAATTCAATTTTGTTAAAGTATGTGTAGGTGTAAATATGTGTGTATGTATCGATGTATGTATACATGTATATAGGTATATGTGTGCATACGTAACTATATAAATACTATCGCATGCTTATTTGTGTCAAGTTATTTGATACAATTTGTGGCGTAGGTAAAGTTGTCACGTTCTATGGCATTATACAGCGCGGACGAGAGCATTATTTAGCGCGTACCTCGATCGCGCTTGGTAAACCAGGATTGAGTTCGATCGTGATCGGGCTAGATAGCGATTGAAACTGACCGTGTTGCACCGCTCGATTCCGATTAAGCTCGACCCAGATCGACTCAATCACGAATGAAAGTGCCCACGTGACAGGGGTACAACTTAGAAGCACATGAATCTTACCCCGCGGCCTCGGGGTATACAATACAAAGTCTGCAGTCTCCTGATTTACATACGCCAAAGCGTAACTGCTGCTAGCAGACATATCCCTGGAATGTTGCTAGGCACATGGTGTCATAACATCATTTCCTAGTCGCGATGCGTGAAATAGGAATGAGCAGCCATTGCGGCGCGGTTGTGTAATTCGCCTGAAACCAATCGGCAGAGCAATGGAGGAAACTCGACGCCCCTGAGGAGTATCGAATGCGTTCATTACGCAAAACGAAACATCGATTTCCTGGATCGTCCATACGTACAGCCACGGACGAATAAAATGCGAACATGGAAATAAAAACCAGAACGCGTGAAATTGAAAAAGACCGTTCGTGTAGACGAAATGATGGCGCGTAATTGGTATATATTTGCAAAGTCAGTTTTCGCAAATTTGTATCTGTAATACACGCGTCAATTTGACATGCATGGAAAAAAATGAAGCTATTCGTGTGTTTTGGTTCATATTTTCGTTATCGCGTTTGCTTTGTCTATGACTGTACATGCATGCATGCATGCCACCAACTGAATAGTAACTGTACTCTTGGACAACGTTCTGTAGCAATGGAGAGAAAGCTACGGGCAGAGGAAGAGCTAACTGCTCGGTGTTACTGCGCCAAAGTAGCTCCCGATACAGGGTTTCGGTTTCATTTTCCGCGTGTCAGGTACGCATTCGCTACAGTGTACTTCTTCACACGAGCTCTGGGTTGATTGATTGTAGGGTTTTAACGCGCCGACGCAACGCAGGCGATGAGGCGCGCCGTAGTGGAGGGCTCCGGATTAATTTTGACCACCTGCGGATCTTTAACGTGCGCCGAAATCTCGTACACACGGGCGTTTTTGCTTTTCGCCTCCATCAGAAAAGCGGCCGCCGTGGCTGGGAATCGAACCCGCGACCTCGTTCTCAGCAGCACAACGCCTTAGCCACTGAGCCACCGCGGCGGGTCGCGAACTCTGTGGTTGAGCATGCAGAAACATTGGCGTCCCCTGCCCTACGCTTCCTTTGTTTCTAAGCACAAGCCAACGCTCTGACTGGAGAACTCGGACCGACTTAATAAATGATACCATGGACAATACCTCCCCAACTCTGTATCGTCCTGAAATGGCATGAATTTCATCAGCCCTGCAGTTTTGAGGGAACGCACTGATATGTAAACTCTTCTGGACCTGAAAACTGGGCAGCATCATGGACATGTGTAGCGTGCTTGCAAAGCGCGGGCGCGGTACACCCAAAGAGCAGCACGCACACACTACGGCGAGTAGTCAAATCCCATTTGGATCGCGTTGAGGGATTTGAAGGGCTAAACTGTCGTACTGCTGCACTCTTGTCTTTCCGTAATTTTAGGTGGTCTTCCAGTCGCCAAACGAACCCTTTTACGCTCTGGGGACTTAAGGGTACCACTGAGAACCTCCGCCTGGAGTCGTGCGACAGCACGCTCGCTAACACCGGCAGGCCGGCTAAACGAACAAAATGTGGAAACGACGGAGACTCCCGACGTCGTCAATCTCACTTGGGCGTACACGTCGTAGACCACTTGCTTTGTTTGTTTTGACAGCTTTTAGCTCTCAAGCTTCTTGGAAATTCTACGGGGCCAATGAAGTGGCGAGCTACCGAAGCGGAAGCAAGCTGCTGTCGACGAGGACGCTGTTTTTTTTCTTCTCTCTCTCTCTGAAGAGAACGTATATGTGCGACGCCAGCGGCGAACGCTGCAACAACAACAACAAAAAACCCCCGGAAATCTAAAAAATAATGCCATCTGTTTCACATATTGTGGCTACTAAATTTAGTGGCGCAACCAAAATGCAAGGCTAAAAAAATAAGAACTAGATATTTTTGAATTGCTTATGTTACACCCATCAAATTATTTTTATTGAACTAATTCCACCTCCTCCGTGTAGCGGCGTGGTTCGGCTCTGTAGCCTTGACGGCAAAAAAGGTCTGCGGAAAAGAAACTATACGGCACATTGTATTGGAATGTGAGTGTATCCATCCAAATCTACATGAGGGTTAATATTGGACTTCCAGAATCCCTAGGATTTAAGGTAGCTTACACAGGAGATAACATTATCAATCAATCAATCAATCAATCAATCAATCAATCAATCAATCAATCAATCAATCAATCAATCAATCAATCAATCAATCAATCAATCAATCAATCAATCAATTATCTAATGGACTAATAAATTAACTAATCAATTATTCCATTAATTAGTTAATCAATTAATCAAATGATCAATAATCAATGCATTGTCACAGAAAGTTGTCCCCGAGTATAGTTACTTCGTACAATGGACACTAGAACGTAGTAACACTTGACTATGAATTTGATGCCTGAAGCATACGCGCTGACGCTGAACATTCCCGTCGCGATCGTATGAAGTTCAGCAAATAATTCGCACAGACGCCAAGAATGATCTCAGTGGCGCAGCTTCTCGTCAAAGCAATCAACGTAAACCTTCGCTATAACGAAATCATTTTTTTTTCAGTCTTTCGTGGGCCTCGCTGCAGTGCAGTGACAGGAAATTATCTCAACTTCTTGCGAAGTATCGCTTATAACGAAGCCATTTTTCTGTTCCGAGTTCTTCGCCATAACGACTGTTTACAGTGCGTAATTGGGCTGTTTTAGGTAGGCTGCAAAATAGCAGGGATAATGAGACAAACAATTCTGAATAGGGGCGGCAGAAATAAGGAGTAAAATCACGCAAATTACCTGTCCACCTCGTAGTACAGCCATGTAATTTTTGTTTGACGGAATGATTTTGTTCACACGCGTAAATTTGTGGAGCTGCTTGCGTGGCTAGCGCGCAAGGATGAATCACAAACGATAAAAGAACTGAATATGAGACGTACGGTACAATATACACCACATATGCACCAAGCATGAGCGCGATATTTAGACGTGAGAGCACAACGAATCTCCGGCCGCAGAGGAATGTGAAGACAATGGCTGAAGGTTGGTTGAATGTGAGAAGAGGAAATCACGCATTATGTTGATATAAGGTAGTCTAGAGGGAGAGGGTCTACTGACAAAAAGAAAAAAATGACATAGCCGTAAGTTAGTAACATTCATATTGACGAATGGGCACTTCAGTCTGTCTCCGTGCTTTGGATGAAAAAGAATTCTGGCTTCCCTTAGAGATAGGCAAGCAAGACTAAAGGCCCTGAGTAACGTTTTTGTTAATTTAATAATTATTTAAACGTAGTCACCTTCACTAAACGCCCCGACTTCCCTAGAATCAGCGTTTTCCGTGATCGAAATGCATCTGTGTTCCTCGCGTGCCGGCACGCGTTCCCTCCACGCGCTGCCCTTAGCGACGCTTTTTGGTACCATCTTCTGTGCAGGTCAACAACGCCAGATTTTTCGACTCAAGAGGCATAAAATGCTTTCTCAATAAAATAGCCCCACGTCAGAAATTGCCTGCAGAGTCGTTCGCGTTCCTAAGCTTTCATGAAGCGGAGTGCCTATCTCGTTTTCCCGGCATTCGCTGTTCGGGTGCCCGAGACAGTGCATCGCACAGCTTGTCTGCATCACCCTCCGCGAGCATGCGCATGCGTGCATAAGTGCGCTTTGTGCTTCAGTATTACTTATTTCACTACTATTGCGTAAGGGGTTGCTGCAGAAACTTATTCTGCCGAGACCTTGAGGTGCATACCTCACGCTTGTTTGGAATCTTGGTCATTCCCCTTCGTTGTGCCTATCACACAGGTAAAGTTTATGTGTGACCCTTCGAAAAATAACCACAGGGCACATTGCGTAAAACCTCGGCCCGCAAATCACTTTAACGTCTCCGACTTTCCCAGGCCTCACGGGCCCCTCAGTGGGCCTTCATGCAACGCCGTTTAATGCCCAATTTATTTTAACCCGAAGCGTACGTTGTGCCCCCATACAGGCTCAAGCTAGCAGTCCCCCATTCGCTGCCGCCAGCCGTGCGCGATTGTGATCAGAGATTGTGGCTGCAGTGCGAACGTGCGCGGCGAAAGGACACTGCCCACAGCGGCAATAAACACATGTACAGGCGCTGAATACTAAGTGGGATGGTCTCGAAGATTACTTGTGTTACCTGTTGATGATGGTACCGATATCGTTAATGAGGCATGATGCAAAACTGCAGGTGCACTTTTCGTCGTGGACCACGGAAACCCAAGCGCGCGCAACAGATTACTCCCTCGTGTTGACCCTACCTTTCTCAGAATGCATTGGCACTAAGCCAACAATATTCCCCAAGTCTTGACCGAGGCCTCGGGCTATGGCAAGGGACCTTCCAAACTGGTTTGTTCTTAAGTAGCGTGCGTCGATTTATTATATTACCTCGTACACTGCCTTCACTTCGAGGTTGTCTGTGAGGGGAGTTTTTTGTTCTCCCCGAGCCACACAGACCTGCCTTAGAGTGTCTGTGATTATTATTGTTACTTGTCTCCTGAGCACCCAGAAGGTTCAGCTGTGCTCTCAATCACACTGTTAGCCGGCATTTTACGGCGCTAAAGGTTCTTGCTTTGTCCCCAGGAACGAGCCGTCAGTGTGAAGAATTGTTTCGCGGACCTTCCCATTCTTTGTCTGAAAGGAACGGGCCCAGCGTAGCTTTACGTGTACATGGTGGCTCGCCTTGCATGTAGATCTAACACTGCTTAAAATGTGCCCTCAGTACGTGCATGCCTGTTCTACGGTCTAGTTTTCTTTGCCCTGCTTCGTTGTGATCTATTTTATCTGCATATTCCCCTATGCTCAATAAAGATTTATGCATGCATTTGCATATTATAATATTATGATTTGTTGTTTTGTCATAGCGATATTTGGTACAACGTTGTAATCAATTGTTAACGCTTCCGGACTTCCAGTGCTGCTATGTCGTATTCTATATCCTAACTTTTTCGTAAAAATGCAGCTTTCGTGCTTACTCTTCTTTAATTTTAACATCTCATTCATTAATTGTTATTCCCGCAGAGAGGCTGGTTAAAATTACTGTCAAGATTGTCCACTGTCATCATTGACATATTTATAAATTAATCGGGCGAAAAGCACGCAATGGATACGTTGATTCAGAAACTTCCGCTGATGCACCCCTTGTGAAGGTAAAGGGCTCCTCGAACAGCTGGGCGATTAAGCGCGCCAGTGAGGGATTTTATAATAACTTCTATCACGGTATAAACCTAAGGTGTACTGAAGTTGTGTGCCCACGGGAGGTTTTGTTTTTCGCCTGCACCAGCGAAACAGGCGCGCCGCATTTGGATGTCGAATAGTACGAAAGTTTACTGAGTACTCCAGAAGAGAGAGTCGAATGAGAACTTACCGTAATGCAAATCTAGGGATACCTTTCCATCTCTTAGGTCAGCTGCACGATAATAGTAAAAGTCGCCATCCCAGCTTTAGCGCATTAAACCGCTCGAGAAAAGGTGGGCTCATTTTACATTATTACTGAAGTTCAAAGAAACAAAGGATTCAAGTGAATAAAACAGTGAAAAGTAATCAATAATAAAACAAGCCTGTGCGATAGGGTGTCATGGAGATGAAAATGACTCGTGGTGGGGCACGTAAAGCAAAGTATTCGTTAGTTATCACAAATATGAAACAAACGTTACCGGTACTTTAGGATTAGCTCATAACAGCAAAAGTAAACGCGTAATTCAAGGCCGAAGAACGGTCAGGCGTCCGAATTATCATAGCATCCATGTACGGTACACTAACTGAATTACAACTAAACAACTACACTACAACTGCACTACACCAGCTGGCTATACAAGCTCACGGTACACTGAATTTGTGGTTGGGGAAACTAAAACTACCAAAACAACAATCCTATTGGGGCGGAGAAAGCCCATGAAATCGCGCAGACAACGCGTCAGAATGAAATGTAAAGGTAAGAACAGTGCCACATCTTCGCATAAGTCGCATGTAACAAAAGTGACATGGATATTAGGTAAATAAATTATAGGAATATCCCGTCAGTGTCTATACCGCTAATCGTAATACAGTTGTATCCCTCTAGATACGTAGGCTAATAACAACTAAAGACCTGCACTTAAGCCGTTGCACGTACGAATCCGTGTACTTTCTACCGACATCGGTCGTTTAATCACCTCCTTTCTCTCTGAGCGTGTTTCACTTACCCGTCGCGTATAAACTTGGCGAAGGTTCCCACAAGCTCCTTCATGAACTCCTCTTCTTCCCTCGTGTAATCTATAACCTGCAGGAAACGCTTGCCGAGCTTGCCGAGGGGATCGGTGTAGCGATCCGCGTCGTTTAGGAAGGGCAGCGAGCCGATGGTGTAGAGCAAGTCGTCCGAGTGCGCCACACCAGCCCACTTTGGTAGGAAGCTGTGCGAAGTCTTGTGCACGAACACGTACTTGCTGACCCGCACTCCGTCCGCCGCGGCCGCGTCGGCAAGCACATGAGCTGGGCAGTCGAAGAAAGAGTCCCCGAGCATGGCTGCCAGTGCGTCTCTAGCCTGTTCGTCGGTGCGATCGTCGTCGCTACTGCCGTCGCCCAAATACGAGTCGCAGAGTCGTCGCGCCAGCGACAGGGGCATGTCGAACAACCTCGACAGCGCTGCGGTGCCCACTGCTCTAATTTCGGAGGGCAAAGCGTTCAGCAGGGCGGGAAACGCTCTCAGCAGGAGATTGTAAAATAGCGTCCCTTCGTTGGCCGTAGTGCCGATTAGCACGTCCCGAATGGGGAATTTGTTCCACGTTCGGGATGACATGATGGTGTGGGGAAAGAAATCGTCGTTGTCCACCGGAAGGAACCACTGCTGGAGCAAAGGCTTTGTCGACAGGGTGTCAAAGAACGTCGGCGCGTCTGTTTTTCGCAGGCAAGCGATCGCATCGCGGAGGTGGTCGCTGGAGTTTTTAGTTACGTCGTAGCACCCAAGCGCTGTGGCTATGCTACCAAAAGCGGCCTTGCCTGCGAACACGTTGGCAAGGACCATCGTGAAGGGCGCACCGCTCTGGAAGATGGCTCGATGAAAAAGGCGGTCGCTATGCGGTGAGAGAGCGTGCAGGCCGACCGATATGGCTCCCGCGCTGTGTCCCCACAACGTGACCCGGCCGGGGTCACCCCCGAAGTGGGCGATGTTTTTCTGCACCCACTTCAGCAGCAGGTTCTGGTCCCACAGCCCCATGTTTCCGCTGGCCCCATTGTCTCCGCTGCCCTCCACGGCGAGGAAGCCGAACGCGCTCACCCGGTAGTTGAAGGTCACGAAAACAACGTCCTTCGTCTGAGCGACAAAGTTTGCCGGGTCGTAAAAAAACAGCGCCGAGTCGCCCCACTGAAAGGCACCTCCGTGGATGAAAACAACCGTGGGAAGAAGCTTCTCCGGGCAGCTGTTTTCTCCAGTAATGGCGCACTGATCGCGCCTCGCGGGCGTCCAGACGTTGACGTAGAGGCAGTCCTCGGAAGCGACCGACGAGTACAAGAGCGCCAGGGCGCCGAACAAGTCGAACGGCAGCTGCCAGCATGGCGCCGGTTTCTTCGTTGCGTTGTACGCACCTTCCCACGGGTGCGCCGGTCGGGGTTTACGGAAGCGAAGTTCGCCGTAGGGAGGTTCCGCGTACGGTATTCCGAGGAACGCGTCGACTTCAACTCCGCTCACTTCAATGCGCCGTCCCACCACTATGCCGGAGTCGATGTGTACACTCGGAGCGTACTCCGCCGTTACGATGCATGATGCTACGAGGAGTGCCAAAGCAACGAAATGCGGTTTGAAGGTGGCCATTCGCCGCAAGCTGGTGCACACTCTGCCTTCGGGACAGAACCACATTATCGAGTAATGCGAGTCTTGAGATGGAGGGACTATTTACCGGCACGCGGAAGAATAGGAAAGTGTTTCCTCGAGCAATACAAGCCACCCAAGTCACCTTCCAGCTGCCTTCATCAATATTTCTGGCCCCAAAGGCTGGAAGCCATGTTCAAGGTGAGAGCGGGTGCGCGACTTTTCCTCTTGACGTAAAGGTATCCTTTATTGTTTATAGCGTTCATCGTGCCACGGTAGCTAGCCGGTTTGCATCGTTGCCCCGAAGGTATCGGCCGAGAGTAAGTTAGCACGTGAGACATAAACCTTGGAGCGGCATAAGCAATTGCTATTTCGTCATAAAATTACGGCTAAGCCGCTGCATCGATTCGAAGTTAATAAGTGGGCCCATAGCCCGCCTGTAAGTGCGTACCCTTGAATATCGAATGAACGAATGCCTGCTTGAACAGTAGCGTATTTGATTTTCGTGCACTTCCGGCAATTACAGAAAAGCGAGCCCAACATAATTTTGATGCCCCAGGACATCGAATGGCTGGCAGTCCGGATGTAACAGGCCTAATGCGATGCGGGGCAACAAACGTATAAAAGAAAGCTGCGTGACTACTGGGTAATGCTGAAGTATTGCTTGAATGTGATGGCGTTAATGTAATGTGAACGTTAAACCATAACGCACCACACACGATGTTTACTAGGCCCTTGTTAAAACATCCATCCGGTAATTTATCGGTGTCTTTGAGTCATAGTAGTAAATTGAACAATGGCAAATCAAGTGCAATAATAATTATATTTGTCTTTAGTACTTTTTGTTTTGTTGCTGCTGGCAATAAGCCATAATGCAATAGACAGGCTCTGCTTACCATATAAGCTCCAAATGTTAGAAAAACTGTATTTGCGCTTTGGTTCAAGCTGTGAATCGGGTGTGCCTGCACTCATTGCCCCAGGTAAACTGAAATCGAAACTGCGAAATGCCAAACATGATCCCAAAGTTTCCACAATAATACACGTCGCTATTTTCGAATTCATGGAGATTTCGACCAAGCTTGAAATCAGCATGATAATCGTGTATCCAAGCAGCGGCACGGAATCGCCTCACCGCCCGGAGCATGGGATTAATGCGGATATATTTAGAGTTGTCAAACCGAGCCGCAGAAAATATTGGCATTCCTTTCCAAAGTTTCTTCACTTCACCCCCCCCCCCCCCCCCCCTGCAACACAACTATTTACCCAACTGTCAAGCATGTATCCAGCGCAGCCCGAAAACTGGAACCTTGTACAAGAACACCATCCTCGCACACATATATCCATCCGACTACCCCTACAACTTCCCCTACTGCGAGACTCCTCTCACGATCAATCGCTTCGTTTATTCCTGCCAACGCAACTGTGACCCCGTCCACTCCCCTGAGCAGTGGGAGTCGGCGCTGACCAGTCGGCAAGGCCTTTGAGCAACAAGTCTTTTAGTCAGCAAATGCTCGCGGCCTCCTGGACGTAGGACGTTGACCAATACATCGTACACACACCCTTTAGCTCAGTAACCGTTTATTCCTCCTCTTCTACAGCTCCCGCTCTATTTCGACGATAGGCGTCACCAACGCCAGCGCCGTAATATCGGTAGCTGGTCAGTTGTCGCTATGTTGACGCCAGTCATACTCACGAAAGCCCTATTGCAGTAAACTGGGCTGATGTCATTCTTAGCCTTGTTCTGATCTTTTCGTGCCTATTTACGCACAAGTTATTGACGTTATAGGTGCGCACGAAACTGCCGTTTCCTCGCGCCACCATCACCGCAGATTTTCTGAAGTTGGCTATGGCGACACGATATATTGGCAAATCTTCAGGGCAATTGCCAGCCCGTTTAACCCCTACGGTGTGTGCGTGGGGAAAGTAAAGTTGATATTGCCCATGAAATGGGATAAATAAGGGCATATATACAAGGTGATCAAAGTTCAGTCGACTGATTTTTCAAAAGATAGGCGCTTAGATGTACGTGAAGACAACCTCTACAGTGAGGTTATGCGCCCAGCGGGACACAAAAGTAAGCGGTAATTATTGATGTCAGGGGCTAATCAACTAAATTTGATTAATTAACTTTTTAGCGGCTGCAGTAAGCAGGCATGTTTCTATAGAAGAGTTAGACGCAATCTTATTTCTACGCAGTTTCATTTGGCAGAATTCTTCTAGCGCATCCGTAGTTCGAGGTATCAAACGGCGAAGTTTAATTGCCGTTCGCATGATTACGCATGTTAGACATTGAAGACCGGCGCAAAGCTCCCCACATTTGTGACGTGCCTGCTGTGTACGGTGCTTAGAATGACAACGGGGTGGAGGCATAGCAAAAGTGAAAACAGGCACCCTTTCGGTCTTGGCTGGCCTTATCAGAATCTGCAATAGGCGGAACCGCTATCGGAACACAGTAAAAAAGGGAGGACCTTTGCGTCGGTCCTCGCTATCTAGGATGCGTAATCATGCGAATGGTAAATAAACTTCGCGGTTCGATATCTCGGATTGCGGATGCGCTAGAAGGATTCTGCCAAATGAAACTGCGTAGAAACACGATTGCCTCCAACTTTACAATACAAACATGCCTGCTTACTGCACCCACTAAAAAGTTAATTAATCAATTTTAGTTAATTAAGCCCCCGACATCAATATTTAGCACTTAATTTTGTGTCCCGCTGGGCGCATAACCTCACTGTAGAGGTGGTCTTCACGTAAAGCTAAGCGCCTAATTTAAAAAAAAAACTTGACTTAATTTTGATTACCCTGTAGAGTAAAAACACTTTGCAAAACCATGTTCTCTTCGCGGGCGTCACAACTTCCGTAGTGACGGCTCAACGGTAGCTGAAACTGCCGCGAATAGCATATGAATATTTTTTTAAATCGAAGCTTTAGTGTCCGCACTGCTGCCTTTAATTGCACGCCAATACGCCCTGCCGGAAAGCGAACTTCATCTGGGGATGATTATGAATTTATGAATGATCGTGGGTGAAGTGAAACAAACAAACAAACAAAAACCTTTCCGTGGCCGGAAACAAACCTGGGTCCCTCGCGTTATGGCGCCGGCGTCGATCTGATTGCCCCATTTCAACGTGGTCGAAGCGCACGCCAAGCTGGAGTGCAGATTAGCGCCGTACAGCCCAAACCCCAAAGTTAGGCCTACGGAGTGCACACCCGTGAGTTGCTGGGGGTATTCTAGAAAAGTGGTGCGTACATCCACAGAAGCACATACTCGCAGTATGGGATTGGCTACCCAAAGAATCCACCATGAGCAAGCTTGGCGTTCAACCATCGTCGTTGTTAGACGCAGGGGGTGCATGATTTTTTTCTTCTTTCTGCCACCAAATACAGGCCAACGAGGCCCCGCTCACAATAATTAAAAAAAAAAAACTTCTAGGACACCTAAGCACTCCTAGGGATGTGAATGCGAAAAAATTAGTGTTGAGTCCTGGAACGGATATGCCAGTGTTGTGCGCCCCGCCATGTTTCACAGCTGGTGTCGATGAAGACGGTTCGGAGTTTCCCTCCCTGAGCTGTGGGAGAATCGGGCGACCAGCGCCAGCTTGGATGCACAGCAACTGCTGATGTCCAGGGCTAAGACAGCACGGTCGTCCCATGGTCTCCTGGACTAAGGAACCACTCCCACATCACCAGGCTCACAATAAAGTTTTTCCTCCTCCTTCTCCTCCATTGCCGCATACACAGCACCGATGAAATTTACAGAAACAGTGTCACGTGGAAGGCAACGCGTTCCTTTTCAAAGCACGAGGTACCTACAGAAGCATGCATGTGCCCTCTCATCATCACCATGCTTTTCCCATTGCGACGCTTTTAAAGCGAAGGCTTCTATGTCTCGCTGATGGCGGCGTTGCCCTAAAACGCACTGCAAAGAAAGCCCACTTGCTCAGACGATGACGATGATCGTAGGTGAAGTGAAAGATGGTTGAAACTCGAAGCTTGATCTGGTCGAAAGCCAATGTCTTCAAAGTCGAAAGTTAAAGTCCGAAATCCCCACCGCTACGCCCAAAACGCACTGCAGGAAAGCCAGCTGACAGAGTGGGTTTCCCCAAAGGCACACCAGGCGTTTCAAGGAAAAAGCGTGCCTTCCCGTGGTCGGAATACATCCATGGGTTCCTCGCGTTATGAAGCCGGCGTCTATGCGACTGCGCCATTTCGACACGGTGGAAGAGGTTTGGATTTCGGAGCTTGACTTTGACTTCTGTTTTATTGGCGAAAGCTTCGCCTCCTCACTTCTTTCCCTTAAGAAAAGGCTTTGCTTTTTTGCTCTTTCGGTTACTATGACACCTAGGCTTAGTCAACCGCCTTTGTCAGCCCGAAATACACGCTATACAAGCGGGAACGGGCTTGGCAAGTGTTGTAAGTGCTACTTGTGCAAGTACCATGTTAAATTTTCGCCTGTAGTTGTACATGACTGCCGTTATCGCCCCGCGTTCCGAAGGATCTTGCTTCTAGTCCAATCGCGAGTCGAATTTACTAAATTTTTGTCGCGACTCAAATAATTACTCGGTTTATATGATGTTCCCGGAGAAACGTGCTGTCTCTCTAAGCAATCATGGCACGTTTATGCGAGCTCTACAATACCTGAATAGCTCCCTTGGAACCCTCGACTCTCTAAACCACACGGGTGCTCCGCAGAGAGTAAATTTGTGAGGAACCGACTTCGCTGAAAAACCAATGCTTCGAAGCTTGGCCCCTGTCACCCCTGGGGAAGGATTTCGGACTGAATCTGAAGCACCGAGTTCTCTATTTTTTGAACCTTTGGGTGAAGTTTGTAATTACATTTCCCAGCTGGCCGGTTTTTGTATGTTTTGATCAATCGTCCACTTGGTGGGCTGTGCGTCGGCCATTTTGTTGTACCATCCGTCATCCGTTTTGTGTGCCATGACTTCCGTATTTTCGACCAACATAGTTAACTAATGTTTTAGCATTAAAAAGGAATTACGTCGGTTCAACTCCAAAACGAAGCCACAAAGCCGAATTTTACGAACTGTGTTAAGTATCACTTTAAGAACTCGTCTTTGTTGCTTTGGGCAGTCCCAAGAAGCAAGTATTTTCCTCACCTGAGAAAAGAGGTCTGTCCGGGAGATTTACACTACGGGAACTAATGCGCCTAATTAAATTAATTGTCCTGGATTCGGTTGCGCACAACGCGCTTGCGCACGTAGAGCGGAAATTGGGCCTCATAAGGCCCAATTTATCGATTTTTTGGCGCTCTCATGAACGCGATGGAGAGAACATAGAGAGATATTATAACCCACAGATTTCCATTTGAGCTCCATTAAGCTGCGGGCCCATTTCAAGCTGCTTTTATGCACAGCAGTTACACTGAGAGGGAAATAAAATTTAATATTACTATTGTAACCATACAAGAATTCACCAAAATCAGTAGAATTAGGGAGGTCTCCAAGAGAAAAAGTTGCTTGCACAAAGACGGGACGAAAAGACGTACATCCCTGTTATATGCAGGATAACTTGGATGTTATAAATGGATGTTATAAATAACCCCAGCTTCATATATATTCTAGGAAGGACGTCCATTTCGAACCCAACAAAACCCGTTTCGCGCTTTAGAACAACTTCTTGCTCCCCAAAATACGCACCAACTATGAAAAACTAACTGCTGAATTCAGAGCAATTAAATTCTGGAATGAGTTCCCGGTAACAGTCAAATCAACCTCTAAATTTCCTAGTTTGAGGTGTCTGTTTCGTTTATATTGTGTAAATAACTGCTGAAAACTTCCTGGTATATTTATCACGAAATAAATTCTTTTCTGCTTACCGTAGTTCGCTTTCCTGATTTCTAACTGATGTTACGTTAAGTAAATGCCGTTATATTTATTCTGGTTAAAATGTTCTTGCGGTCTTATTTGTTATTGTGGTCATTTTGTTGGTGAAGTAACATGTATTGGTAATTTGTAAAGTCATGTGTTTTTCTCGTTGGTATTTCTGTGTTATAAAGTAGTCATTGTTGAGTCAAACCTTTCTTTTCTCTTTTCTTTTCTTTTTCTTTCTTTCTTTAGTCTGCTAATAACCTGAACAATAAAATAAACGCTGCTTTGTGATAGTGTATAAAGTAATATTCTTTTAATATATGGCTGCCGGTTTGGTACATCTGTTTGTAAATTGTACGGTTATAATTAGGCTAAACAGCTTATTTTAATCCCTTGTAATACATTCAATAAAAAGAGGTCCCCTCGGCAGCGCTTCACTTTGGGTCTATTTCTCTATTACTCCAATGTATTTGTATACTTCCATGAAATTAATAGACTTTAATTTGATTTGATTTGATGATTTTAATGAGGCCTCCCCCCAATAATTTTTGAGAGGTCGACATATTGAGAACGGCAGAGGAGGGGACAAAAAAAATAAGAATTTCAAATTTTCATCACAAAAATTTAATACCCCTGGTAAAATACTGCATATTGTGGTGCCGGTGAAAAGTAGAAGCTCTTAAGAAGAAGAAAAAAGCTCTTAAGAAGAAGAAGAAAAGAAGAAGCACGGTGAAAAGTAGAAGCTCTTAAACAAAATAAGAAAGCGACAAGCGTAATCATCGACTCCAAGGTTTGCACGCAGGTGGCGATCTGGGACTTCCAGTCACTTGTTACTCAGACTCCTTTTCACCTAACCAGATGGCGGGAGGTGCGGCCTGCTGTCACTAGCGTGGGCAGGCCCACGTGGCATGGAAGAGGGCAGCAGTCTCTCCGCATAGCCTGCAGTCTTCTGTGTATTCGGGGTGCCATTGTTGGAAAATCATCGCCCAGCGAGATTTATGTATGAAGATATTCGTTTGAATCTTACGTAGTATCTGGGCTTCACTTGCTGTTAGTTCGCGATGCGGGATTGGATATGTAGCCCGCTCTTCTCTGGTATTTTGTAGGTATTCCCCGTACGTAGTGGTGCTAAGGTATCGTAAGGCGTCAGTCACAGAAGGGTGGTGAGTGAAGTCGCACGCTCGCTTGTTCGCCGCCTCGTCACCCGGCAGTCCCTCGTGTCCAGGGGTTCACGTAATGTTGTGAACTTTCTCGGGGGATTCCGGAAGTACCTTTCTAAGCCCACAACTCTGGGAAGGGGCCCAACACCAAAAGAACCCGCCACTGACTTCCCGTGAATCCCGGGAGGCCGCCCTCGTCAGCCCCGACTTACAGATCCAAAAGGACCTAATCAGCCTGGCGAAGACGGGAGCAGAAGCCAC
Source organism: Haemaphysalis longicornis (assembly GCF_048455015.1). Lineage (NCBI taxonomy): Eukaryota > Metazoa > Arthropoda > Arachnida > Ixodida > Ixodidae > Haemaphysalis > Haemaphysalis longicornis. The sequence continues at coordinate 90,096,776 of NW_027526361.1, forward strand.
TGGAGCACTGGACAAAGGGTTCCACCTATGATTCTCCCGTTCCCCTTTTCCTCCATCTTTACTTCAATAAAGTTTATTCGGTCAATCAGTGCCACTAGCGTTGCTTTCGCACGGTGCCAGTTTTAGTTCTTCAGGCGCGCATTTCAAACTGGTCAGTCGGAGTGATGGGCGGCCTTCCAAAGGTAGTGGGCTGTGACACAGAGCAGTGGGCGGGATTTCCACCGCGCCCACTATAAGGAGTACTCTGCTTGGCATATAAAAACGCCTTATAAAAAAGTGCGTTGCTTGTGAGGCGTATTCAGAGTTATATATTTCCTTTGTTTGAAATGTTTGCGGTCACACGTCCGCCTCCTGATTTTTCACGTGGCAGAATCACAGCCACTGAGTTCTTAGTATTTGACTAGAATGTCAACCTACAACAGGTTTACTTCTAATCGATGTTTGCCGTCGTAGCGGAAAATATCCAGAACAACGGTAAAGCGTGAACCACTAAAATTTTCAATTCATTTTATTTTAACTTACACTGAATTGTCATAAGCAGAATTAGAAAACAACCTAAAGGGAAGACAAACTGACACTTACTCGGCATACTCAGCTTTCTATTCTGATTTTTTTCGCGCTTGTATGTACTGACATGGCAAGAATCACCCCTGTCAAACCCAGGTATTTTAGCGCAGCTATCCCAAACGGCAACTATTCATTCGATACCCAATTTGTATGCGCAAGGTTCTAACAGGATAAGATCGGTTGTTAGAGTTTTAGTACAGCGTTTGTTGCCTTTGCGTACGCTAAACGCTAAATTTTTGCGTCCCGCTACGTAAACACCGCCAGCGGAGTTTTAGTAGAGCGTCTCACCAGTTATGCGTAGCGGCACGCTATACACTCTAAGAAAAAGGGGTGTGGTAGTTTCTCCCTTAAGGGTGAAACAGGAATGTATCATATATTGCTCCCTAAAAGGTAGAAATATTCTCCCTTTAAGAGGGAGGAGCTGCTTCTACCCCTAGGAGTGGAGGAAGATTTCCCCCTTTCGTGAGCTAATGGAGGAGCGTCCCTCCCCTGGCACCGTCACCCAAGCAAGGCTTGTCATGAGAGAAAGGCCTAGCGAGCTGATCGGTTTGAGGATCGAGGAAGTACAAATACGTAGGTTGCTGTGTGTGTGCGCTTAAAATGCGCTAAAATAAGAAAGAAATTACCTACCGAGCACCAGAATTACGGTTAGCAAGTGATGTCGCCAATCGTATATGCGCGACTTGCATTCGTCTCGCTGCGCGCTCCGCCTACGCGTTCAGAGCGAACGCGCCGCCGTAAACACAGTAGAAGTCATACTGATTGCTTTAAAAATGCCGCCTTTATTTCCGAAAGGCTCGTAACCCCGCCGTTCACCTCACACGAGATCACAAGCATCCAATGCGGCCGTTTGAGAACAACCAGTTGTTGTTAGTCGCCTTACCTTGCTACAACCGATGCATCAAAACGCGGATCGTCTGCAATCGTAAATCTCAGCTTAAAGGCAATGCAGGCAACACGAAAAACGTATCCGTCACTGTAGCATCCTCGACAATGCTCGACCTCTAGCGTGCTCGAGGTAAAGCAATCGTAAACGTTTTAAAATGACCGATAGATGACGCAAAAAAAAGTAGGGGTGGGGATGGGCAGCTACTAAGCATCACCATAAGTGGGCACTTTATGGATAACGTATATTATTATAACCAACATCACGGAGGCCGCATGTTGCCGGGCACATGTTGGGAAGAAACATAGCACAACACAGCGACATACACTTCATTAAAGGCACTGCCAACGCACAATACACGCAACACACATCACAAGCATAATACACGTATATTACACCACAACATGTAGTACACTTTACACATGTCCGCATGATCGCAAGCCACAACTTAACATTGAAACGACGACAAAGTATTTATAACCCTGATCGCCGAGAATGCAGGTAGGAACAGTGAGATCGTTGCTTGTTTCGATAACCCACGGCAGTGCGTATGCCTTAGGTGGGTTTTGTTATTTCATCAAATGTAACCCGTGTAATTGCAAACTTTTATTGATTATAGGTTTTGTAAGAAGCAGTAAAATAGCTCAAAGAAGAAAAAAAGTTTCACGAAACAGTGCGGCAGGTATGTTTGGGTAATGATACTTATTGCCTCGCCTTCGCTATTTTACCGTAGAGCGCACCGCTGGTCTGGCAACCATTCAGCCAAGATGTTGCCGAATGGGGGCCTCTTGTTGTTGGCATGGAGGAAAGAAAAGGTTAGGAGAGGCCCTGACGTCACATTTGTGAAGCCGAGTCCCGCCATGAATTGAGCTCACGGAGCCCAGCACTCTGTCCCATCATCCTTTGCTGTCTCCGGTTTGATTTGACTAACATGACGTCGCCCTGCCCTCCCGCTTCGAAGCGAAAACAGCTTCGTCGCTAATTCCTCGGTGCGATGTCATCTTCTAAGCTGTTGATTTCGCCTTCAATTTGCCCATTCTAACCCTCACCCAAAGTTTCAATCGAAAAACGGCCTTTGTTTTTGAGATAGCAGGACGATTTTTCAGCTCTTAAGCCTGGCAAAGTAGCGTTTGTCGTCGTCATAGCAACAGGCTCGCGCGATGGCGAACGCAGACGCCTCCGACGGCAGAGTTTTCAAACTGGCCTAATCTAAAAACGTTTGTCGTAGCGACTGCGCTGGTTTGCAAGCGTAGCGAAGCAGCCACATACCAAGCGCCTTAAAAATTTGTCCGTTCTATTCGCCCAAATTTAGCCGCCGCAGTTGTAAACAAGTAAGCAACATTGTCCATGGGCTCAAGAAAAATCACGTGACTTCCTCCACACTTTTCGCAATGCATTGTGGTGCTAGGGGCCTCTCCTAAGTATTCTTTCCTCCATGGTTGTTGGTAACTGATGCTTCAATATGCTGCGGTCCATGCTCGTTGACGAAAAAAGGGGCAGTTAGCTATCATCGCTGACCTCTTTTACCCTTGGGCGTCAGTATAAAACGTCCACAAATGCAGTGGTAACGCTGAACAGGGCGCAGGCGAGTCGCACACAGCAAGCATGCAGCGGTGCCCACAGAATGTGCTTCAAACACACGGCTGGCGAGCCGTGCGTTAGCGTGGCGGGCACATGGTAATAATAAAAAGAAAGACAGCGAGAAAACAAGCAAGCAGCACACCACAGGGGAGGTGTTGCTCATAGTCGTCGTATGCGCCCGATCGGCGAAAGCCACAGTGCAACGATGAACGGTTTCGTTTTCGGCGTCGGCGCCGACAGCAGATTGCAGACGACAGGGGAGAATATTTCCTCCCCTGTTTCGGTGTTTCGTCGAGACCGTACAGAGGGCGCTACGTGTTATTAACTAAAGGAAGAATCTCGCTGGTCCTGGGAAGAAAAGCCTCGATTTCCTCCCTTTTTCTACCCTTTTTTCTTAGAGTGTAGGGTGCCTGGATGCGCGTGCCCGCCCGGGCGGGCGTGCGCATCCAGGCATTCTAGCACGCTAATGCATACGGCGCCATCTGTGTAATGTTTTGCGAAATGACTCGCCGGCTGATCTGCGAGCGGAGTGCTTGGATATTTTACGATTATCCAAACAATTGTAAACAAACGCTTTCCCGTTAGTATGGAATGCAACACGGCCACAGCACGGCATGAATATTCTCTTACCTGAGTACGTTCCATTAAGACACCGTTGAAGTCCCGCGGAACTTCTTTCGTGCAATCACACAGAACGCCCTGAACCGAAGGCCCGGGTTTGACGCATACATTTTATTCAACTTCAAAACAATCCAGAGGGGCGTTTCGAACGAACACAACTTCACGACATGCGTTGCAAGTCTGAACTGCTATCGACCGGCGATCGGTTTCCTCCTCCTGCCCGTCGTAAATTCGGCACTCACTCGCGCGCGGTTTGCGGGGTGGAGCAGCAAGTCACTTAACTCTGGCGCTCAAGCCGAGAGGGCTTTTAGCCACGCACACTGCACATACCCGATGCGAGGTTGAGTTGTACGTCGCTCGAGAAAGATAATCCAGTGCATGGGAAGCACTGTCCACCCGCAGAAACACAGCGTCGCATTTCATCGCGAACGCGCCCACAACACACACGCACGCACACACACACACACACCGCTTCGGTCGCTGGCCTGGCTACGAAGCTTCGTTGGGGCAGTCAGCGATGACACGACGATACGGAGTTGCGCGAGGGGCGATGTGCTACGCATTCGACGTATTTAAAAACACAGGGGCAAAGAACTTGGTTCATCGGGAGCAAATTACTGTCGACAGAAAGGCGGAATCGTGGATGCTTGCCGGGCTACTTGCCGCCATGTTGGTAACGCAAGCGGCCTCACGTACGCACGCTATTTCGCTGAAATAGCGTCCGCTCGGCTTCCGTCTGCTAAACGCAGAAGCGGCTTAACATACGGCGCATGCGCAGTGAGAACGACGCAAAGAAATAGCGTTCGCTAACTGTGTTCGTACGGGCCTGTGGCGCACAAAATGGCCGACGGACGGCAAGACAAATGGCTGACTGCTGAAAGGATAAAACGCAGGCCAATGAATAGTGGGAATGTACCACCAAATCTATCAGAGGAGCGCCTACAGAGTGACAAACTGGCTTGAAAGAAAATGCGGCAAATTTCGCGCTGGGCGGGATTCGAACCACATTTTTACGTAATGCCAGACGAGAACGGAACACAGCTCGATGATTATGGCTGACAAAGAAGAAGCCTACCTTGTGGGAAACTATCTGGTCACTCAAAAAAGTTTCTCTCTCTCTCTCTCTCTCTCTCTCTCTCTCTCTCTCTAGCGAAAGGGTTTGTTCTTGTATGTAGGGGTAACAAGTGTGATTGTACAAGCCTCTTTCATTGTCACAGAAAGGGGAAGCAAGCGTGGCGAAGGAAAGATGATGTTTATGATCATTATGGTGATGGTGATGGTGTTGTTGATGATGATGATGAGAGGACGCATGAGCAGCACTGGGCACGTGCAGCGTATTCGGTGATGCACTCTGAACCGTTTATATTAATAGGAGCTAGAAAGCATGGCGGTCACACAATATCGGCATATACGTTCCACAATACATGACGAATGTTTTCGCCTTCACTACATCATATGGAACGCTTAGGATTTCTAGTGTTCTTAATCTGAAGAAATCCCCCAGAAATTCCGGGAATCATCTACCAATGTGTAGCATTCTCATGCCTCTTGTCTTCAGTGTCGGTTTTTCACCGCCATATCTTTTGGTTTTTCTAAATCCTCCATTTACGCTATTTTAACGGTTACATGTGAAACTTTGGCGAAATCTGCTTTATTGTAGAAATGCAGGGCGTTCCACGGTTTGCCGTTTTCCGTAATTATTTTATATTTTATTTATTATTATTTTTTCAAAATTTCTTTCGATCCCCATTTACGAGTATAACGACTACAGCTACACCTTTCCCTAAATCTGTAGTTTCTGTAGTTTCTAATTTTGTAATTTCAAAATTTCGTGCAACCAGTCGTTTTCTTTTACGCTGTTCTAGCAATTACAGGCGGAACTTCCGTGATATGCGCATTTTTGTGGAAGTGCGGGCGTTACACGGTCGTGGCTGTGGGGGTACTCGGCAAAGACTGCTACGCATTAATACCACTTGAACCGCAACAACCATTCATCGCTTCCTGTGATCGTTACGTGGATAAACTCCGGCCTTCTCGATTTTCCACGTGACACCTTAATTGCTAACTATTGTGTACGTGCGTCCATAGTATGCCACTGTGTTACCACAGGTCAAGTGGACTACGCCCAAGCTCCGTCCATTCGCAGAAAATTGCTTCGCTCCGTCCCGCCTCTGCGGCCGCTGCCTCAATGCGGCGCCAGCAAAAAGCCTTGAGATCCTCACAGTCGATAAGAAAAGGTAGCTTTACTCAATTAGTTGCATTGGTGTCGCCATCTGCCCGTGGTTAGGGAAAGTTACAAAAATGAAGATCTCGCGGGCGTCAAGTGAGGTCGCTACGTGTAGCTGTTCGTTTACACTGCGCTAAGACGAGATCCGACGAGGCGTCGATTTTATCCCTTGTATTAGCGCGGGCCTTAAGGTAACATTTATTTAAAACTAAAAAAAAAACCGAACACGTTTCGTTGTAAATATTCGTTTCAAATATATAAGTAAAATGTATATATATAAATGTATATACATATACATATATATATATCGATCCGAACCCACGACCTCCAGAATACCCAGAATATCGCACCAGACCGGTATTCTGGAGGTCGTGGGTTCGGATCCCACCCGGCGGGCATTTTTTCGCCCATTTCTTTCTGACTTAAAAAATTCTTCATCTGTTTCTATGACCCACCACAACCTCCCCTTTGCTTTCCGAGGTTTTCTTGACTGCCAACTCTTATTAGCTGTCTTATTTCACCGAGCCCCTCACTTCCCATTTTCTGATTCGCTATATATATATATACACACTCAGGCGGGCCACTGAGCATTGGAACTTGGCAGCAAGATGATGATGTGTAATTTACGAAGATTCATGATGGTCCTAGGTAGCCTGATCATGGCGGGTATTCTTGGTGTTTTTATTTATCTTTTAGTAGAAGTCCATGGGCCATTACTGGCGCCTAATTTCTGTAATCCAGAGGTTTACTACGACTTCGCAACTTTGGTAATAATTGTCATACGCGAACGCTGCGGCAAAAACACGTTGTGAGGAAGAGTTCTTCGATGTCTGATTCACCCAAACGTTGATTGTAGCTTCGACTGCGGTCGACAATGGTGTTCTGAGGTAAATTTCAGCCACGAAACATTCAGCCGGAAATTTCAGCAATAGCCTCAAAACATTTTTTTCTGAAATTTTAGCAATTTGGCATTAGCAAAGGCGGAATGAAGCGTAAAATGCGCCATCAAAAAATTAACGGCTGAGTTCTAATTGCCTCAGTACACGTCAAAGTTGGCAGTCACGCAGGAACGTATACCAGCTATCTTCAGCCCGGTTTCGATTTACGGGAACACGGCCATGTTTAAGACATCATGCGAAGTCTCCTCAGCGAAGCGCGCTTTACTCTCTAAACTTCAAAACGACGCCAGCACCACCTCCTAGCTGAATAATTTTCAAAAAAAAACTTTTGTGCGAATTAAAATATTTCCAGTAATACATTGTTTACCCGACTGCTTTATGTACCTCATTTATATTTCTCATGTGTATGATATCAATGTGTTAGTCCTTTAGAAAAATGCGGCTTGCTGTTGCACTTGAAGTGAATGCAGGGATGTCTTCGTCTGAGGTTGTGGCAGTGGTGCCATTCCAATTCTCATGGAATTGGCGCCTTTTAGATGTATAACTAGACTGCCCCTAGTAAACTGTCCACGAGTTTCTCTGCGAGTAGGGACAATGCGCAAAACTGACGATGCAAAAGACGAAGAAAAAAGTACAACTTCAAACGGTGACTCGAAGCTAAATTTTATTTTTCGGGTTGTCACATCTACACCTGGAGAGTCAAAAATTAAAAAGAAGAACAGGACTGGCATGATTGCTACAGATAACCCTAGCAGACGTGCCGCAGCAGCTTCGCCATGCACAACGAACTCGTGCAGAACTATCTGTGGGCCAGAAAATGAATCTCTTTTTGTGAGAGGGAGATTTCTCTATTTGTGTTCTCTTTGGCTTTCGCAATAACATTTGTTTCGTGAAAGATTGGGGCGCAGCCGCTGCAATAACGACAGTAAAGACCTAAGTGGCCACTTCAACATGAAAATTTTACGGACCACGAAAGCAGCTATTTTGGGTTATTTCTCCGCGACACGGCAGCCCACTGAATATTATTTGACGTATTTTTGCAATACTTTAGTAATTATACAACGTTTCACATGCATGGTGCAGTTCGTGGGCTGCTACCGCAAGCGAAATAACCAAAAATTGCCATTTTTGTGGCCCGTAAATTTGTTCATGGCTGTACATTCGAGTGATGTTCTCTTAATCTTTTATTAAGGCATCTTCCCGTTTGTCCTACATTACTTTTCGCTCAGGACGGCGGGGCCGAATATACGACGCCTTCAACGCAAATTACAAAACGATTTTCGTGCCTAACGCAGCAAGACTGCACCATTCTTTCTATTTTATTAACTCCCAAACACACTGAGGAAAACACGCCGTGGTTGTTCTAATAAAATAAGAACGCTGCGGTTGCTCAGTGGCTAAGGCGTTGCGCTCGTTACAACTATAGCACGTGGGTTCGATTCCCGGCCACGGCGGCCGCTTCTATGATGGAGGCAAAAAGCAAAAACGCCCGTGTGTACGACGTTTCGGCGCACGTTAAAGATCCCCAGGTGGTCAAAATTAATCCGGAGCCCTCCACTACGGCGCGCCTCATCGCCTGCGTCGCGTCGGCGCGTTAAACCCTACAATCAATCAACAAGGCGGAAAGTTCTTTGGGCGCAGAAAACAGAGCTCTCACACTAACTCGTTTTCCTATCTTTTTCAAATTGTGGGCTATCGGATACATGTGAGGAATCACAACTGTCTTATCACCTTTATAGCGTTCTACAGCTGCTTGGCAGTCCTGTTAATTTCGTTTTAACATCTATATGATAACCCGCTATCCTAAGCCGGACAAACAATTGTTTACAAAAGTTGTCTTGCATAAAGTGAAAACATGACTTGTTTATGGCATTTCAAAACACATTGTTATTATAGACGTCTCAATATTCTAGAATGCGAATAATGAAACGGTGGAAGTGGGTTGCTGGCACGTAGCTCATAGGCCTAGCAGATGGGATTGTGCTAAAAATGATGCTTCAGATCTAACATTTTGATGGTTCTTCCTAGGGGAAGTTCAAATTTAGATCAAGTGGCTTAAACATCGACGAAATTTATCTAAAACCTCAAATATTAACGGCTCCAGACCGGCTTCGTCGGTGTCAAAAATTCCTAAAACTCATCAACATAACGGAAGATTTCAGTTGCTTGTGAGATTCACAATTGTTTATGCGGTTATGCAGAATGAGGTCAAGGTACGCTGAGAAACTGTCCCCGAAAATTGGTACTAGACAAGGTTCAACGCAAATTTTGTTAGTCTAAATATATGGCTTATCATCCCAAGTTGGGAAAGCTTGGGATTGGGCTAGTTGGTTTGACATCTCAGGGGGAAAAACAGCGCAGAGACGGGGACTAACGGACGAAAAGACAGTACAAGCGCTGTATTGTACTGTCTTTCCCCCTGACAAGTTTGGAATGTTGACTCCACGTACACCGTTAAAAGTTCTAAGAATTCTTGTACTGACAAACCTATGCTATTTTAAAACGCAACTGTTCTGTACTTGTCCATGTACCTTTCAACACAAAGCAGAAATTCACGCTGTGGCAATGATTAATACAAGCCTTTTATGATTAATGAGCATGCCAAATACGCAATCACTTCATCTGATTTTAGCACCAGGCACTTGCTTCACCAAGCTAAGCAACAGAGGCGCAATGTTTTCTCCTTCGGCGGCAAATTTGGGTCCGCTGGCCTCAACACGGTGGATGCGGTCAGGAAGTGTCACGTCGCTGTTCCCCTCTTTGCTAAGTAACCATAAACCAACTCCCTCAAAACAGCTCAAAATCAGTCTCCGAAAGCTCACGAATGCATCGGCCGGTACCCATCCTCAGACAAACATTTCACCACAGAAAAGGCGCACTGGGAGGCCCTCCCTCAACACATTGAGGCAGTCCTTGAGGGTGACTGCTAGCAGCAGCCCCACCCCAGCAATGCAGAATCCTTTATTGAAGGGCAAATAAAGATCTCCCTCCCTCCCTCTCTCTCCTCAAACTTAGGGAGTTTTAACGCCCCGGTAGAGTCACAGCTTGCACGCATACAGTTGGGAAAAAATGTGCGAAAATCGGTCAGCTATCAAACGGCGCTAGCAGGCAGGCAGCGCTTTGAATCGGGGTTTAAAACTAGCATATACTAGAAGGTAAACTTCCCATCAAGTTCCGTGCTGGTATGGTGGTTACCATAACAGCTGGCAGAGCTTCGTTCTTACTTGTCTTGGCTTGCGACAAGGATTCTTCTCGCTCCTGACGAGAAGAACCGCAACAAAAGAAGCGCCTTTGATTCCTTTTTTGGTCTTCCATGAAACTAATTGTTTAATGAACACGTCTTCATAGCTGTGCGGTCACATAAACAGAAAAACTTTGGGAATTATACTACAAGTTACAACAATGTGCTTTTTTGTCGCCACAGGTGACTTTCCAGCTTGCTGACCACCCTTACTAAAAATGGAACACTGCCTCTGTATACATGACGTACGGTACGCTGGTTAAAGCGCGGCTCCCGTAGAGGATATATTAGTTTGAAACTATGCCTAAAATAGATGGAAAGCTCGCGCCTTTTCTTTCCTCTGGGATTGGCTGAATTGACTTGGTATCAGGGTGGTGGCAGTTATTCCGCTGGCCAATTTTACATATTTTCCAGGTGGCAGCACACAACAGGGCCTATTGCTTCGACCGGCGTCGGTACGGAGTTGGCGCGACGCTCTATCGGCTTCTTGGGGGAAGCACTTCGCGGCATGCTCATTAAGTAAAAACAAAAAAAAAAAATGGAGGGGATCTTGACAGAAAAAAAATCACACCATATCCACGGAATGAATGATGATAAGTGGGGCGAAGCTCGAGAGGGGGAGATCATTGGTGACCGTAACTCTCCCGTGAAAGTTCGCCCATTACATCATTAAGAAAGACGTAAGACTGTGTGCGTACATTGTACAAATCAACTTTTATTTTGCTCTTGTTCGTTTGTTGTTGTTGTAGGGTTCGTGAGGCTGCAAGCAAGCGCTCGTATCGGCAGGCAAACCCCGATGCAGTGAGAGCTCGCGAGGCGGCTGCAAAACGCATCAAGCGAGCTCAGCCCGAAGCTGCCGAAGCGCGGTTTAAGCGCGACTTTCTAGACGAGATGCTTCGACCTCTCTTTCGCGCACGGCGGGATCCTGTCGGCGAGCGCGCGCTGCCGCCGCCCTGCGCGCCCTCCGCTCCGCAGCCTTGTCAACAACCACCTCCTCCATCCGGTGACTCGTTGCGAAAGAGGAAGCGCGTCAACAGCGATTGCCTTTTATAGTGTCAGTCACGTGCGAGTGACATCATCATGACGTCACTCCCACCAGCGCCCCCTGCGAGTGAGTCATCGAACTAGGCGGTCACGTACCACGAGACACAATGGATGGACAGACCCACGGCTTTAGGAGCTTCGCCCCTAAAACATGCCCTGACAATTACTATGCTGCCTAAAGCGAAATTTGTGCACAGCGCGAACTGCGCCCTTCTCGGTCACAGCGCCTATCTGCTGCGTCTAAGGAAGTGATTGATCAGCGAACGCACGGCGGTGCGTGCTACTGTGCTGTTATCTCGCACCGCGTCGCAGCCGCCGGCTAGCATGTTGTTTGAAATCGTGTTTGAACCTGCCGCGCAAATGTGACGTGTTTCGTCTAGTTGCGCACGGAGAAGCGTCTGGGGAAAGTGCTGGGGAAGAGCGGTCCTTGGCGGCGACACATGGCGAAAGTGTGAGGGGGAGGCAGTGAGAGAGATGACACCATAGCCGAGCCGAGCGGGCCGCCCTCCCCCTTCACTCTATCGCCAGCCGCTCCTCTCCGTTTTCTTTCTGCCTTCGCTGCTTCGTTCGCTCCCTTGATACGCGAAAGCCAACGGATGCCTACGCCGCCGCTAATCCCAGGTACCGGGCGCCGAAGGGCTGCGCCCTAAAAATGAAATGACCTAAAATGGCTATTCGGGCTTGTTCGTTGAACATATGATACGACAGCGCAGCTGGATCACGGACACAAAGGAAGAGATATAGACATACCCAGCGCTCGTGTGTGTCTGTATCTTCCTTTGTGTTTGTGTTCCAGCTGCGTTGTCATATTCTAATTAATTGCGCCCTAAAATGCTAGCTTCATTTCATTCTGAACAAACTAACAACCGTTCGTCGTCGAACAAAAGACGGAAAAGGTACAAGAGTTATGACGTTGAAATTATATCACAACAAAAAAATCTTATACGGCCAAGTGTTCCTCCAAGATTACCGATTCCTCTGGGTTAAGATTGATAGCTTGAGCTTGTACAAGGCGTTCCGTGCAGCCAGTCGCAAAGGGGTGTTTGCGATAATGACAACGAAGCTTTTAGAGTCCTCTGGGATTTTATCTTGTAGGTCTCTATTCAGGGCACTGTTAACGACAGGCAAGAATCACCAATCTTTTAATGCAGCAGTAATAATGCCCCATTAAGCGAAAATTTGGCGTCCTATCTCGGCATGGCCTAGAGATGGTTCGAAAAATGGGCTACAGTACACACAGAATAAAGGGAAAAAAGAAAAAAAGAGAAAGAAATACACGCATTAGTTCACTCCTTTATCGCACCAGAAAAATTGTTGTCGTAACTATCAACACAGTTATGATTGGTAGCACTGCCGGGGATGACGAAGCATGATTTTCTTTTGAAGAGAACGAAGGCTTCGGCTTCCAGGTGACCTTGCGGATGCCTGGCTTCGTTGGCTTCGTACTTGGGGCCATCGTGGTTGCGGCAACAGCTTCGTGTTCGCTGTAGGACGGAACAAAGCAAAGAACGATTGGTAAATATCGTCTTACCTGTTTATCGAGCGGGTGGAAGAAAGTCGCACGTGATCAACAGCTTCGTTAGATGGGGATTTAATGGCGCACACGAGTGCAACCAGAATTCTCTGAATCTTCGGGCGAAGCGCCAATAGCTTGAAACCCGCCCGGGGCACCATTTACAAGGAATAAATTATTCTCGTGTGCTTCCGTGCAAAGTGCAGCAGATAAAAAAAAACATACCAATCATTTTTAAAAGCGCACGTTAACAAATATTCTCCATACACATCGCAATTTATTGTTTAGGAGCCATGATACTTGTCTAGGAGACACAATTGTCATGGTAGTCTTAAGACGCTTTTTTCCAGATGATAAGCTTGTTTTTCGGGCCACGTCACGTAACAAGGCGGGCCGCCAGAGCTTGTGAAGTTGCACGGTGCTGTGGCCAACGGACCAGGGCCGCGGAGAAAGGACACAGTGCTGGGGTTTGAGCCTGAAGCCGACTTCTTTATCTTTTCTCTTACCAGGCAACCCAAGAGCCTACCGATGACGATGGGGCTGAGGATGCTGCTACAAGGCATTAAATGATATAGTCTTCAGCCACCCCCACCTTGCAACTGCGTATCCTCTCTCGGCCTCTCACGCCTCACGCTCTTCCCCCAAACTCTCGCTCCTCCTATGGGAAATGCAATAAAGATTTGTTCAATTGATTCAATTTTCCCGCGTTCGCACTGTGGCTCGCGCGCCGTCTGTTGGGACAGCAGCGCGCGTCGTTTTTGTATTTTTTGTTCTACGTGAAATAGCATGAGCGGAAATCTTTTTAGTGTTTGCTTTCAGCTCGGCTATCTCTCACGCCATTTATAGCACGCATCTTTTTTATTTCGTACCGAAAAACCAAAGAAGCGTGTACTAATTAAACGTACCATCGGTTATGTACTTACACTTCGCCTCAATTATACCCGAGGTTTCCTTTGCACTGAATTGTGTGCATATGTATCAGCCATGCCAGCAGTTTTACAATTTTGGAACAGTTCTGCCTGTATGCTTCTTTTCCACGCGTTCCTTCCACTTTTCTGGGCGGCTGAATCGAGTGACAGACAGACAGACAGACAGACAGACAGACAGACAGACAGACAGACAGACAGACAGACAGACAGACAGACAGACAGACAGACAGACAGACAGACAGACAGACAGACAGACAGACAGACAGACAGACAGACAGACAGACAGACAGACAGACAGACAGACAGACGTATTTAGGCAGCCGAAGAAAGTCTATTGTCTTTAAAAATTTTATGCAAATGTGCAGCTTAGCAAGAATTATCTAAGTTCTCTTTATATTGATTTGATAGCTCGAGACTCCTAATCTAAATAAGATGGGTTCGCAAAGTTTGCGGACATACCTTCCATAAATTAAACTACTAAATGGCCGTCCCAGAGCCTATAAACTACTAAATGGCCGTCCCAGAGCCTATTCGAAATATTCCTTTTGTAGTGCCACTGTAGCAAACTTTTGTCCTTTTTGCAATCCTTACTCCCGCTGTGTTGCGCACAGAGAAATAGCAAATAAATAAACACCTGTTTTGCTGATAGCAGTGGAAAGGCGTCCTCAGTCCAAGACGCCTTGAGCTCTCCCTGCTTCAGTACCCTTAACATAAGCTGGCTTCGGCCATCGAGGTTGGAGCTGGTCAATGCCATCTCGCAAACCTCGTAATAACAATAGAAATGATTACGCGAGTGTATTTGAACGGGGTCGCAGCCCATACCACATGACAAAGGGTTGCGGAGGCTCTGCCGAAACGTCATAGCAGGGAAGGGGTGCCATGTATGGCCCTTGGTTGTATCGGGCAGCTCAGTACTTACTCTCTGTAAATCATCGGCCTCCACATTGCACATTGCTTCCTCTTCTTGTCGTCAATGGTGGTGTAGTTTTCCGGCCTCAAGAGAAGGATTGGATGCGTTCCTCTGCCGTAATCTTTCCAGTCCACACCAGGGCGTGGAATGGTGGGCTTCCTGCGAAAAGGAATACACAGCAGTGATTCGCACTCTATATTGTTTGGGAATCTAGTTATCAAAATTTCGGGCATAACCGAGTTGTTTCTGGTAAGGTTAGGACAAACCATGAGGCGTTTATGGTAGTATTAGGCCGATAAAACACGAGTTTGTAGGCTAGATTATTCTAACACTGAAAGGCACATAACCATGCGGCGGAATAACTGGCTCCGGTTTAACTTTTATTGAGTGGTTATTTTAGCTAAACAAAGTATGTTGCCAATGTTTAAAATTACGCATGCTTTCTTTTTTTTATTGTGAACGTGTTGAGGTTTGAGGTCTTGGAAGCTCGTCAAAACCCAGTGACCGGTGAATCGTGGTACGTGGGATTCACCCCTGGTATTATGATCTGCATGATAACTGGGCATTCTTCGTACCAGCAGAAAGCTGGTCTCAGAGGTGTTAGTGAAATATCACTCAAGCAGAGACGACTCGACTCTCAAAGAGCCGACTATGATTATATGCTGGCTAGCCTCGAAACAGCTATATGTTACTGCGAACATAAAAAGGCTAGGAGCCACGCTCCTTTTCTCCAAGAAAAAGCAGAAAAGACACGTTAAGAATATTTGCCCAGTATGACGACGACACGTTAAGAATATTTGCGCAGTATGACGACATATCCTAGTTTCGCATCGTAATGTGCGGCATCTTTTACCGCGTTGAAATAACGAAGGCTGCAGAACACGCTTTCACGCTTTCATTCCTTGCAATTTCATCAGAGCATTACGTGTGGCCGGTTCCAGGCAAAGAAATATGTCCGCGCATGCGCTCGTAACGCCGCGACATCATCGCAATGATCATGGTTCGCTCCTACCTGACTTGGCGGTGACGCGCCTCTTACTGACAAGAGAAGTGAAACGATACTCGGGATGACGATCATACCACTGCACGTGAGAGGCTGTGGAGGGTCATCGGGTTTCTGATGTTGTCGAGAGTCGGGGAAACTTACGAAGTATAATCATAGCACTCATCATTCGGTATGCTTGATCAGCCACGATACCATCATTGTCGCTGTTCTAATTCGTTCCCTGGGGATGATGGTAATGCTTTCTTTATGAAAGCTGAGTAGGCTTATTAAAGAGGAAAAGAAATATTTCCTTCTTAGGGACACTTATGTATCTCTAAGCACCTTGAAAGAGAACTTATTTCGGACCAACGGGATATGGAAGGAAGAATTCAGGGTGTCACACTTAAAGATAAGAGAATATTAGTGTGAATTAGGGAACAAACTAGTCTTGAAGACCAAATTAAAATTAAGCGAAGGTGGGGTTAGGCAGGACACGTCGTTCGTACGAGGAGTAACAATGGACTATGTGTGTAACCCAGTGGCTGCGAATGTACCGTAAACAGAACAGGCATAGACCAAGGGCTCAATGGAGAGATGAACTACGGAAATTAGACGGGATGGTATGAACTCGGCTAGCTCATGATAGGCGCGGCTGGAGATCTTTCGGAGAGCCTTTCGCCCTTCTGTGGCCACGGACATACATAATGAAGATTATGATTATAATACTTTATCAGGAACGAGATGATGATTCCGGACGTTCAAAAACGGGTTCCCCTCTCCTCACTACCGGTGGGAAAGAGTTGAAGAGGGCTGGGCATTTTTGAGATGTGTACATTCATGACTCCTTCACCTGTCATCATATATATTTCTTTAACAATTTCTTCTAAGCAAAAACCAACGACAAGGTTTTTTGCATGTCTCCGGTTTTAGTTATATTATTCAGTTTTCCCGCCTGCACCAATTATTTTTTTTTGAGAGGAAATAAGCAATTACTAAAGCTGGCAATTTTGTTGCAGCTAGCAAATATCGGGTATACTATACTATACTGGCCTATATGGCATCATTAAACGGTGTCATAATTGTTTGTCAAAAAAGTTTGTGAACTACGAAATCGTTGCCCTAGCCAACAAAGAACAAGGCTGGGGTTAGTCGGTGGATACGGGTTACGGAAAAAGCACATAAAACATTGTGTTTGTGTGTGTGTGCGTGCGTGTGTGTGTGTGCGTGTGTGTGCGTGTGTGTGTGTGTGTGCGTGTGTGTGTGTGTGTGTGTGTGTGTGTTTTGGGTGCTTCCGTGCGTGTGCATGCGTTTGTATGTGTAGGTGTCTGTCTGAGTGTTTAATGCGAAAGCACATGTGCGAAACACTCGCTCTCCCACAAACGCGGCACATCAATTCGCATTAGCTGTGACGCGTTCCATAGCAGGTGCCGCACAAACAAAACAAAAAGCAAAGAAGCGTGCTCCTTATCGCTTTATAACTAGCGCCTGCTTTAAAGAACACAAACAAAATGCGAGCGCCTCCGCTGCAGGCGAAATCCTTGGCCTTTTCAACGTGCGCCACATTTGACAATTTTTCTTCTCTCGCCTAGCACCGCAGCGGTCACCTGCGGAGCGGGTGCACCCTTCAAGGTGTTGCTATGCACATCACCGACGACGTAGACGGAAATAAAGGCAAACTCAGCAATGTTGTTTGAATGCCCCAGGTCGGCGGACCCGGATCGCGTGTAAAACGTGTTCCTATGGACTTCACCGAAGAAATAGAGTGAAATAAAGGCAAACTCAGCAACGTAGTTTTAATCTCTCGGGTTTTTGGCCACCGTCCGCCCGTAAGGAGAAACTTTAATCGTAGGAAAGCACGTAGGAGTACTCAATAGGATACATTCATAACATCATAAGAAACGCGTCAATTCCCTCGTACTTTTTTGTTTTTGCGCTGTGGTCCTGTCGAGTGCTTGAGCGATTCCTAAACCTGTCTCAAAATTTATTTTGCTTGTTCCACTATTACGTATCGCCAATATGTATCAGAGCTGTCTATAGCATTTTCTTTTGTTTTTTTACTTGTGGTATACGAGGTATTGTCATCGATAAGTAGTAACTATTCGAATTAGACTACAGGTTTAAACAGGTACTGCCGACTAAATATTCCTGGCGGTATCTTTTCGTGCTGTTTCACACACGCACCTTGGCAAGGGATACTCATCCTTTTCACATGACTTGTTACGCACAGATTTTTTTTCTGGCTTGAAGGAGTACGTTTTACAGAAAATCGAATGTTTTTGGCTGTGGAAGTCACTTACCCTGTTTTGATGAATGATCCCCAGGCAGCGACGACTTCTCTCATAAAGTGTTCTTCCTTAGGCGTGTAGCTGCTGGAGTCCATAAAATCCATACCTTTTTTCCCCATGGCTTCTACGTAGCGGCTCTTGTCCCCTATAAACGGTAGCGACCCCAAGGTGTAAAGAAGGTCTTCGCCGTGAGCTACTCCCATCCACTTCTCGTAGACGCTGTGCGTGGGGCGGTATCCGAAAACATACCGATACGTCTTGGCCCCCTGACCAGAGGCACTGTCCGCAAACAGCTGTACTGGGCAGTCGAATAATACGTCACCCAGCATTTCGCTCAGAGTGTTCCAAACTTGCGTCTGGTTGTGCTCCTGGCTGTCGTCGCCGAAATAGGCCCGCACGATTTCTTTCGACGTGGAGACGGGGATGTTGAGGGTTTGCGCCATGACGATGATGCTTAGCATTCGATACTGGGTTTCCATCATACCCACAAGTTGAGGGAACGCCGTCTTCATCACGCTGAGAAACATTGTCGCCTCATTCGCCGTTGAACCGAGGAGAACCTCGCCCACGCTTATTTTCTTCCACGGCTCCGGAGTGAGGATTGAGAAAGGAAGGAACTCGTCCTTGTCAAGTGGAACAAACATTTGCTGCGTAAACTCGAACTTTTCGACTTTGTTAATTATGAACGCTGGGTCTAAGCGACGAAGGCAGGCGAGAACCTCGCTTTGCTGCTCCGCAAGATTCTTCTTTGAGTCGTAGCAGCCGAGAGCGCTCGCGGCGTTGATGAACTTTCCTTCTCCCCTAAAGTATATCGTTGCAACCATGGACAACGGTCCTCCACTCTGCATGATGATCCGCTTGAAGAGGCCCTTGCTGTGAGGCGATATCGCGTGGAGTCCAACTGACGTGGAACCTGCACTCTGTCCGCCCAGTGTGACCTCCTTGGGATCTCCTCCGAAGCTCGCTATGTTTCTCTGAACCCATTTAAGAAGCAAATGTTGATCCCATAGCCCCATGTTGCCGGGAATCGCGGGTGCATCGAGGGATAGGAACCCGTTAATGCCCACACGGTAATTGAAGGTAACCACGACGACGTCGGTCAGGGCCGCGAAGTTCGCCAAGTCGTAGACAAATAGCGCCGAGTCGCCCCATTGGAAACCCCCACCGTGGATGAACACGAAAACGGGAACCTTTGCTTTGCAGGGAGTCTCGGCACAGACGGACGCTGGTTTCCACACGTTGACGTAGAGGCAGTCTTCCGATGCGTTGGCGTAATCCAGTTTCACGTTGGGCAGCAAAAGTAACGGTAGCTGCTTGCACGCTTTAGGCTTGCTCGTGGCGTTGTAGACGCCCCGCCAGGGCGAGACGGGTAGGGGCTTCCGAAACCGAAGATCGCCGACGGGTGGCTTCGCGTACGGTATTCCCAAGTACGCGTCCACCTGCTTGCCGCCGACCACTACGCGCACACCTGCCACAAACCCGGAGTCGATGCGTACGACCGGAGGAGCGTCACTTGCAGCGACCGAAGTTATCCAAACAATCCCAAGAAGGAAGACGAAGGCGGCATGTTGCGTCACGGACATTTTCGATCGGCCACGCTCTGGGGAGCTCGGGACTCCTACCATTTTCTCACCGGTGGTTCGTGGAATGGTTTACCTTGGACTCTTCGCATTGAGCCCAAACGATGTTTGCGAGTCTGCGCCTCTATAAATGGTGAGCGGACGTGAGCGGCGCCTCTTAAGTAACGTTGATGTTGTGTGGGAGAGGGAAAGGCGAAAGGCAGCAGAGCTATCGTAGGCGCGTGGATCATGTCTCAGAGCCGAGCTGAGTGCGCATACCTGAACCTGTTTACTTTATCGATGCACATTGCCCTTCTGATTCTGATCTTTTATTGCGGAATTGGGCAGCTCCACCAAGAGACGAGGAAAACCGAGTCGTCCTTGAGGGAGGCGCACGCGATAACTGACAACGTCTTCGATCAGCGAAATTCTGCCACCGGGACCTGACTTTTTGAAGTGGCGCTTCCTGGAAAGGAAAGTGCAATCCTGTTTATGCTTTAACATAGAAGCCGAAGGAGGCAAATGAGTTCAATTTGAAGGGGATTACCGCGTCGTTTTCTTGATTCTTTCCAATGTGGTGCTGCGGTGCGCCTACTGAGCGTTCATCGGGAAGCGAACTCTTTTATGATAATTGCTGACGTAATGCATTATATATTGTGTGGTTATTGGGATACACAAACAAATGGCCGTGTTTACGCATCGAGGGATGGAACGCGCAATAGGAAAACGCCGTAGTCCCATAGACAGACCATTATGGGGTTATTGCGAGCGCAGGAGCAATGAGTGCAGTTGGGTTGCGAGGGATCCGATTTTGCGACGGCGTGGGCTGTGGAAAGGGGGCGTAAAGGGTGCCGAACGCAAGATAGTGTGCTTAAAATGTGTGTTTTAGCGTTAAGTATTAGGAAAGCAAAGCTTCGATGTTGTTACAATGCGCCACGTAAAATCAGAACAACGGCTAAAAGAGTCAACAAAGTCAAACTGTCAGTCGGAATCGACTTCATAGGTTCTTCTTTTTATGCATTCGGAGAACTGCTTTCTTTTGTGAGCACGTGTGTTGAGTAGCTATCTGTTATACATTTCAAAATGAAGTGTTGAGAAGAAAAAAAAAGACATCTGTATTTTGTTTGTAGCCACATTTTATAATGATCGTTTCCAATGTTTTCAGTGGACGAGGTAATCAAGAAATGAGCAAATAAGACGGCGCCCTGTATAAGTTACAAATAAAAACTAATTGCAGAGTGGGGAGGAAGTGTAATATAAATAGTCGTTCTCACTTTCTTCTGAGGTTCGTACAAGAGTTTCTTTTTCTGTTTATTGCTAGTGGATACCGCGCCGGTTCCAGAACACTTCGCACTTTGTACACAGATACTAACCTCGAAAGTGATTAATTATTGTACCTGGTTTTTAAACGCACAGAGAGAGCACATTAAGCTACGCAGCCAGCTAGGAGTCTGCCACACTAACACGAGGAAAAGAACGGATATGTGAGACATTTCCGTCTGCCGAACGTTCTCAAGCAGAAAATTCTTGGCACCAAGCCAACACGCCGTAAACACATGACAGCGATATCAAATAAAAATGCTTTTGTCTCGTACTATGCAGAACAAACAAAATCCCGATGCGCCAGTGGGATTTCGCAAGTTATTGCTTCGACGTTACCCACATAATGCTGACGAAGATGGGAAAGTGGGGGAGGGGGGGGGAGAGGGGGGCAGATGAACAGATTACCACAAACTCCTGAATCGCATGCATGTCCAAGAGGCTAAGGTTACAAGCTGGAGACGGTGATGTGAAAGGACGTCACAGGTATAGAAGCTCGAGTTCCTCTTGCTCCATACTTGGACAATGATTGGAATAATGTAATTGTATTAATCATTGGTGATTTGTATTAGACGTTTGATGATGGACGAAGGTTAAGAATTCATGTTTTTTTATTTGAGAAATAAATTTAAAGCAAATAATAGCCAACAATCAGTCCCAGCGTCGTTTTAGGAGCAGTACGTCGTCAAGTTTACTATAAGGTGGTATCACTATATATATATATATATATATATATATATATATATATATATATATATATATATATATATATATATATATATATATATATATATATATATATATATATATCAGTGCGTCGCACCGAAAAAAATATCGGTTCGGTTACGGCTCTGGTTCAGGCGAAATCATTTCGTTCCGGGTTCCGGTTCAGTTCCGGTTCGACAAAATCACGCAGTGAAACGGTTCGATTAGTTGAATTATCACTGAAATTAGAAAAAACATTCAGTAGTTTAAAACGACAGGAAAATCAAAATACAAACAAAAATTTAAAATGCTGCTGTTCCCCAAGGGCAGTGGCGCAATTGCAAAGCAAACTTTAAGCAATTACGAGATAAGTGGCAGCGATTTACCACCTACTTTGTCGCCCAGACTTTATCTTGTCCTAGCGACTATTCATAAAGCCACCGCCAAGAGATAAGACGGTGGGATATATTTTCTGCCCTTTCCTTTTTTGTTGAAATCGCAAGCGTCGCTATGGAATCGCCAATCATGCTAACCCTGAAGCCTTAAATTTAGGCCTGCCTACTGGCGCGTTGAAATCCAAGCGGTTAATACAAATGGCGCACATTTTTTATATTTGTAACAAAACAGAAAAGTACTACAAAAGGCACATAAGTACTACCAATGAATTAGATTATTTGGTCCCCCTGAATAATTTGTTATCTGTCACCTTATCGAATGTGTTAGCCACACTTTTGTGAAAAGTAAGCTTAGATCACGCTCAGTCATTGCATTACTGCTCTGACCACTGCAATTCCTTTTGCGATAGCTATACCGTATGCGTGCATTAGAATCAGTATGTAATCGTACCGCCTGACCCCCGGCCATCGTTCCGTGTGCTACATTGCGGAATTTTATAACAGATTGTGCTGTTACAAAATGAAAGGGAAATTTGACGCGCGTAGCATGAGATGGGACTTTTTGGGGTAGACGCTCTGTAATTCGTCCACAGCAGTACTCCCCTCCGGAACGAGTAGCAGTAGGAGTAATGTAGCGAGTTGGGCCGTCAGTGCAACTATACCTTCGAAAAAAAAACGCATATCTAAAAGAGACAAAACTGCAGAACAAGCAGAAAAGATGATCGCTGGGCGAATGGGGCAGTGCGAGGTACCGGCCTGCCTTTGTGCACGTGTCATCTGCTTTATTACTTTTTCTGCTTCCAAGACAAGGTGGAGGGCTGCAGTTTCTTGCCAAGGGATAAAGTGCGCACCTTAACAGTTTTCCCTGACATATCTGTTGTTATTTCTATCTCTAAAAAACGGAACTTCTCCACAGTCCTGTCCTCAAAAACTGACCACGGAACTCACTTCCTTCGCATTGATGACCCGTTTGGTTGTGAAAGGCAGGGCAAAGAAAAGTATAGAGCAATATTCACGTTTCGGTGCTTTTTCTTACTTATTCGGTTTTACTTACTTTTTGCGTAATATTTTAAAACAACGTGATTCGCCTTTTCTTTTCTGTTGTTTTCGGTGTAAACACATTAAAAAAAAACTGGCGCACTTCATGCTTCGTGCTATATCTCTGCTCCGAGGCGCAGCTTATGTCGCAGGCAGGCAGACTTAGCAGATCCTGCGGCCACACTTGTCAAGTATTAACAATTTTCAGGTGTCGGATCTTTTAAACAAATTGTGATATGCACCTTTTATCAAATTAAAACGTTTAACCTTCTACCTCGAATCTACTATTGTTTCCTTTAATGACAGGTACTTTGTGCAGAGGGATGGTGTGTGCATTTGGTTCGTGCATTGCCCTTTTGCTTTGTGAAATATTTTTAGCCTACTGTGACAAACGTATCGAAGCGTGCCTTGACCGTAGTATCGTTAAGTGTTTTAGATATGTGGGTGACTTCATAGTTTTTGTGAAAGGGGACAGCAGTCCGGACTGACAGCGTGTGATAAAAAGAGTTTAAGAAATATTAAATAATTATTCAAAGGGCTTAACGTTCACTCATGAGGAGCCACTGAATGACAGTATACAGTTTTTAGATGTGAACCTGCAGTTGCGTGACGGGCACATTTGCAGGGCATACCAACCCCGCTCTAAAAAGGAGAGTTTAAATTACAGTTCGGCGGACTCGAAGGTGGTCATCCGCGGTATAGCGATGAACTGTTTGCGTGGCTGCCTAGACAAGTCATGCCCGCACAGGTTTGCTGAAAGCATGGACGCGGTGGTGGCCCGCTTGGCATGTTCTGGGTTCCCTCGGGAACTTGTTGCCTCTGTGATATATATATATATATATATATATATACATACATATATATATATATATATATATATATATATATATATATATATATATATATATATATATATATATATATATATATATATATATATATATATATATATATATATATATATATATATATATATATATATATATATATATAGTATGCCAGCCGCTTCACAGAGTCAGCAATGCTTCAGGACATTCCCATGGTTACAAAAGCCTCAGAGCGGGACCCTTTATGTGTAGTAGCAAAACCTTCCGAGACACGTTTTGTAGTGCACAACCAGGAGACAACGCAAAGTGAATACTGCACACAGCCTTAGTAAGCACGTACCTTCAGAAGTCAGCGTGTCGAAACGCATCGTCTTTTGTACATCGGCAGCTGCTCAACTGTTGGGGACCTGCTAACCCCTCAACCGCTGAAAAATCTCGCATCAAATAGACACCGGTCATCTGGCTACGGCGCCGTATCCACCTATTTCTCATCAGCCCTGTTCCACGTTAAAGGCCACCAAAGCGGCCAGTTAAAATATTTGGGATATTGTCAGGTCTGGGACACACAATAATTTCTAGCCCTTGACAGATATTCCGCAATATGCTCTTCGCAAAGGACAGCGAAGTAAAGCACGAGCGGCGCACATGAACGTGCAAGGTGAAGGTAGCCCTTGACAAGTCGCTCGGAACGCCCATTTTATTCCTCGCATGAACTGAGACAAGCTATATAAAGGTTTCGGGAACTTCTGACCGCGCCTTGTGATTAGTATCGTACTGTGTCATTGCAAAACGAATTTAGGAAATAATAGAAAGGTATAGCTACTTTTACTCAAGCATACCCAACTGAACGTTCATCCGGCGTGTATCTCTCAGGTGCAAATTTTTTGCATGCCTTGCACAGCGAGAGAAGGATACTCATCAAATGTTTCCTGGAGGATACCTAGCGAAGTACCAATGCGCGAGTGAGAGAGAGGTCCCCATTTCTAATTTGCATCCCCGGCCGCTTAATCGAGCAGCCACTTCATGGGCACTTCACATTCACTTCACGTTGGAAAAACTGTTTG
Source organism: Haemaphysalis longicornis (assembly GCF_048455015.1). Classification (NCBI taxonomy): domain Eukaryota; kingdom Metazoa; phylum Arthropoda; class Arachnida; order Ixodida; family Ixodidae; genus Haemaphysalis; species Haemaphysalis longicornis. The sequence goes on from NW_027526361.1 coordinate 90,121,372, forward strand.
GTATCAGGTGGGTAACGGGTACGTCAATAGACTGAGCTTATTAACGTCAACCTGCAAATTTAGTTGCATAAAAAATTGCAGGGATATACACTGTCTTCATAGTGAGGGAGCAAAACATGTATTGTCCACTCAGATCCAAGGCCAGGATGGAGGTGGTCCATGCCAGAATGTGCCTAGGAATTTGGACGTGGAAGACAGACGTGTAATGATATACTGGTAGCTGCTAACGATATTCGAGCGAAAATATTCGCTTTTGCTATAAATGGTATTCACATGAAACGTTTAGCGGGCGATTTCTTCTCTCGGCAGCACTGAAAACCCCCACGGCTGTGCGCGCCATGTCTGCGCGCGCGAGCTCATTTCGCAGAAAAAAGAAAGCAGGCCCTGGTGTCTGTCGTCCGCGATTATACCACCGGATTCTCGGCCATGGCTTCAACAGATGTGATCAATCGCAGTGGCATTGTGTGGTGATGCTCCACTTGTCCTTGAGAACTCCGCATCACCACCGGAGAACGGAGTCGGGGTTGCGGTAGCGTAGCAGTGGGTGGATTGTTAGCCGCGAGACAAGCGACATCTATCGTCAAGTGGCCAAGCGGCCGAAGGGGAAAGCGCTCGCCGAGAGCTGAGCAATCAGTAGCCAATATTAAAACACGGCAGCTGGCAATTAGCTGATCTGTGCCGACGACTTCACTCGTGTCTTGAGACAGGTAGGCCGCAGGACTCTGCGCAAAACCGCACTTGACGTCGAGATAATGCTTTTGATTTCGGTGTAACACAATACTACTGCTGCTGCTGCTGCTGCTTCCCGCAGAAACGCTGCGCACTGCCCCTAAATACGACGTTGCCAAGGCAACGGGGACGTGCAGGCTCCGGCATGGAGCAGCATACACATGGATGCCGGCAATACAATATATAGAAAGAAATGTTATATCTCCTTCAGTGCTAAATGCGTCATACCTCTCTCTCTCTCTTTCTCTCTCTCTCACACACACACACACGCACACACACACACACACACACGTGCATGCACACGCATGCACGCACGCGCGCACACACACAAACACCTACACACACACCTACACAAGCACACAAACACCTACACACACACCTGCACAAGCAAACGCACGCGTACGCCCGAACACACGCACGTACATTGAGTCGTACTGCTTTGACCATCAATTTTAGAGTAAATTGTAAAACACTGGGCGATGAGGTGTTAGATGGACTCGTTTGAATTATATTCAAACTACCACTAAAATAGTATTTGTTGCACTTTGTTCAGAGTGTCGACATTGGTTTGGAATTGCATTACTCACGCCACAGTCAACATAGCATTGGCGCTTTAAAAATAGTAGGGTTGGGGGAAATTACGGTCGCCTTGCGGGTGCATACACAACTACTGCAGGAATCAGGGGGCAGTGACATGCATGTTAGTTTACAGAGAGGGAAACAAAGATATTACGGTTAGGGAATGTTTGCTGTCATGGCAAAATGAGGAAGATCATGGGGACTGAGAAAACATAACATAAGTATGGCCCTAAATTGGGTATGTGTTCCAGAAAATGGTAAAACATCATTCACAGGATTCAAACTGTCTCGGCCGGGACACTACATTTTCGTGCCACAAGTCGAGGTATCGCGATATTACCAGATACTCACGTCGCTGGCACAATGATCACGGTGCACACATACTATAAAACTGCCCCCACTTCAAGTCTTTAAAATAGCACAAGTTATTCACCGAGCCTGAACGATATGCTTCATCCAAGCCCACCGTATCCAAGCTGTGAACGGCGTCTGTTCACCGCTGAACGACACTTCCTTGAGACATCAGGCCTCCAACACTTTCTTAGCGCGGATATTAAGTGCGCCTCCATCATGGCGATTTCATTTATCGCTGGTGCAAGTGATGCGTATAACAAGGCGGGGTTTTCGTCGAAACGTTCAAGGAAGTTGACACTTCCTGCTCCTCTCGTGCACCCCTCCGTGTAACGAAGACGAGGATTGAACGCGAAGCTTTCTCGTGAGGGATTCCTCTGTTGTCGTCTAAGTTTAGCCTTTGGCTCGCACTCGGCTTGGACTTTTCATTGCAAGTGCTTTGACTTTGACAATTCGTCACTTGATTTCGCCTGAAGAAAGCTTCGCATTCCCCCATCGTCGTTGTTAGACAGGGGGTGCATGCTTTTTCGGTCTAATTTTGCACGCCCACGCACCCCTCGTCAACCCTGCAGAATGACGCAATCGATTAGACGTCGGCTTCATAACGCGAGGGATCCGAAGGTTGGAGTTCGACAACGGAAAGCGTTTCTTTCTTTCACTTCACCCGCGATCATCATCACCGTCAGAGAAAGTTTGTTTTGCTGAAGTGCGTTTTCAAGCCGACATAAGCCATCAGTGAGCCATAGAAAGTTGCGCTTCATTACCCATTGCGTCATGCAATGGGGGGCTACTTTCATTGTTTTCTTGGCTCATGTGCCGCGTTATTCGTGGCATGCCTCTTTCAGTGGCCGGCAGCGTTTGTTATATACTATAGCCGTTTAAGTCATTCCTTTGAAGCATTTAACTGAGTTGTGCGGAACCCGTAGCTACTCCGATTGACCCAGGATGCAGAGCCTGTCGACTTAAAGCGGAACAGAAATGGGTAAAAGACCTCATAACTTCATACTTTCTTAAAGCTGAAATCAGGTTTCATGACCTTATTGATCTCCCCCCTATTAGTTAGGTTCAGAATCAGCTACGTGAGCTCAACTCTGCAACTGTTCCATCACTTTACCATCACAACGCCTCTGGCCTCACTTCATTATTCAACGGTCTTTGTTGAGCAAGAAATATCTCGAATATTTTTTTTTTTAAAGAAATACAGAGGCCCATTTTACATGCCTATTCATTTCGTAGGCACCTTTTCGTAGAAATGCATAGGCACGTTAAATTGGCCTCTGTATCTCAATGGTAATAGGTAGCTACTGCAGTCCAACCGTTTTAATTTCGTATTTTGCTGCTTGGCGTTTCCTTCAACAGGTCTAGAAACCACTGAGCAGATTTGTATTGTTATTAGAAGCAGCAAGGCCTCTTTCCGCCGTCCGAAATGGGGACTCGACACACTCTATAGCACTAGTTTATTAAAGCGAGAGTTTTCTTAGTGAGACCGATGTCCTTCTGTCCCAAAACTAATGCATTTCCCCATAGACCGGTTGGTGGAGTGAAAAGCTCTGGTAAGATCTCTGAACACATGGTGCGTGCGTGAAAGCGGGCTTCCATTGTGTTAAAACGGTTACTCGAAAAGCAAGAAAGAAGAACGGTTTTATAGATAAGACAATATACGCATTGAGCATGAAGAAGGAGCAGAGAAGTGTACCTTATCTCATAAACGACGCATCGGTATACATTTAGATCGTTCGTAGATGTGGTTACCTAGTGCGCCAAAAATTGTCGCATGGTTTCGTTCGTCCTTTGCGATTTGTGCCTGAAGGTATGGCAATCGATCTGACGCACTTTGACTAAAGGTTCGATGCACGCTTAGCTTTCGCGCTTCTGTCAACGTTTGTTATCAACTGATAATAAATTTTTGCTTCTATTTGTCACTGTGTTAATTCTACTGTTGTTTCAGTGTTAGGGTATAAAAGTACCATTAGCAAAAACAATTAGTTACAAGCTGTCAAAGTTTGAAAAAGTGGCAATTTTCTTTGAGTCGCCTCTAATAATGTTCCATAGGTCTCTGGCAGAGACTACTTGAGTTTCGCACGTTTGCGCCGTGACGACGGCCGAAATATAGCATAAAGCGTGCTGCACCCTGTCTGGGGTAGACCATGACAGCAGACATCGACGCAGCTCCGCTACCAGAAAGAAAGAGCTTCCTCATATTTTCTGCTACATTACAATTTGAACTGTCGCAGCGGAAGCGGCAACAACACGGGCGTGACAGCATGGAAGCAAAAAAAAAAACAAAAAAATTGGCTGCGTATCTGCCCCTTTCGTTGCAAATGTCGCCGAGAGACGATGGTCGGCTGGCGCCTCTCCCAAATAACGGCCTATCTTCTCTTTCCTGTTCACCTCTCATGCTGTTCCCTTCCCGTCTCGTTCCTCCCAAGATAACACGCTAGAGGTTTGCTCAAGTCAATTTAAGTTTACCGCATTCTGCTACTCCAAGTCCGGTGTCACGATACCAGTGCTGCTGTACGGTGGGGACACGCTTGAATTCAGGCACCGTACTACAACATTTATGGAACCACCATGCCCCACTGCCCGAGCGTTCCAAGCGGAACGTGGATCCCATCTAGTGGAACCTTTCGCCGCTACTGCCGTTTGATTTCTTAAACGCCGGAGGTAGAGCCGAAAACAGCAGACGACGGTTTGCTACCATTGTGTAGTAGTTCTTTTTCTATAACAAAAGCAATCACTAATGAATTTTTTAAATAGAGGAACAGTGCAAATATCCCTTATGCATTAATTTTGTGCCTTATATTTGCTTAATGTCTTGTTCTTGTACGACAATGTTGGCAAGTATGAACACTAACACCGGACTTAGACGTTTAGATTTGGCTGTAAGTATATAAGACTACTGCGCAGAGTTTATGTCACTTTGGCCAAGTGGCTGAATCGAGTGACAGACAGACAGACAGACAGACAGACCAAAATTTCTGTGTTTTAGTACCCCAAGAAAGACTATCGCCTTTAAAATTCCTTTAGTCTGCTTACGAACGTTAAAGGCGAAGCCTCGTGATACTTATCTTTACTGCTACTCTTTCCCATAGCGTCGGGCAGGCAAGAAAAGAGACAACCACAGAAAGAGGTAACAAGCCCAAGTGCTAACTTCCAACTGAGCAACGTTGACGCAGGCACAAATTTAAACACATAGGCGGGACATTAGCGGATGTAAACAAGAAAGATGAAAAGGAAACATTAAGGGAACCACCTTAGTTTATGCAGGCAATTTAAGCATCATAAATATTGTGCCGTTATTACTGGACACGCCAATCAAAAGAGCAGAAAATTAATTGAGGTGGTTGAGAGAGACAGACAGAAAACTTTATTCTCTAAACAGCCCTAGTCCGGGCCGTCGTGCCACTGTCTCTTCATTGGGAGACGGCTGGTCCGTATAACTTCCAGAGGTCCACACTAACACAAAGGCAATGGGCCACCAGAAGCTCTTGCATCGACTTGACATCTACGCCAGGACCCGGGTTCAACCAGACCTCCCAGGAAGCGATGCGGGAACGCAGGTGTGGGGGTAGGTCTGGCGGATGGCACTCCCAGTAAAGGTGTCATACTGATGGGTAGGAAGGGCAGTTGGGCGTGGGGCAAGTGGGATGCGAGAGGATGCCACGCATGTAGTGGATATGGGATGGAGTGATAAGAGAGGAGGTTTGTGCTTTCCGGACCACACATACGGCTTCACTGGAAAGGGTGAGGTGGGGGAACGGGAAACACGTCCTGCTTGCGCGTAGCGGGCAGACATACTGTCGGCGTGCCTGGAATCTTTTGAGTGCCAGGGAGGTACACATGTGGCCACAATATGGACGGACCCGGGGAGAGTACTCGGGTAAACTTGTGCTCGAGCATTGCCGTCCAAGTGGGCGTGGCCGGAGACCCATACCAGCGTTATGTTGTGGAGAGGATGGGCGCGAAGGGGGCAGTTAAGGGTGTCAGGGGTATGAGGGTGTGTGGTGTATCGAGAAATGTTTCGTAGCGCCCCCTGCGAGTCACTAAACATGAAAATTTGGGTGGCAGGGGGCTCGGCTTTCACATCGTATTCGACGGCGGCGGCTATGGAGAATTCTTCCAGGGTTTGTACAAGTTGGGGCGTTTTTGAACTGGACGATGGGGTCTACGGATCGGGTAGGGCTATGGAGGGCGATAGCACTATCTCTACAAGGAAAGTTTGACATCAACCTAAACAAACTTTCATTCACGGAAACTTACTGCACCTTGGGCATTTCCCCTAAATTTGGTCGATTAGCAGCATCTCTAGAAGTGGAGTCAAAATTGGCGTCCGTGAAGTAGATTGCCGCACCATTATGTTTAAAGGAGCCATGAAGAGAAAATGCAAGTTGGTTTTATTCGAAAGATTTCGTGTTTTATAGTGCCCCCAGCGCTTGTCCGGGTACAAACGGTGCTTTATTCACTGAGAAATTAAACAATTTAGGCTAAAATTTTGATTTTCCCGCTCAATCGTGCGTTTTCGTGGTCCCAAGTGACATCACGGGAACCGACCGCTCTGCAGCCTAGAGTACCTTCATTCACGCATCCGCCGTACAGGGTAGAGACACGTATACGCTGGCAGCGCCGCCATTTTCGGTTGCTCGCTCGCCGCCGAAGCAAGTCATTGTGTCAAAACCGCGCTAAAATTATCGCCGAAACGCGGTTTACTGAAGAAGTTTGAATCATATTGTCTGTTTCGCGTTGCTAGGTCTCGTGGGAAACGAAAAGAATAACGCGTTGAGCCCGTTGGCCCAATTGCGGCGGCACGGGACCGTTCAAAGATTGTCTCCACCCTGTACAACGGTGTTGGTCTGTTCCCGCGTTTCTTTACGTTCCGTAACCTAGATGGCGCCACCATACCGTGGCAAGCGTTTGGTTTGTTTTTGCCCGCATTTAAACCTGGCTTGTTTTTGTTCTGGGAGAAAATATTCGTTCCCTGAAACAGTGCTCGCTCGACAAATGGGGTCAAGTAAGGCACCGTTGCTTGCGTCAATCGGCCAGTGTCGTCTGAGACAACCCCAAGCCCCGTAGTGCTGTGCAGCTGGCTAAACCAAGCATGCTGTGCGCAGTACGAACAGCAGAACGCATCAGTACTTCTATGTTTACATGTGCTTTCGTAACTTCCACTGCTTGTCCCATCATTCTTATTGCTTTGTAAAGAATGTGCCCTAAATTTAAGCGCAAATCGCTCGTTCGTCTAGTTTGTAAGCTCTGCCTAATTTTCGTCTGCTTCTGCCAGCCTCCGCCAATCGCAGAGCTTAGCTCATGTGACATCATAGGTTCAGTTGCGGGAAATGAGTTGGTGGGTCGCATGACTATTCCCGTTTTTCCTAATTATGTAGCTTATTTGAGCGAAGTTTACGTTAAAAGTGGTGTCAGTATGATTCTAACGAGGCAATCTTCTGAATGAACCAAACTTGTGTTTTCTCTTCATGGCTCCTTTAAGCCAATTAATGCGCTTGTTCAATGCTTTTGTCCGTTGTGGCCTGCGGACAAAGTTTAAGCAGGGTGCATGTGGCGAGGAATACGCTCAATTACTAGGTTTGGAAAGAAGTACAAAGTAGGAGGCTCGGAAGGAATTGGGCGAAGACTGTTGGGTAGTTTAAGAGGGTAAGAATCGTCCGACCTGAGGCCGAGAGCTTTAAGCGCTCGACTGGGCCTGGATGTGAGATGCGATCCGTTTCTCGAGGGTATTGTCGATGCCTAGGGCTAAGACGCCTTGTGTGGTGGCATAATGAAGTATCTCCAGTGCCAAACGGTACAGGGCACGGAGGGTTCCTTCAAGGCGGTTCGTCTGGGCAAGTGAGAGGCGGCTGATATATCACGCCTGGGGGACCCATGCCTGAGCGCACCGCCAGTATCCTGTATTTCAGAAATATACAAAATGTTTGAAATTGGGGTGGCTTTCACCGCAATCAATGCCCAGTGTTACCTCTTTTGACGCCTACATCCTTGTGGGAATCATTTTACGTGCATGATTCGCGGCGCTTTATTTTCCCCTTCCTTTTTGATTTGTTGAATATGATAATGCATCGCTTGCGTGTTTAACTCCATGCCTGTGGGAATAAATCTTAACAGTATTGAAGGGACTCTACTGAAACAAGATTCTGTGATGTCAAGAAAAATTGCCGGAAAGTGGCTATGAAGTCGTCACTGCTCCATTCGTTTGCTCTGATATCTCGATTATTTGTTTGAAGTTCTCGATAAAACTTTTAGTAGCGATAAAACTAGTAGTTTTTAATTAACTAAGGTTGTAAGTTGTATTTTTCCTTCATTCTCCTTTAAAAGAAGCAACCCTCGTTGGCAGACCCAAACGTTATTCCCATCATCGTAAGGGCACTTGCTGAATTGGAGGCCATGTCCAGACAATAAAGGCCAGCCGTAAGAAGACCGGGAACGCAGGTACCAGAGGTACAATATTCACATGCGCCACATTCGCTCTGGTCGCGCAGGTAGTCTGAGTGGTATAGCGGCATGCGCCCTTTGTCACCCACGTTGATAGACGAAAACCAATAAACGCTCCACAGAAACCATCGTAGCCTGTCTGCTGTCAGTGTGCGGCCAGCGACTTAGAAATAGTTGTTACGTCTAAGAATGCCAACCATGCAGCGGCAACTTGTTTTGTCAAGTCTTTATACACAATGCAACCAAATACCGAACGTGCACAAATAATTTTAATGGAATGTATCAAAAACGTCCTCGTCACTTCAAACGTGGACGTGTTCAGAACTATTGTAGGACGTAGGATGGTGGCCCAATTTGTTGATGCTTTTCTGTGCATATGGGTGAGACATGATGAAATTATATTAGAAAGCCGTCCTTCAGCTTGGGATGAAAGTTATTTACACGTGATTCATGAATGTGCGCTTTCATTTCATCAGCAAGTGTGGTCGCCAGAGTTCACAGTCTCTCGCTTTGGCTTCTCTGAGTGTTGTGAAGTTTCCAGGGCGCAGATAGAGCACATCGGGACGGTCAGGGGTGTAGCGCGGCCACTCGACTCCGGAGACTGGCCACACAGGTTTCCTGCAAAGCCGCCGTCAGATAACATAGGTTGAGTGTTGCCCTGTATACATTGCGGATAACTTCCCGGGTAGGACACATATTGGGAGGCTCGACACACACCCATTAGAAAACCCAGTATACACGAATAGTTATCCCTTTATTGCACCCCGTTAACTCAATGAAGTTGTAATGTTATTCTGCATCCGTTTTCTACCACTGCTTAGCACAGAACTTTAACACTATGTTACGGAAGCACCTCCAGTTCGTACGGAGTACTGGCAACTTCACTGCATTCGTATAGCAGCTCACACCGCAAAACAAATTGGCATTCGTCGTTACCCTGGCCGAGCATTATAAAGTACCGCGCAATTTTTTTTTTCGTGATAGCGTCCAAGTATTAGGTCATTAAATGGGCACTGAAGACAATTGTTAGCAATGTTCCTAGCAGATTAAAGTCTAGAGTACGCAGGTCATGTTATGAGTTTCTTCGGCCAAATTACAGGCATTATGACGATAAAATTGCCATCCACATTGCTGATTTCTTTACGTTGGTTATGACCTCACACTGGTAAGTCCGCAGGTCTATATATAAAGGATTTATCCCAGGCGGTTCAAGCGGTGCGCGATGAAATAAAAATGCGATATTACCCATTTTTGTTTTCATGTCTAATGCAGGACACAAAATCATTGCAGACTAGATTGACGTCATTGAGGTAGTTTGGGGCGGCGTCTGCGAACCATGCACGGTGGTTTGTGGCAGCGATTACATAAGAGTCAATGTTGACTACTAAAACCATGATAATGTGGGTTACATGGGTTATACTGAGCAGTGCAACGACAAATAATATTTCGCCAAACTTACTTGAGTGCCTCATCGACACGAGCATTTCGCGCTTTACTTATAAATATAGGCGACTTTTTTCTTTAATTTTATATTGCGCGGAAACCAAGCAACTCCTGATGTAGAATGTTAATGCAAACTTTGGCTTTAGCGTTTTATTGTAATTACCTCTCTGTACTCCTCCTATGTGTCAGCCCAGCCTGACGCTTATACGTCGATCTGCTTAAGGGGGGAACGACTTTCACCTGCGCGTAATTCACGGATAATTTTGTATACCCTATAAACCTCTCCTTTCTGATTCGGTAGAATGAAATTTATAAACAAGGAATAATATTGACACCAGTGAACTGAATACAACACGTCGCGAAAAAAGTTTGCTGGTACACGTTGAATGTATAGGCTTCCACTTGCTAGAGCGCATGCAGGAATACTTCCCGCCGCTATTCGCAACGTGTCCTTGAAACCACTAGTACAAAATCACTCTAACAGAAAATACCACAATTGAAAATATTACAAACGGGACCTCATTAGAACTAATATGCTCTAATTGTGCATTAATCGGCCATTTCTATAATGATGATATCGTTTTTTCAGGGCATAAAAAAGTTGGAGAAAAAATTGTCTCGTCGGGTACATTAGCTAATCTTGCTTTAGTCGAGAACAAGGAGGAGAACATATAGGCGACACAACTTAGGAGCAGGTTGAGTTTAGAAGTCTTACCCGCTCTTGGCGAAGGAACTGATGGCGGCCACCATTTGCTCCATTAGGGTCTCCTCGCCGGAAGTGTAGTTAGCCTTTTGAAGGTTTTCGTCACAAGCTGAACACATGGCCTGCACGTAACGGCTCTTGTCCTTCATAAAAGGAAGAGAGCCCAGCGCGTACATGATGTCGTCGCCATGTACTACTCCCATCCACTTGGGCCAGAAACTATGCGACGCCCGGTGCGCGAACATGAACCGGTACGCTTCAATGCCCTGCTCCGCTGTGATGTCGGCTGTCAGCTTCACCGGGCAATAGAACACCGCGTCACCCAGCAGCTGGCTAAAGATCTTAGTTACTTCATCGTTCGTGTGGTGGATATCAGGTCCCCCGAAGTAAGCTTCGACGATCCTTCTTGCGGGCCGGACTGAGATTCCAAAGAGAGGTTGCATAGCGATGGTTATGGCCAGCCTATAATCAGTCGTTAAGACGTTTTTTAGGCCCGGAGCCGTGTATTGAATGTTCTCGAATATAACTGTGCCTTCGTCCAGCGTGGTGCCCAGGATAACTTGTTTAAGTGCGAGCTTCTTCCAGGTATTTTTTGCGAGGGGGTGATCCGGGAAGAAATCGTCGCCGAATACTGGTGAGAACAGCTGTTGAGTTGGATCCAACGTCTCCAAGGTCTGTATGACGAAAGATGGCTGTAGCTTTCGCAGGCAGGACATTATGCCATCAAGCTGCTCGTCCAGGTTCTTCTTGTGGTCGTAGCAACCTAAAACGCCTGCTACGTGAATGAACTTTCCAGTGCCCCTGTGGGAGAAGCCGAGGATGAGGGAAAGAGGCGTGGCGCTCATCATGACAGCTCTCTGAAAGAGGTCGTGACTTTGTGGAGAGGCTGCTTGGAGGCCCACGGACGTACCTCCCGCGCTCTGGCCCATCACTGTCACCGATTTCGGATCTCCGCCGAAGCGGCCGATGTTCCTCTGCACCCACTTGAGCACGAGGTGTTGGTCCCACAGCCCGAAATTTCCGGGAAGTTCGGGCCTATCGAGAGAAAGGAAGCCAAAGATGCTGACCCTGTAGTTGAACGTGACGAACACTACATCAGACAGGGCCACGAAGTTTGCCGGGTCGTACAAGAAGAGAGCCGAGTCGCCCCACTGAAAGCCTCCGCCGTGAATGAACACCACAACAGGCCTCTCTTCCTTACAACTGGCTGATCCAGAGCAAGTCGTGGATCGTCTCCAGACGTTTAGGTAGAGGCAGTCCTCGGAGGCGCTGCTGTAATAATCCAGGGGAGCTCCTTTGAGCAAACGTAGCGGAGTCTGCCAGCAGGCCCGAGGCTTCGTAGTCGCATTGTACGTTCCATTCCAAGGTGCCACAGCCTTCGGTTTTGTGAACCGAAGGTCGTCGACGGGAGCCTCGGCATACGGTATACCCAAGAAGGCGTCGACCGAGCTTTTTCCGGACGCTAAACGTGTGCCGGCAATTAGACCCTCTTCAATCCGCACGATGGGGCTGGGGCTAGGAGCAGGCTCAGAATCGCAGTGGAATAGTCCGGCTGTTAGCAAAATTGCTGTCACTAGGAGCCTTCCAAACAAACTGGCAGCTGTGGGCAGTAGCCTGCAGGTCGGGGTCTTGTTGGATCTTGCATTTTGTGGCATTGCGTGTCGGATGCTGTGAGCTGGTAGTCTGAGGACGGAGGCTGTTGCGGAGACGCTTATTAAGGGAGCAGCGAACGCCGATAGCAGATCGACTGCTGCGACGACACAATGGTTTGAGAGAGAATATTGGTGACGTTTCTGGCAGCCAAAGCAGCGCTTTCTTTTGAAGGTGCTCCCTTGAAATGGTGTGGCGCGTCTGTGCAGAACAGGCTCGTTTGGGGACCTTGGTAATAGTCTGACGGTCGCGGCTACACTCACGCCCCGTTGGGCCAGAAATTATGGCAAGCCATATGAGATAACTCGTAAACACAGGATATGCCTTCAAGCTACTTGTTGTACGCGCGAAAGTATGCCAGCTATAGGAAGGAGGAAAATAAGTATCAGATGAAGCAGATAACGATGCCCTTACGGAGCTCGTTTGTACACACCGTACGCACAACTTCCTGAATGCGGAGATGGGTCTCAATCGGTTGTCGATACGTTGGGCAGAAAATAAACATTACACGGGAGTCGCCGTTCTGGCGGCTTGCGGAATATTTAGCGAGGTCATGTTGCTTTTCGGGAGCCACATTTGGCTTCTGGGCATCCAATATTGTGAGAGCTGCCAATACGAAATGTTCTGTAATTACCTCATTTTAGTAAACGACCTCGTAGGTGCAAGGTACCAACATGGCGTATCTATTAGATTCCATAGCTTCTTCCGTCTCAATTTGGTAGCGCAAAGCTGAATCTTGGAGGTAAACATGGAAAGTAAATCACTCTGGGTTTGCCAGAGACCTTCACCTATAAAGTCAATCTAGTGCCTTATGCTGCTATCAAGCAATCAAATTGACGACGTTGCCCCAGTGCTGACAGAGAACAGGCTGCTTAATTCAATGGCCTTTGTACACAAGGCGTGATAATGAAATCAGGAATTTTGCCAGCACCAAAGTTTGTGTGCTCAAAGAACTCCAGGGTATGCTTTACCGCGATACGCCTTCATGAGCGATGAAGTAGATTTGGCGAACAGTGATGTCCAACTCCTGATTCTGATTTGTGCATTTGTTTGGATTGAAAACGCCGCAGGAAGACGGAATTTTTAGTTCACTCGTATTATGGTTAGACTTAGTCCTTTTGCTAGCAAAGAATGGTTATCCCTAATTTCAGGCAAATTATGGTGAAGCTGAGTGACGCAAGCCTTTGAAATCACGCGTTTTTTTTTTTTTTAAAGACACCATTCGCAGGATATTGGTGCTACTTTTGCTCATTTATTTATGTAGCAAACAAATGGCGGAGCGTGTCTACGGAATTGATTGCTTTTCCGCATTTTCAGTTCAATATATCAAACTCGGGAACTACCTGTACCCTCCTATATCCAACAGGCAGTCAAACAAAGGGCCCAGAAGTGACTTCCGACAAGGCTGAGTTTCGAACTGCAAAAGTTCTTTTATAAAATACGGCTAGCTTCAACTACCGCGATTTTAGACTTTGAGCTTCATTTTTGGTCCACCTTGGCCAGATTTTGAGCAAGTGGCCGGAAATACTTTTTGTGTGTTGAAGCAGAACTGTCAATTTAAACCAATTTTCGATTAATTTTCTTGCTTTGAGTGACCTCTTGTTGTCTAAGCGCTTCAAAGTCGAGCTGCACAAAAGCATTGCGATCTTTTCGGAAGGTTGAGTGAGTGAGTGAGTGAGTGAGTGAGTGAGTGAGTGAGTGAGTGAGTGAGTGAGTGAGTGAGTGAGTGAGTGAGTGAGTGAGTGAGTGAGTGAGTGAGTGAGTGAGTGAGTGAGTGAGTGAGTGAGTGAGTGAGTGAGTGAGTGAGTTGGAAACGTAAAAGCTGTAGAATAGTGCCTGCCGCGTGACACCTGAACGTGACTGCACGTGAGTAGAACAGGTGGCACACCAGCCGTGCAGAACCCTGATTCCAGGGAAGCCGCGGCGCGTACCTGTCTGTTTGCTTACGTATTTCGTGGCGTATCAGAAGAAACGAAAGCAAAGAAAGATACGCAAACGCGGTGAAGCAGGAAATAAGCCGGTCAAAGTAGTTCCCACCAATAGGAAAAGAAACGAAACTGATCAAAAAAATGCTAATGCGAGGTTAGCAGTAAAGAGGTTGTCAATGAGTCGCATCAGGCCATCGCCAATCAAGCACCTAGGCATGCTTAAGTGAAAGGAGCATATTTTTTTTTTAAATGTGGGCGAGAAATAAAAGCTCCCGAATGTCGATATTACGCTGCACGTCGAAGACTCCCAGGTGGCATGAATTAATCCCTGGCCCTCCGCTACGGCGCGCTTCACGGACAAGGCCTAACTTCGCAGAGTAAAGCGGTTAAATTTGAAATTTCAGTTAACTTTGTGGGTTTCACAAATGTGATATGATCGTGTATGGGTGCCGTAACTGACTTTGGTTATTTTAGAGCAAGCATGCGCCGCTTCTTTTTCTCATTCACCGTGACTCTGCAAAAGTCATTGATGGAATGATGCAAATTTGTGGGATTTCTGCAACACTGGGGATATCACTTTATATTACATTTTTCCAACTACACTAAACCCTCGTTTAACAAGTCCCTGGGACATGCAACTGACTTCGTTGAGCACTTTATCGTCAAAACCCGAATAGTCTTGCTTTTAAAGCTAAAGCTTTCTTAGTGGGCCGATGACGTTCTGTCTTCGACTAACGCATTTACCCATAGACCGGCTAGTCAACCGAAACGCTCTCGTTAGATCTGTGGGCACACGGTACGGGCGTGCAACTAGGCTTCCATTGTGTCAAGACGGTTACTTGAAAACCGCGAAAAACAAGCCAATGCACGCATCGATCACGTAGAAGGACTACAATAGTGTACCCTTATCTCATAAACTACGTATAGGCAAACATTTAGATCATTCGTAGATGCGTTTACTTAGGGCGAGAAAAATCGTCGCATGGGTTCGTTCGTCGTTTCCGCTTTGGGTCTTTGCCAGGTTTGACGATCGATTGGACGCACTTTTGGCTTTCGCGCTTCTCTCAACTTTCTGTAGGAAAAGGTGGTAATTTTTCTTTCTGCACACCAGTTGGGACCTTGAAAAAGACGAAATTAAGCGAGAATTCGAATAAGGCGATTTTGTAATAACGAGGCTGTCCTGTACTCTAAAGCAGACGGCGAAGCCAAAGCCGAGTCCGTCCCGCGTTCACCACGAGCGGAATGATGATGATGAGGCTTGCCCGGCGACTCGACTTCTTCCCTCGCATTTGTTGATACAATGATAACGGGAAGCTTCTTTGAATAAGTGACCGCGCCAATTCTGTCTTTCGTCCCTCCTCGAATCACGAGGAGGGACGTTACTATTAGTAGTGCCCGGGGATGATGCGAATATTTAAATTGCTTTCCCAGCTTAAAATAAAAGTAGGCTGAATCTAACGACAATTACAAACGCGAGAGGTTTCATAAAACGTAGCGTCGATGAAGCTCCGTTGCTCTTCTTATCGCCGGTGTTAAGTTTCTTCTGGATTGTGTTGGGATTTCCTCGACTTGTCGGCTTAGGGTTGGAGACTGGAGTTACCTCTGCAACCTGCTTGTCGGCGTCCCTGGAAAGAAGAATTTTGAAGCAACCCTGCAACACTTTCGATAAACGCTTTCACTCTTTCTTTGGCGTCTGGAAGCACTGCGAAAGCTGTAGTTATCGCCAGCACAGAGCGGCACCGCGAGATTTGCTCGTTGCACCAGATAATCCTTCCGTTTCTGCTTTATTTTTGCGGCTTTATTTTTAAAGTTGCTATCGAAAAGCGTTCATTGCTGCAACTGAAGGAAAACTGGCCAACAACCGCTACATGGCTTTATTGACGTAAATCGAGCCGTCGAAGAACGTCAAGACCAGAAAAGAAAGGAAATGGCAGCTTCTCGACTGCGTGGATGATGGCGATCGAGGGTGCGGAGTACGGGGACTCGAAGTGACATTCAAGTTGCGCCCAGAGTGACATCCGATTTGCTCCCCGACCGTCATTCCATTTTAGTCGTGAGTTTCACCTTGATTATTCCCTAAAAGAAACTGCAATTCACGGCTCAAATAGAATATCGCTTGATTTTCGCTTGATGGTGGTAACCACTGATCTCCACTTAGTTGCTGGATGGCGCTTCGCCGCTGTCGCGGCCGGGCGCGCGCACGGCCACCGGAAGTTCGACGGCTCGTCCCGGAAGTCAGGCGTCTGCTACGCTTCTCAACCGCTGATAAGCGCCCCCATTGGCGCGTTTTGGCATTTTGTTCTCACTTTATTGCATTTTGGCTATACACATTGCGTTCAGATCGCAACTTATGCTATACCGAAATATGCGACGTTAATATGAAGCAGAATTTAATTGCAAAGGAGAACGAAAATGTCACTTGGGTCTTGGTTTGAGAGACGACGCAGCTCTAACGGGATTTATGTTACAAATTTATGCTAGAAAGAAAACAACGTGGGCACGGCGTCAGGCTGTAGCCGAGTTCGTGCGCCCGTTCTGTCAAAACAGTTGTCAGTAAAGTGGTCACTGCAGAGCCTGCTGCCTGGGGATGGAGCCCATTTGTCCCTTCCTAATACCCTGGTTACACGGGCACAGTTAACCACGCTTAAGCGAACCGCGGTTAGACAAAACCGCAGTTTGCTGCGTCACACAAAACTGCGGTTACGTCGCTAACCATGGTTAGCGCAAACTGAGCTTGACCTTCTAAGTTCGGTCACGCTAACCGCAGTTTCCGCAGCCGCAGTGCTCAAAATCGCGCAATTCAGTTCGGACGCAAGTGGCGGCGCATCAGCGGAGGCGAAAAAAAAAAAAAAAAAAACACCTGGCGTTCGGAAGAGACAAAGGTTCTCAAATAGCGGGCGCCCAAAAGCTGTCCCCAAGACGCGCTTGCATTCTTTGCATCGCTCTCGCAATCAGCGCGAATGCCCGTCAGCAGCGGCTCGTTCCCCGATCCGCCCGATCAACTACGACAAAAGCCGGGCTAAATTTGTAAATTACGCGCGTCGTCTGCCAAAAATGAATATAGCAGGCAATCTTGAAGCGTTTTCAGCACTCGGAAACAATCGGCGCGCGCGTCGGCCGTGCCTGTAAACACGCCGGCGCGCCTGCCCGCACGGCACTGCTTGTGGCCCGAACCGGCCCAGACCACGGCAGCAATAGCTTATCGCATCGCCGCTCTTCGAAATCAATCTGATCGCGGAAAAGAACTTCCGCATTCGAGAAAGTGAATGTTAGTGCGGTGAAAAATTGTGCTATGGATTGTAATTTGCAGTTGTAGAAATAGCGGTGGTCAAATATCTACCGCGATGCTAAGCTGAAAGTTCCCAACACCGAACAGACCTAAGCAAACCAAGCCGGTTGCGAGCTATTGGGGAAGCCCCTCTTCTCGCCGCGCACGAGTGCGTTGCGTTTGTGTCAGAAGCGAATGCTTATTATGCTTTAACGATATTTCTTTTTGTCTACACTGCTTCTCTTTTGTTTTTTATCGTGAAGTTAAAAGTGTGGTAATTTATTTTTGTTGCGCTTATAATCAAGTGACTGCGGGTACCAAACTTGCAATTTCGCGTGTAACATTCAAAACCGCAGTTGGCGATAACCGCGGTTAAAGTTCAGTAACCACGGTTAAACTTAACTGCGGTTACTTTCGCCGTGTAACTAGGCTATAAGTTTGCCACCCAACGACGGTATAAATTCGGCTTAGAGCGAGGGAATCTGCGTAACGAGAGCCACAGCTTAAAAGCGACACTGATATGACATTTGCGTTTCGCTGCGTATCACGCACGTCGTGCAGAATATTGTAATACTTCCAAGTAGAACGTCTTCCCAGACGACTTCTCTGGTCTGCTTGGGCAGTTGACGGCGCATCAAGCAGGCATTTTTGGCGGAATGCGTGCGAAACCAGCCCATGCGTAGCATGCGCTATGCTGGAACGGCCCGACTTCCGGGACGAGCGCTCGAACTTCCGGCGGCCGTGCGCCGGAGAGCTCGAAGCGCCATCCAGCAACTCTAGTGGAGATCAGTGGTGGTAACGGATGGACGCGGACGGACATTTGGAGGTCCTAAGGTACTCCGCATCGTTACAGGCGAGGGAGTAAGCCGTTTGACTCTCGGGTACTAACTCACGGTCGTAGCACAATGGGTAAGACGACTGACACTATCTCTGTCTGGTCTACCAGACACAGGTCCGAAGTTTGCCGGTGCCTCTGGGATTTTTTGCGATTGTAAATGCTATGCGCATGGACGCGGACGGACGTTGTGCGGTCCTAAGGTACTCCGCACCTAAAAATCTTTTGAGCGAGCTTCCGAGTTATCTGATGGGCATAAAGAAGTAATGTTTGGCTGAGGTACTTTGCGACCCCATAATCTAATTATGGGTGTGTTGAGTGACTACGCTCTACAAGCATTTAAGATTTCAAAAAGTTGAAAAATGTGTTGCAGGGTCTCTTTAAAATCTAGAGATAACTGCATTTCAGCAACATGCTGGTGATGAATCGACAAGAATAATCGGCATGGCTAATGAAGACGACGGTGTTGCACGCTTTCTGTGGTAAGCCGGAAATTGTAAGTACTGCGTTCTGGAATCCACTGCCTGTGAACACAGATTTATCAAAAAAGAGTCCTCTGCTGAATGAACTAAAAATGAATAAAACAACTTACTTTCTGTACAGTACGGCCCTCCAGAGGTCACAATGCTCCACATTTGCGTCCGATACGACGGTGAAGTTGTTCGGCCGAAGAACCAGTATTTGTCGAGCATCTCGGCTGTAGGCTGGCCAAACAACCTCATCGCCAGGAATTACTGGTTTTCTGCGCAAACATCAAAGGCAAACATTCATCTCTCTCTCTCTCTCTCTCTCTCTCTCTCTCTCTCTCTCTCTCTCTCTCTCTCTCTCTCTCTCTCTCTCTCTCTCTCTCTCTCTTCTCTCTCTCTCTCTCTCTCTCTCTCTCTCTCTCTCTCTCTCTCTCTCTCTCTCTCTCCGGTTTGTTAGACAACATTCAAGGCATTCCTGTAACCGAGTGATCAATTCACCTGAACCCAAACTTCACTCAAGAGCTGCTGGTGTCTGTGTTGCTGACTGGTATGCGCATAACGCATTCCGTAAACAATTCCCACAAGCACGCGCGTCAAAAGTAAAAAATGACTGTATAAATGCAAGAACTTGCGGAAGCAGCTTTTTTTGACAACTAAAAGTTCCTTACCCTTGATCGGACCGATTTGCAAGCTTTCGAAGCAAGTGCAGAGAAACGTCTTTACTTATAATCGTTAAATACCGACTTTAAGATGATGGTTGGCATTGTATTAGGCTGAAATAACGGAGAGCAACAGGGATATCTCTACTTAATTTCGTCCATTTTAAAATTAATTATCTCACCAAATTGGCAATTTCGTGGCTCGCATATTATCATGCCGTTATTTGTTCGCTGTCACATGAGATAAGAAAATTGCCGTCAATCTAGACTCTGTAAAGGGGGTCGACAGCGGAGCCAAACCAGTTGAAGGCGCAAAACACGATTGAGCGGGGCGCAGTCAAAATGGGTGCGGAGAACAAATACACGATATTCGGTATTTACACTCATAAGGTAATGTGCCGATGAAACTGGGAAAGGTTTTTTTACCCAACAAACAAACATGAGGGGTTAGTTTCACGGCGTTTTTGTGATGCTGCTATGATGGCTTAACTAAGAGAGTCGGCTTCGTATTATAAACGCGACTGATTCTAAGTGCTGAGATAAATCTTCCCAATGGTTATATATTCGTTTGAGTAGTCCAACGTCATGTAATTGGCTTCAGTACAGGTCCTATAAAGCCTGAGTAACAGTGTTTTTTTGCTACCGTGCTCCCGCAGAAATCCATTCGAATTGTTTAAACTAATTAATTACGACAATAAATGAAACTCAGGGCAATGTTACAGTTGCCGTAGCGACCGATTGCAGTGTGACGTTTTTCAAGATTGACATTACACTGAGAGCTACTAGCATATGCGAGAAAGTTGACAGTTCCGCAAAGTGTTCTCGGCTGACTGCCACAAAAAATACTCCGATGATCGAGCCACTGACAGCTTCGCTTTAAAAACGAACTGACGCGTGCGCATTTGATGTCGAATATTAGATGTGTTCTCGTTTAGTCTCGTTTTAAGCAAAACTTCGAGGTCAGAGGGCTCTTTTTCTCTTAAGTTTTCATTTTTACTGCGAAGGGTGCGATAACAGCGTGCGAGTCCGCTTTAACGCCAAACTGTGAAGCAGCCTTTAACGCCAGTTTTCGCCTACAGTTGCATACATGACACGGTCTAGGTTTATAACACGTAAACTAGCTTAAGTCCCAAGTCACGCCAGAAGGCGGTAGATACTCTGGTAGATATGGAGACGCTGGGTGGTTTTGCAGCGCTGTTTGCCCAATTTATGGAGCGAAAAAAAAAAAGAGGTGTCGTCGACGGTTTGCACTCTATTCAGGTTTCTTGCTTGGCCTCCAGATGAAAACTTGTGATTCAATCCCCGACATAGCGCTTTCTGTCTACACAACGTAACTAATCGAGAACACGCAATCTATGCAGTTTATATCCAACGGAAGCGTTACTTCCGCCGCCACTGACACGTGGCCGCTTAAATATACCCCCGAGTATTCCTTGCGCCCGTTTGTTTTGCAACTTGAGCCAACAACATTTCCCTAACCTGAGTTTACACAAACCTTAGTCAGCTTAACTTGGCAGAATTTTAGGTTGCTTTTTTGGCTGGATTGTCTGAAAATGGCGCATGTGAACTTGAACCGGTCTAGGGAACATATAGTCTATGCGTTTGATTCGATGGACAGCATTTCGAGCCCACTCTATGGCACTACATTAAACAACGCAAGCGGTGACTTTCATTGTAAAGAGCGTACAGTACTCCGCTGTAGATTCGCTGTGACGGAGGTCTGTAATTAACATATTTAGAATATACCAGCTTCTCCAGGATAGGTCCACTTTTAGTCAGCGAGAGCAATGAAACAGTAGGGCTGTCGAAAAGGCGGACGCGACTCGCGTTCTAGAAGCCCTCGGTTCGACTTCAAATTACTCTAAGTATCTTTTCCCCTGAATCACTTTATTTTTATTCCCTTTGCGCAGTCGGCCATTTTATGAGCAGTTTCTCAGACAGCAGCTTTCTTTTAATTAACAAGCCATTTAATGCTTTTGGATTATCATAGGAACATTACTTGAAATCATTTCATTAACCGAACTATAATTCTTTCGTATTACATGACGTAAGTGCATCCGGCTGACTTTTTTTTTGTATTCTACCATGAAAGAAAGGAACGGTATAAACGCATTTCCTGGGCTTCTTATTACAGCCTCCACTTGGATGCGGTAAAAAAATAGAGTTTCTTTGTCTGCCTTGAGTCCGCGTTTGTTTTTTAATCGATACTTTTGGCCCCCATACTAATATGAGCCGTCTTTGCTGCCATGTATTAATAATTAAAAAACATACACACCAACTAGAGCGCAATTTGCGAAAACCAGCGACCAGCTATGACTGTACGGTTATTTAACAGATAGGTTTTCTTAAAAGTGAGTCATCTCATATGTATAGTGGGCCAAAGCACTCCATCTACACCTGACGACTTGATTTTTTTCCACTGCCCTATTGTTGCGCCTTATTCATTACCAGGGCTTTATTGCTGACATACCAGGGAATGGTACTGTTCTGTGTTGTGGTTGCCGGAACAGGTGTTGTGCGCACTTTCTTAGGCATTCTGCGCGTGGCTCTTCTGTTAGGTTTCACGTCTTTTCACCGTGATTAGGTGTTGACCAACCTACTGAACAACGTTCGCACGATACTGATAAGCCGGAGGTCGACTGCACGTAACCTGTAGGCCATTTCAAAGTTTGAAAATTCTGCAAACAGCTGACGGGGTACGCGCCATCCATCAGTGGCGACGAGTGAACATTCCAGAAATCGTCACCTACGCGTTACGGATGGACGGGCTCCGTATATGCATGCCAATCAATATGAGCAACAGAGCTTTTGGCTGATTGAGCACATGGGGGTAACGCCGTTTTTTGTGCACGGACGATATCATTATTTGCAAAATAAAACGCGAGAACCACACAACGCAGCGGTTACCCAATGCCTAACTCGAGCATTAAACCAAACCGAACTTACCCGGTTTTAACAAATGCTCCCCAGGCAGCGACGATGTCCTTCATAAACTCGTATTCTTCTGTCGTGTAGTCCTGCGTTGCGAAGTACTTCCTAATGAGTGAGCCAAATACGTTCGAGTAACGGGTTGGGTCCTTTAAGAATGGCAGAGATCCCATCGTGTAGAAGACGTCCTCCGTGTGGGCCACGCCCATCCACTCAGGGAAGAAGCTGTGTGTCGGCTTGTAGGAGAATATGTACCGGTGCGTCCCGATCCCCTGCTGCGCTGCGTCTTCGGCGAAGAGCTGCGTCGGACAGTTGAACGTGGCGTCGGCGAACATGTCGCTAATTACGTCCCGCACTTCTTCGTAGCTGTGCTCCACCCCGTAGTCCCCGAAATAAGAGAACACAATTTCCCTCGCTTCGGACATGGGGATGTGAAGAGCCTGAGATAGGACGACCGTGCTGACCGTCCTGTACTGCGTGGTCAGCAAGTCGTCGACCACAGAGAAGGCGTTTTGCAGGAAGTGGAAGAACATGGAGCCTTCGTTTGCCGTTGTTCCGAGAAGAACGTTTTCGACGTTCAGATTCTGCCACGGCTTAGACGAGAGTACGGAGAAAGGAAGGAACTCGTCGTTGTCCACGGGTGCAAATATTCGCTTCAGGAAATTGATGTTTTCGAGTTTGTTTATTATGAAGCCCGCGTCCAGTTGACGAAGGCAGCTGACAACGTCGTTAATCTGACCGTCGAAGGTAGTGTTCGTGTCGTAGCAGCCCAATGAACCGGCGATGTTGATGAACTTTCCCTGGCCACTGAAGAACAGGGTCAAGACCATCGAAACCGGTGCTCCACTCTGCATAATCACCCTTTTGAACAGGCCTTTGCTGTGTGGTGAGGCAGTGTGCAATGCTACCGACGTAGCACCGGCGCTGTGACCGGCGATGGTGACTTCCTCCGGATTGCCTCCGAAGCTCGCGATGTTTTTCCTAACCCATTTGAGAACCATGTTCTGGTCCCAGAGACCAACGTTGCCGGGTACGGGCTCCGTATCCAGGGACAAAAAGCCGAAAAAGCCTAGTCGGTAATTGAACGTAACGAACACAACGTCAGTGAGCGCCACGAAGTTCGCCGGGTCGTAAATCATGAGCGCGGAATCACCCCACTGAAAGCCTCCTCCGTGGAAATACACGACAACCGGAAGAGATCTGCTCGGGCAGTTCTGACCTTTGGAGCAGGGGGGCTGCGAAGGTTTCCAGACGTTGACGTACAGACAGTCTTCCGATGCCTCGGAGTAGTTCAACTTGGCGAAGCCGAACAGGGAGACGGACACCTGACGACAGGCCGGTGGTTTTGACGTCGCGTTGTAGACGCCTTCCCACGGTGAAACTTGCCGCGGCCTTTTGAACCTCAAATCGCTCACGGGTGGCTCGGCGTAAGGTATTCCCAAATAAGCATGTAGCTGCTTTCCCGACACCTCCATTTGTACACCAGATACAAGACCGGAGTCTATTCTCACCACTGGTGGTCCATTCGAAGCGCTTGCTTTTTGTAGGAGCGCGAGCAATATGCATATTATGACATTCACTGATCCACATCCAATCAAGGCACACCTACGTACACACATCACTGCTTTAAAGCACCCCATACTGCTGAACTGACTGTTCCGGGCCTTCGTCTGCGCAAAGGTCTTGCTCTTCGGGAAGTGATTTCCGTCTACGCGGTGTGCGGTGCGCGCGCCATCGAAAAAAATTTGGCCGCCGTCCGACTATTGCGAAGGCGCCTAAATTTATTCTCCACTTATGTTCGCTTACACTTATGTTCGCTTTAACTTCGCAACGTGCCTGTTTTATAGATCTATCGCGGCTGCGAGGAGTTACGGTGCATCCTTCCTGTTTCTTTTCTTATTCTTCGTGCTGGAAGCATGAGCGTATGTTGTAAGCTTGGCATGAACAGAAGGGCAAAGAAGCGCCGACGCTGCCAAAGGCCAACTGCAAATTGCTCGTTTTTGGTGTACTCGCATGGCGAAACTAGCGAAGCACTTCGCTTGTAGAAATTCAGGAATCACGAGCTAACCCCTCTTTACCGAAGGCTATTAAAGCATTCGGACGCATTTTGTAAGAGAAGGCGAGACGAGGCCCGACCCTAGGATTAATCCAGCCGCCATTAATTTTTCTCGTCAGCTGCAATGGAGAAATTATGGCGGAAGTGCCCACCATGTTATAGTGACTTAAGGAGCAACCAATCTATTGCGACTACGTATGAAGTGAACGCATCGTTGCTCGCAACTGACTCTAAACAATTTGTTAGTTGCATTGGTCGACGAACTCCGTCATGCTTAAACGCATTTTATTTGAAGCTGTTATGTTCTTCATGCGCTACCACTGGATCGTAGAAACGCACGTGTTACAGAAGACATCTCTTCAATGAGAAACCAAAAGATACCTTCAAAATTCATTAAACGCTGCTTATATAGATAGCCTCCGACGACAGGGCTTAGAATTGCTTATAACACTTGCGTACTCACCGCTGCACTGTACAACGGGACATTTAATTGATCATGCCTAGTCTGACCGTGTGATCATGCCGAGAGCTCGAGCCATCGAAGTTTTAACAACCCATCATTATCCAATATTTATACGCATAAATTCGGACGTTAAATATGAGGACGTTCATTCGTGGGGTGCAGATTTGGATGTCTTACGCGCCAAAGCTGTGTCTGGGCTATGCGGACCGTTGTAGTGGAGGGCATAGGGATTAATTTAGGCCAAATGGAAATCCTCTACGTGCGCCAAAGTCTCTGCACACAAAAGTTTTCGCTCTTAGCTTCCATCAGAAAAACCGCTGCCACGTCCTCAGGCTCCGCAGCACCACCTTTGAGCCACTGAGTCATCGCGGCGGGTAAGCAGTGTTGAGATATCTTAATTTCTTCAAGATTTCACGAGCTGTGACTGCAATTTCGTCACGACATAGAATAGTTCGACAATAACGCACTGAAAGTTCTGTAATACGATTTCTTATGTTTCAACCAAGCCACAGGCTGAAAAAGGTTCTTTTCCCCAAGGTTGCTTGGACTCCTAAAAACCTTCTTAAACCGTCTGGAGAAAACGATAATCCTTGTGGAACAAAAAGTCGACCTGTTTATTTGGCACGGGTGCGGTTTTAGTATGTTAGAGGCTTCATAATTTTTTAAGGAAGAAGAAAAGAGAAAAAAAAATTTGCTCATCTGCACAAGGTTGTAATAACAACAACTTACCAGACTTAGACTTCTGTTAAGGATGGGAAAAACAATTCGAACTAGCGAACAAGTTTTTGAACAGGCTGTCAGCTAAGATTTCCTTCCGGTGGTCAAATATGTAACAACCTATTAAAAACGTCTGATATATTCGTCGCTAGATCCCACCAAGATCATTTAAGCGTACGTCATGCCGAGAAGTAGCCCCATGTGTTGCTGCTTGTTTTTTGTTCTTTGTGCTGTTTTACTAAGAAAAGCGCGGACGACATTTAAAAACGGAACATAGTGAGGGTGTACACGACTCTCATTCATCACTATTGTGACTTATATCTCCTGAATGTCGCCAGATATTATCCGTTCGTACTGGCGTCCTTCGCCGGTGTACTTGTTAACACAGCTCAGCAGAAAGCTAGACGCAAATTCATGCGAGGGAAAAGAGTAAATACGAAAAGTTCTTCCAAGCGCTAATTACGCGACATTCCGCGTAAATTCAGTAAACAAATGAAGCCCAGACGTTAAAGTTGTCTTCTCAGCTCCGCACTATTTTCCGCTCTCATCAACTGTGTCGAGTGAACCGAACGCTAGAAAAGCAAATGGGAAAGGAAAAAGCGCACCGCATGTTGTAGCTAGTATATCTCTGGTGCTAATTTGACATTACACTTTCAGCACTCGACACACGGAAATACTATACGCCAACGCGTTCACTGGCTCATACGTTTGGAGGCCTTTGTTCTACGCCGTGACCTCAACCAACAAAAAAAAAGTGCTGCTACCGCTATTGAACATTATCGCTTCCCTGACCCACCGGAAGGCTTCCTTCACACAATCGGACTGCCTTGCTGTGGTGTAGAACAAAGAGAAATCGCTTACTTGCAAAACCGGCGCTCCATGCTCTTACCAACCTCAGTCCTAGTTGACCCATCAAATACCTCACCTCATTCTTGTACAGACCTTAAAATATTCCACTGCTTCTCAACTCAACGCTTGAGCGAGATGCAATTGCTAAAGGAGATGCGGGCCCCTGACGGCTCGCCTGAGCAGGCGGCTTCCGTTCGCACTTTCCGCTGCTGCGGGGTGTGATGTTAACATAAATCCCTAATCGAGTCTGCACTGTCAATATTGATAACCTTGTATTTTTCTTCGGTGCTGTTAGTGCGAAAGCATACATGGCTTATTGTGCGAAAAAAAAAATTGGGCCCATCTCCCCGCGAGGGGGACTCGAGTAAATGCGTCGCATAGGGGGTGGGTGTATTGCGTTAACGTTTAGTGTTTGGGGAGTTGGTGGTAGTGAATGCGTTGTATCAGCAGCTTATTGACGTAGTTTGAATGAGTCAATGATATAAGGCGCGTTCGTAGCCTCCCATTCTGTGTTGGCTTTGTGGCGCAGTGGGTAGAGCACAATGTACATTGCGTTCCGCCCGCAGGGTCGAGGGATCGAAACCAGGCGCCGGATAGTATTTTTTTTTATATAGTGTAGGAGGGGTGCGGACAACGACGGTGCGGACTACGACGGACGTCAACGCGGGTGACATCGTGTGTTACTGAAATGCTCTGCATTTAAAAGCCGGCGTAGGCGTTGCCGTCGGAGGCCGCGTGCGGCTCCCACCTGACAGCGAAGTGTTCCAAAGCGCGAGCTCCGTTCCTCAGAGTCACGTGGAAGTTGAAGCTGTGGCTGGTAGTGCGGTGTTCGGCGCAATATAAAGCACGTGCGTTGCTGACCTGGGAAAACGGCGCTATAGCTACAGTTATTGGTATCGAAAAACGCACTCAGCGGCGTTCATTTGGACATTAATGCGTTCATGTTTACAACTTCTAGAAAGGGCTTAGGTGTACTCGAAAATACTTCTTTCTCTTCTAACATCGAAGCCGTTGTTTCTGGCCGTAAGTCCGCCGTTGAAGAAAAAAAAAATACCACGAAAATGCCGAGCGCTCGTGAGCGCGTGCTTCGCGGCTATCGCCGAGCGTCCAAGCCACGCGCAGTGACCTTAGCAAAAAAAAAAAAAAAAGGCTGGCAGAAATCTTGAGGAGCGAGAAAATGACGAGCGTTTGTGGGCGCGTGCTACCCCATCTGGTGCCTGCGCGCACACACCTTCTTTAACGGGCTCAGTAAAAGTTGATTCTCTCCCTCCCTCGCTGCGAACGTCGAGTCTCCGGCTCACGCAGTGGCATTAGCGAAAAAAAAAAAAAAAAAAAAACTCCAGCGCTGTTGTGAAGCGCAAACACGCATTTAAAAACAAAAGCTCCAGCGCCAATGATAAAGATGAAGACATACCCTGCTCGGGAGAGGTCACCGCGGCCGCCGCATCCTCTAGGAGCCATTGCGGATAATTGGAAACATGGCTAGGAATGTGCCCATCCTTACCCAGGTGACTTGCAGATCCCGCCACCGCTGCCTCGAGTCGATGACGAAGAGCTGTTGGAAGTATCCAATGCCGAGGATCACTTTGCATCCACCACTCGCCGCGAAGACGATGACGATCTCTTCGATGCATATGACGACGATTACTAGCGCCGAAATTACGCAACTAAATAATGATACGAAACTTAAATATGTGTCTGACAATGCTCACCTATAACAGCTCCGCCATCGAAGTCTTCGGCGTATGTGCAAGCTTCCCTATGCAAGCTTCCCTATATCCCGAGCCCTATATATATACAGTGGGCTCGGCAGCACACCAGTGATGGCCCGTACTCACTTGCAACGCCTCCTTTTTGTGCAGATATTCTGCGTGGCCAGTCTTCAATCCTTCCCTGGTGGTCCGCAGTACGCTGCACATCGGAGCCCGGCCCCCCAGGCTAAGCACCCGCTGCACGCTTTGGACCCATCAGCCAGGATTCACCGTCTGCCTTGTGCCGTGGATACCCTGCCGCCCGCACCGCACGAATGCCCTTCAATGTTCTCGCCGGTGCCTCCGTCACTGCTGCTGCCCTTCCCCTCATGGTCACGAGGCACCGAAACAGAACTGACGTCACACCGCTTCGATATAAGCTTCACCAAAGGCCGCGCGCTCTTCAGTGGGCTCGGCAGCACACCAGTGATGGCCCGTACTCAGTTGCAACGCCTGCTTTTTGTGCAGATAAAAAATTCTTGTTCCCTATTTTCCAAGCGCACCAAATACGCTGCCTTGCTAGTGCTGCCGAGCCCCAACTGTTGCTTAGAGATTGTTTTTAATTGTATTCGTGCCCTGCGAGTGATGTTGCTATTATGTGGTGACAT
This sequence comes from Haemaphysalis longicornis, assembly GCF_048455015.1. NCBI lineage: Eukaryota > Metazoa > Arthropoda > Arachnida > Ixodida > Ixodidae > Haemaphysalis > Haemaphysalis longicornis. The sequence goes on from NW_027526361.1 coordinate 90,149,800, forward strand.
CGAGACTAACCCTGGCCCTGCAACTCGGTCCGCTAATGCTGAAACCCCTAGCGACATTATGTCTGTCCTCAGCGATATCCAATCCGGACAGGCTGCCATCCTTAATGAAATGAAATCCATACGTTCTACGCTGCTGCAACACGAGGAAAAAATTGAAAAAATTACTAAAAGACTCTCCAAAATTGAAGACAACTGCTCTGTAATAGCCACGGTAAAAGAAAAGGTCGACGGCTTGCAGACACTAACTGAGCAAAACTGCGGTGATATCGCTAGCCTTGTCGCCAGGATGGACGACTTTGAGGACAGACAGCGACGATCCAACCTTGTCTTTTACGGTTTTGAAGATGACAGTGACGAGACTTGGGCACAGTCTGAGAAGCGCGTCATCGATCTATGTCTTGCCAATCTTGAAGTCTCAGTCCAATCTAGAGATATTGAACGCGCTCACCGCATAGGGCGTTTTCAACCAAGTAAAAATAGGCCCATCATTGTGCGGTTCTGCCATTTCAAGGACCGAGAACTAGTGCTGTCTAACGCCAAAAAACTAAAAGACACCAACTACAGCATTAGTGAAGATCTTTCCCCCAACACGCGCAAGGCCCGTAAGCACCTCATTGAATTTGGTAAAGCATCTCGCAAGACGTATAAACTTCGGTACAACAAGCTAACCATTGACAACACTACATACGTTTTCGAACGCTGTTCTGAAAAAGTAATCCCCCTCCGCCCATATCTACCACCTCCCACCCCAGCGAATCCTAAATTAAACCCTGAACTTTTGTCAATTGTACACACTAATATTAGAACCCTCTTGCCGAAACGCGACTCGCTTTTTAATCTTATCAGCACGACAGAATGCAACTTTGATCTTTCAACTGAAACGTGGCTAAACCCTTCAATAAGCGATTCCGAATTGACACCATGCTTTCCTGGCTTTACAATTTTTCGGCGAGATCGTGATGGTAAGCGTGGTGGTGGCATTCTTATAGCTGCTCACAGTCGATTAAATTGTTCCCCAGTGGTCATCCCTTCCAGTCTCGAATTATTGTTAGTCTGCTGCAGAAATTCATATCCTCCGGTTATCATTGGAGTCTGTTACCGCCCCCCCCCCCGCCCCCCCAGACTCAGATGCTTCATTTATCGCTAATTTCCACAGTGCTCTTAACTTCCTGAATGCCTCTCATCCTAACATACCGGTTATTTTAATGGGTGATTTTAACTTTCAAGGAATAAACTGGTCTAAACTCGCGCTCACGGTATCTAAACACACTAAGCGACTTTGTTAACACGTGCTTAACATTTGGTTTATCTCAACTTGTTTCCTTCCCAACGCGAGTTACTGGGCACTCTTCAAATATTCTTGACCTCATTCTCACGTTACACCCCGGCAATCTTGTATCGCTAGTTCCTCTCCCCGAGATAACTGAGCACGCTGTACTTCACGCTTCGTTTTCTAATCAACTACCAAGCCCAAAACATTCCAAAAAAACCCTCACGCTCTACGATAAGGGTAACTATGCCGCCTTTAACAATGAACTATCCATATTTTGTGACTGGTATTTAAACGACTTCTTCCAACGCCCCCTTGAAACTAACTGGTCTTTGTTCAAGTGCAAAATCCATGATTTGATCAATAGGTTTATACCCACAATTACAATTACGGAACGCGCGTCTTCACCTTGGTTTAACACATCTCTTACGCGTCTTAACAATAAGAAAAAGCTATTATATCTCTCGGGTAAACTGTCTAACACCGCAAGCGCTTGGAACAGGTACCGCGGAGCAGCAAAGGAATTTGAATCGCTTGCTGCGAAGGCTAAGCGTTATTTTTTCTCTTCTACATTACCTAATATGCTACGCAATAATCCTACACAATTTTGGAGAGCCATTAACCCCAACCCTACAAAAACATTATCATTACTTGATGAACTCGGTGATCCTATTCCTGATCATATTACCCCTCAAGTATTAAATTCTGCCGTCTCTTCCGTATTTACCCCTGAATCTTGCAGCCCGCTTCCAGACTCCCCATTCCTTGATTATCCGGACATGCCAGGCATTACATTCGATTCATACGGAATTGCAAAACTAATTGGCGAATTGAAACTAACATCATCCGCGGGAATGGACGGAATTAATTCCAAAATACTGAAAAACACTAAGCCTGTAACAAGCATTATTCTTTCATACATATTTCAGCAGTCCATTTCATGCGGAGTTGTGCCGGAGGACTGGAAGCTTGGTAAGATCGTTCCTGTCCCGAAAAAAGGTATTTCATCTTCACCGAGTAATTATCGTCCCATTTCGATCACAAGTGTATGCTCTAAGTTAATGGAACACATAATTTATTCCCACATAGTACATTTTTTATGTTCAGTACATTTCTTTCACCCTAACCAACACGGTTTTCAAAAAGGACTTTCATGTGACACTCAACTCGCCCTGTTAGTTAACGACCTGAGTTCTAGCCTGGATATCAACATACCTGTAGACGCCATTTTCATTGATTTCAAAAAAGCCTTTGATAAAGTTCCCCATTATAGATTATTTTTGAAGCTTTCACGTCTTAACCTTAATTGTCTTGTTTTTAATTGGATACGTGACTTCTTGACTAACCGTAAGCAGTTCGTTCGTGCTAACAACCATCGCTCCTCTTTATCCGCTGTAACCTCCGGCGTACCTCAAGGCACGGTCCTTGGTCCTCTACTATTCCTAATCTATATTAACGACCTCCCCAATAACTTAGCTTCTAACATTCGTCTATTCGCAGATGACTGTATCATTTATCGTCCTATTCACAATGCAAGCGACACTGTCCTCCTACAGTCTGACCTTTCTTTGATTCAATCATGGTGCGAAGAATGGCTGATGTCCCTTAACATAAAGAAAACTTGTGTCATTTCTTTCCATCGCCGACAATCTTATTCCTCCAATAAATACTTCCTGTTTGATTTTGAAATTATAGCAGCTGATTCATGTAAATACCTCGGTATCACTCTAACTTCAGATATGACCTGATCTTCCCACATAATGAACATCACTAATGACGCTAACCGTGTTCTTGGCTATCTCCGTAGAAACTTACGTCTTGCCCCCCCCTTCTGTTAAACTTTTAACCTATTTAACACTAGTTCGCCCGAAGCAAGAATACGCATGTAGCATCTGGGATCCCCATCATATGTCTTTTATTCAAACACTTGAATCCATCCAAAATCGCGCAGCCAGATTCATTTATTCAGACTACTCCTATCACAGTAGCGTCACCGAACTAAAATCTCAAGCTAACATGGTTAACTTAGCTTCACGACGAAAAATTTCAAGACTGTGTTTGTTCCATAAATTTTATCATGCATTGCACCTAAACCACGTTATCATTCCAGCTCATCGTCTTTCATGCCGTATTAGCCATTCGAAAGCGGTTTATCCACCACGTGCGCATACCACTGCCCATCACTCTTCATTTTTTGTGCAAACATCAATAGAATGGAACGATCTTCCTGCTGACATCGTGCACCACTCCAGCATCGCCCATTTCAAAAAAGCCATCGAACAAATCATCTGTTTGTGAACCGTCTACCCCCTCATGTAACACCCCTTCACTGGGGGGCCCTTGAGGTATTATAAATAAATAAATAAATAAATAAATAAATAAATAAATAAATAAATAAATAAATAAATAAATAAATAAATAAATAAATAAATAAATATTGAGAGGCTCCGGCGAGAAGGCTTTGTTGAAGGCGAGAAGGCCCTTTATTCGGCAAGCAGCAGCCCGAACCCGAGAAGGGACTTCAAACCACGATGATGATGATCGAGCGTTCCGCGCCCAGGCGATGAGGTGCTGATGATGAACGGGCGAGGTAAGAAGACGAAGACGATGCATTGATCGCAAATAAATGGAGGGAAAACGATGAAGGAAGCTCGGCAGTCACTTGCGCTTACAATATATATATATATATATATATATATATATATATATATATATATATATATATATATATATATATATATATATATATATATATATATATATATATATATATATATATATATATATATATATATATATATATAGTGTGAGGACTCATGGCGACGGGCGCCTGCCTTCGCGAAGAGGTAGGAAATAGTGTGGGGACGGATTGAGTCAGGTGGCTGCATCGCTTGGAGGGACGAACTAGTGTGAGGGCCAATCCCCTCACAGGGGCGAATTTCTATGCATCACCTGCAAATCTCCACCATCACACACTGGCCTCCGCCACTTCTTCATTTTGTAGATTATCATCATCATTGTGTGATCTGGTGTTCTTCGGCCCCGATCGCCTGAATAAAAGGCTGCCTCGAATCTTCGCCTTTCAATATATATATATATATATATATATATATATATATATATATATATATATATATATATATATATATATATATATATATATATATATATATATATATATATATAGATATATATATATCTATATATTTGCTGAAGATGATGCTTACGCGAACGCCTTCTAGGTGAGCGACATGCTGAGCGGGTGTCTCGGCGGCACGACGCCTTCGTGTCGCATTTGCCTGGCACCGCAGCCTGTTCGCTGGTGTCGTCACAACGCAATCGGAATGCATTTCGAAATATTTGCAATTTGCTCTTTATAGCCCTTGATACGGCCTTTACTCTTTATAGCCCTCGAAATCTTTACTCTTCGATAGCCCTTGAGTATGTCAGAGCACTTCGTTCGGATTTTGTGCTTCCAAATTCATCCCCTGTTGTTCTGTATCCGAATTCGCCATTGAATCTGAGTATGACGGCATCGAGCGAAAGGCGGCGAGCGAATTTTCAACCACCCTCCCCGCGGCCTCTGCACATTTACAAACCGCTGCCGGTAAAACGAAAAATTCCTGATGAGGCGTCCGTCACTCTTGCGGAACTTATGACTGCACTGGCACAAATGAGCATGTGCAGAGTTGCACGCAAAGACTTTGTTCATGCTACACAACCGTCCCTAGGATACTGGTTCGCGCGCGTCTTCGAAGAGCGGTGCCATCTGTCGGCGGGTGGTGGCGAGACCCTCCATAACTCAATGGGAGCGAAGAACAACAAAAATCACTGGCTAATCACACAGGCCAGTTCTCCCATTACTCTTCCAGGTATAGGCGAGACAACTTTCAATGTTTATTACTCTATATTTTTATTCTTTTGGCACGGGCCATCGGCCTTCAAATTTCTTCGATGTCGTCTAGGAGCCCTGGCTGCGAAAAGTATAATACTTTGCTCTCTTAAGTGGAGGATGATGTCGCTATAGAACTAGATATCGAATCATAATTCAGGATTCGGGTGCTTTAGCGTGTAAGAATTACGAGGACATAAAGTTTCGCCTGGAGTGTGGGCTGGAGAATATGCCAAAAACATACGCACAAACAGGTAACGTCACCACATTTACTTTCCAGCATTTGTGACATCACGGATATTGAATGATGAAGCGTGGTATTGTTGGAACTTACTTAAATATTTTTTCAACAAGCACGGAGGCTGAGGAACGTGAATGACAAATAAATGTGTGCAGGAACTTCGTCTGCGGGCGTGCTTTTGAGAAGCAGAATACTCACCTGGAAAGTTCTACGAAATAGGATGCCTCAGCACTGACGCCAGGCCTCGTCTCAGTTTCGATTTCGTTAAGTCAAATGTCAAAGTAAACTAAATGATGCACGCGGGTGAAAGCGAGAGCCAGAGCAACCATACACTCGCGCATATATATACATGTAGCCCTAATGGGTTGAAATGAGGCCACCCTCAAAATCATTGGTCGGTTGCAGGTGTGTTTGTATGCCTGTTCAGAGGCTACAGTGCCTCCCGGGGAGTGCTTCACCAGGGGTGGTATAGAGGGCGGGACTTGATGACCGATTTTGCGTGGACCCCACCCCACCAAAGAGGCGTCTAAAATCGCCGTTCGATTGGGTTCAAACCTTTGCGACGAATGGGGAAGCCAACTAGTGCAGCTCTCAAAAAGATAGTCGTCCGAGTGAAGTTGAAAACAGCGCTTTCTCTGGGCACTGTGTGATATACTCATCCTGTCAAGTAATATTAAAAGGAAATGGTAGAAAGAAATACCAGATTTGCTTTTTTATTTGCCAATAAACATTGCTTTTATTTGCTTTTTTGATTTTGATTTGATTTGCTTTTTTATTTGTTTCGTTTCCTTTGAAACTTCAGTACCAGAGGGATACGAAAGTTGTTTCAGTTTTAACTGTTCCTTCTAATCATCTAAGCACACCTTTATTTTGCTATTTTTATTGACATTTTCGTTTAAACTGAGTGTTCGATACTGCGAGCTATCTTCGCGACACGTGGTATTTGACGACTTGATTGATTGGAAAGTTTAACGCGCGGACGCAACGCAGGCGATGAGGCGCGCCGTAGTGGAACACCCCGAATTAATTTTCACCACCCGGGGATCTTTCGTTACCTTTCACCCCCTGGGGAATTTCGACCACCTGGGGAATCTCGTACACACGGGCGTTATTGCTTTTCGCTTCCATCAGAAAAGCGGCCGTCGCGGTCGGGAATCTAACCCGCGTCCTCGTGCTCAGCACCTGAACGCCTAAGCCACTGAGCCACCACAGCGGATTTATTTGTCGACTTGTGATTTAGGTATTACCTCCATTCCAGAATACGCACTCTTAATTCATCATTTAAACCTGCATGCGTAATATTGCAAGGCCGACATTTTTAATTATCAAAGATTTAGTTTTCCTGCAAAGATAAAGCACCACACAGATAAACACGCCTGCAGGCGCTGATATATGCCACTGCATTTTATTTCAAAACAAAACATAAAATGGATAAAAATTATATACTCGAATTCCCAGATCCGAATATGTTCATCAGCAAATGATTGGATCAGGAAACCAATACTTAATACATATAAGCACGTAACCAACAAAAAGTACCTAAATGGCGTGAACATATCTGCCGTAAACATAGTAGAACGATGTGGCAAGAACGGGCTTGAAAGTCTGGGTGATGAGACCACCGCCAAAGGTGATAAAGGCGAAGCTGATCACAGACGGTGTTCTTAGTTACATTGATCGCTTTATTGTGAACTGCTCCAGCGGCAACCTCGAGCGGACGAAATTTTCTCGTTATCTACGGAGACGGGGAGTTCGGAATGCTGCAATAGAGGGCATCATAATTGCTCGATTTCACAGGAATGTGAAAAGTGAGGTGTCTCGTCTCCAGCTGCGATTTTTGCAGTCCACAAGACTACGTGTTCAGTTGATGACTGTCCATGTTTTTGAGGCGGTATGCCATCGCTTAAGTGGAGCGACTCCCGACAGTTTCACGAAAGGCTAGCCTTCCTCAGCAAATATGACTTACTGCTACTATTACGGGTACTACTTATTACTACCAGTACTGCTGCTGCTGCTACTACTACTACTACTACTACTACTACTACTACTACTACCACTTCTACTATACTACTTTTAGGAATACTACTACTACTATTACTACTACTACTGCTACGACTACTACTACTACTACTACTTCTATGACTTCTACTACTGCTCCGTTTAGGAATACTACTACTACTACTACTACTACTACTACCACCACTTCTACTATACTACTTTTAAAAATACTACTACTACTATTACTACTACTACTGCTACGACTACCACTACTACTACTACTACTATGACTGCTACTACTGTGCTGCTACTAGTAGCGCATAATGTAACCAAACCGCAACGCGGTCCGTTTACACTATGTGCTAGTTGATCCCTGCGGGCACACAAAACATGCCTGTGGAGGAATAGAAAATACTGACTAATTTGGTGGAGAAACTTCTTAAACCCCCAGAATCCGTATTTTATTTCCCAGAAAAAATAGGAGGCCAGATTGTAGCCTACTTGACGCAATGACTCCATCCTTTCGATCCGTGCTATTGCACTCACGGTCAACTGTTCGTTGCCTGAGACAATTCGTGAAATTGTGTCCCAGGAATTCTGAATTCAAAGCGCATAGAATTACCGTAGTACAGACCGCAGATTCATGAAATCTTGATAAAATAAATTCGTGGCTTCGAAGATAAACGTGACATTGATTTGGTCGGTGACGCGGGCTTCAGGTATTGAACTTCAACAAGTTCCCTTCGTTTCTGCAGATTTCTTGATTCCTTGGTTGCTCTCTGTGTTAGACAGCCATTGACTGATCGAATATTTCGAGTTCACAAGTTTTTGGAGTATGCTGCAGGTATCAATGTCCTAGTGCAAAAGAACGCCTTGTTTATTGGGTGCTGTTTTATACCTATAAAATGATACTTTTTTTTAAATGCCAGCACGTCCTTGCAAAATTTCCTGAACTTTGGTAAACGCCTGAGGAGCTCAGGCGTTTAACAAAGTTCAGGAAATTCAGGCTGAGACGTCGTACATGGGGCCAGAGGATAAATCTTAATTTTCCTCTCTCACCGCTGCTATAGAAGTCACATCTAGATAACCCGCTCCAACTGCATGACACAAATGCTTCTCTTTGCCACCGAAAAATAAATTTCGTGATTATTTGCCTCGGAATATATATATTTTTTTCATTTCTATCTGTGGTACAGAAAACTTGCGAGGTTTCTTCCCCCTATGAGCCAAAATTCAGATATAATCTTTCTTTTTTTATTGCTTTTATTTATTTATTTTTCTTTTATTATTTCAGGCACTGTATTTATTCTTACATAGATGGCTTTACTAAGAGCGGGGTCGCGTGTTCGATTCCTAGTTGCAGCTGACGTTTTTTAGACGGTGGGGGAAAACAAAAACTTGAGTATACTAGTATTCGATAAACGGAAAGCGACGGGAGGCTCCGACAAACATTACACCGCCGTATATTACGCATTTTTTAAGCGACGCTTTCTACCGCTACAAGCCAAGGGTTCTGCCGCGACCATTTACCTCAACAGCAAACGCCCGCGAACAAATAAAAGAAACAACTGGTACCACCAGGGACCGAATCTGGAACGGATACGTCTACATCTGAGAGAGGGCCAGCTGTATTACCAATTGAGCTACGAGCGCACACGGAGGCGATGGAGACTGACGGTGTACTCACCGAGCACAGCTGCGGGTTTACCCACTGCGTTCTCGCTGAATGCCACGTGATAGCGTCACGCGAACTCTCCCGCAGATGTGGGCTCGCTCGCGGAATGTGTACCGGCTGTGTGCGCACCTTGTGCATGCGCTAGGAGTTAGTAACAATTAAAGGAAGCTCACACCAACGAATGGCATCTCACCGCTCCTCCGTCTCTGCCGCCGATTTCGTCGCCTCCGTCGGCTGCGGCAGATACGGAAGAGAAGTGACATCGCCTAACACCGGTTTCGAGCTTACTTTATTTTATATAAAAAAGAGTTTCCTCTCATGTGCTTCACCAACACAACTCAACCAACCACCATTCATAGATTGTGCATTGTTTCAATCTTAGCAAAGAATATCTCTTTGAAGTAAGAATAGTTGTGGTTAAGTACATTTTACTTGACTCTGGATTCACTCTTTGTAGAGCCATAATTCAGGGGACGTCTTATGGGTAATCGTTGTGGGTGTCATTTAGAGCTTCGCTTCCCAACCAACTTCACCGGATGGATTGGCGCGCATTTTTTTCTGAGGAGTCTTCATTCTGACGACATCAAAATTATTCCAGTAAATTGAAACTCGAAGGCTTGCTACAGGGCTTCGAAGGGCGAGTGAATAGGATGACTTATTTGTGGCCATCCTGCCACCATAATGTTACCAGGACGCTTTAATGAACGCTGTACCATTTTGCGCGCTCATTTCCAAGACCTCCCTGCAAGTGACTCCGCTGCATGACAATTGTAGGTATGATTGCTATATAACTATACTGGGTAGCATAGCCGACACTGCCCATTTTTGGCGCTAACAAAAACCGTGATCTCAGTGGTGATGGACCCTTCGAGATCATCCTTGTATAGCTCAGACATAAGCTCTGTTTTAGTGGTCCTGGCGCATCTGTATGCGTTGCACACGTGCCGCATGGCGACGCCATCCTCCAGGATGGCCACCCTTCTGGACGACGTAACCGCAGGCGCGTGCGACTTGTCCTCCAAGCAATAACTCCACGACCAGCACGACCCCGGCCAGAGCGATCCCGCCCAGCCAGAGCAGGAAGATGGAGCGGTGGTGCACAAAGTCCAGGGTGTCCGCCTCCCCGATCTCCGCCTTGGGACAACGTGAGAAGTCTCCCCGCAGGGCGAGCGACTCCGCCTTCCACTTGGAAAAAATTCCCATCTCCTGCACCCTGACGATCCTGCAGCAGTCATACGCCGTATCTGCATTAGTCCATAATATCGAGCCAGGTTAATGCGGCACTCAACTAGGTGCTAGTGAGGGCGTATATGTTTTACTATGGTTAGTTGATGTAAAGGAAGGTTACAAGTGAAAGCACGGTCTTATAGGCAAGGAAACGAAATCGTGGTGTCGTCCTCAGCAGCCGCGAGCCTCAGCGACTTTTCTTAGCCAGTAATCGAGCTGATGCCGACTGAGGAGATTTCAGACGTGCATACGTGTGGCGAACATTTCGCTTATCTTAGCTGAGTGTACATGAATGGTGCTCTGACATAAAATCAGTGCTATAGACATGCGGCAAATATAATGTGCGTGCCGAAGCCCCGAGTGACTTCGACCCTTTTTCAAGCTGCAACTGACCTTTCCTCCCAAAGCTTGAACACCTGCGGCAATCTGAGGCGGTTGTAGTAGAACACCATAGGATGCGAGATGACATTTTCCCGGCCAATGTAAAATTCGGTGTCCGGATAGTTCTGGCATGCTTTGGCCGCCTGATAAGTCAACGTGACCCGGTCAGCGATGATTACAGCCTTGCCGTTGGCGACCTGGTCCAGCACGAACGGCGTCCAGAGACGAGTGTAGGGAACTAGGGACCACGGCTTCAGCTTGCGGTACACCAGCCGGTCGTGCGGTCGAGGCGACAGCTGCGTAGTCCAGTTCAGGGAATCAGACAGCACGTCGTCCTACCTTTGCGGCAATATAAATAAATTCACCATAAAAGAAACAAATCTTCACGAACGTGCTGAGCGAATCCACCAGGCTGTTGTTGCCAAATTATAGATTCAAGATTTTATTTTGCCCAGTTTGGGTGGGCAGGAAAGAGGCAAAGAGGTGCGTGCGCAGCTTCACGGGTCCCCACAAAATGAAAAAAAAAACAACAAACAAACCAACATTCACAAACGATCACCTCAAGGTGGTAAGAAACCTACAAGAATTACGAACGTGGGGGCTCAATTTTACAACTAAAAAAATGGCGCCGATGTAATGTTAACACTTCTTAAGAACCTTGTGATGGAAGGAGACACGTAGCAGCGTCTGCGGTCACGGCTGACCACTACAGGAATAATAGCTTTAATGGCACTGTGTATTCATGGTGATGATGTTAACGACCCCTCTTGCCCAGCGGCGGATTCAACATGCTCCTGCCGCCGCAGATCGAGCGCTTAACCACACGCTTAACTCTGTGTCTGTGTAACTCCTTGTTCTGCTTTCGGCGCATTTCGGCGATGCTCCCGCGTTGCGGGGCCTTGTACTTTTCTTCTAGCACGTTATTGACGGAAGGGTGCTAGCGCATCGAGCTCTGCAGTTCGTCTGGAAACTATAGCGAAGCTCGCGTTCCGAATAGGGGTAAGAACTGATGCGCCGCTCTTGATGCGCCTTGCATCCTACCCCACCTCCTCCTCATTACCCTGAGCACTGGGATGTGCTGGTATCCAGCTTCTGTCCTTGCGATCACCCCCTGCTGGCTTAGAGAGCCCTCGCAACAAGGTCCTTCATCGCGGTAATCCATCGCGTTTCAATGGTCTTGGGCTGGCGGAGCGCATGTGTGGCAGGGGTGACGTCACGCCCCATAGGCCGCTGTTCGAAGGAGTCACAGCTGCGCTGACTCGGATCCTCGCTGCTGTGCCGCCCCATGACCAGGCGAGGTTTAACAGCTGCTTCGCCGGTGCTTGGTCGCTCAGTCTTGCCATGGATGGCGGACCGGCTGGGCCGCCTGGGCTTGCACTTCAGGGCAAGGGACAGGCTGCATCCAATCAGCCAGTAGCCTAACTTTCATGAAACACGGTGTGCAATAGTCTTTGCAAAACTAAGCCACACAGATCTTTCGCTCGCGATGATTAGGTTTAACAGTGTCGAACCTCCCCGAGCGCTGTTTTGACATGCACTAACACCGTTAATAGTGATCCACCAGCACAATTCTTCCCAAGTGAGATTGGTGTTCAACGCAGAAGTTTGGGCTTCTACATGGTTCGACATGGTAAAAAGCGCACTAGACGGGGACAGAAGAAGAGAGAGTGACATGGGACGAGCGCTGACATCAACTGGTGAGATTGGTTATATTACTCGAATTTCCTCTTGGAGGTCCGTCCACGTGCCGTATAGCATCGGCGGAACGTGCTTCACGAACTCTTTAAGGGAGCTTTTAAGAAAAGTTTAAGTTCGGCTCAATCAAAAGGTGGTTTTGTCCCGAAAACTGTGAAAGTAATTTCATCGTAAGCTTCAAACAAATAATCTACATTGAGGAGAACAGATGAAGCATTGGCGACTCCGCAGAAACTTTTTGGCGAGGTCTTAATGACGTCACAGGAGCTCTCTTGTGATATTGACTGCCGCCGACTAAAGCAACCGTCAGGAAACGTCACTATGCGACGGTAGTGTAGACTCTGCTTCCGTTTTATTATCACTTGGATTGTAATTCATAACGTGTGCTTTAGGCCGGGTTCAGGCTGTTGCTGCAGCTGTCCTAATAGCTGTAAGAATGACGTAATTTTACGTCTCAGCCAACCGAACTGCATGACATGCCGCTTTTTTACGTCCATATATCCCGATATGGCTTTTCAGTCGGTAGTCTGAACATACCCTTACACACGGACAAGTATGTGTTTAGTGTTCCCTCTATTGCGCCGCCGCTCCCGCTGTTGCGCTAGTATTGACGTCACGTCGCGCGAAGTTTGAACGTTCCTCAATATTTTTTGCGTTCTTTTAGTTTAAAAAGACGTCTTAGTGGCTGGAATCGAGCGTAGGGGGTTAACTGGTTTCTTCAAACTGAACAAATTGTGTTTTGTCTGCACGTCCATTTAATAGAAGTGGTTCTACCATATCAGTTAAAATTGCTTGATACGAAACGGGCAGCCCGGCTCAAGCAGTCCGTGTCCCACGGGTTATTCGGCACACCATGCGCGCATCTTAGATGAAAGAGAGCTATATTGCCTGACCGCAAGGAGGAGCGGGTAGGCGGGGCCTCGCAGCATGTACAGCTTGACATCCTCGCGCGCAGCCAGGTCGGCGGCAGAGTTGATCCGCCCGCCACGATCCTCACGCACGGTCAGGGCAGCCTTCATTTTGCCGGTGAAGACGTTGGTGAACACCAGCATCGCCACCCACCAGATCGCCACCACGAGTCGAGATGACGAGGCCCTGGGCGTGGTGGCATTGCCTGTGCGCAGCAACGTGTGAACTCTAATGCACAAGGGAAGCTCTTACCCAGCAGGACACCCTATGAGACATGCTCCTGTTATTCGAGTGTTACTCGTTAACCGAAATGAGGGAATCAAACGCTTCAGGAGGTAAAAAACAACCAAAATGATGCCCACTCGTCCGAATTATGTGAAGGTGGGTTAAAACAGTAAGTACGTACAGTTATTTCTCGTGGATTCAAGTTCAAATGAAACGTAAACGGGTACACACCTTCAAGAAACATATTAGCCAGAAGCCTGAACAGGTTGTTTCGGAACTCGGGCATGAACTTCAAGCGGGAACCCGGCGCAAGCGTGACGATTAGTGACAGCAAGATGAGAGACACCAGCAGCATGGCCCACACCTAAGCAGTAAGTAAACGCAGTGAAGAATGGAAATGCTTCGAACCATCGAAATGTTATTAAATTAAGAAGCCGAAGCATTTCATGCAAATCACGTGGCGGTTTTAAATATCGCAATGCGAGTTCCATGGTCACGCAGAAAAATGTTTACCCCAAACGTCCAAAGGGTCCTCTCCCGATCTCATATGCGTGCGGTCAGTCCTGGCTTCTAAGAGTATTTGTAACCAATTATCAGTGACCATTTTTCAATGATGTCAAAAACAAAGACGTGTCGATGTTTGGTATTACCCGCAGGTGTCTGGTATTACCCGCAAACTGCAGCCCACCAGTCGTCTTATCCAGAAGACCTAAAGCCGAGCCTCTCAAAGACCTAACGTGTCTTTCCAAAGCGCCCTTCAAAAATTGCTAGGCACTCCTTTGGTCTAGACTTTTATGTCCCGCGAAGCCTTGTGACGTTCGGCTGAGTAGCTATTGTATAATGGGTCGATTTGACTAGATTCGCGGGGTGCATTAGCTTTGCTGGAACTTCTGATTCACTGCACTGCGCTGGATTACCGGTAATGACGTAACGGGAGGAGGATTTAGCGTCGTAACCGAAATTGTCATTTTTTGGTTACGACGCTATTAGTGACAACATCACATCCGGTTATGATGTCGTGTTTCGCGCTAACATTTACCGTCGGACCCTCGTTCGTAATGAACACGTTTTGAGTCAGTGCCCTTTCAGCGCAATTAGGTTAGGTGGCGTTTTTGTTTGCGCTACTCTGTGATGTCAGGGGGATGACAGGACTATGTTGGCTACTGGTGCATGGTCAGGTATGTTTGTTACGCACCAATTTTCAAAGTTAGGCCTCATCATGAAGTACTAAACATATACAACACGCCCGCTCGAAGGGCGCAAGGAACGCAGCGGTCGGCCATCATTTCTGGGAAAAGACGCTGGCACTGCACGTCGCGCATCAGGCAGTTTCTAATCGGCGTAATTCCTTTCCTGCCTACGGATGGGTGTGGGTGTCGCAAAGAAAAACTCGGTAAAGTTCCTTCGCAACTTCGCAACAACAACAACAAAAAAAACAACAACAACACGAAGATCTGTATTCGCACCTGAAAAACACATCGATATCTATCAAGAAAAAAAAAACATACACTTCAACTCCTTTCTTGTTTCTCCCAGTTAGGTGATCTATTACAAAAAACAAAAACGCTGGCGAAGCTTGTACTAAGTCACCCAAGGCTTGAACCATAGCGAAGCTGCAGAATTTCTTTATACGTGAGCAATGAAGGGCACATCACCCAGCACTTGTACAAATTTGGAATTGTGTATTTATATGTTCCGTCGTCACTTTGCACTGTACTAGCAGTAGTCTTCGTCACATGCATTGATATCGTCGCGATTTTCATGCCAAGCATTGCATGCGCGGTAGCGCTTGACGACAGCTGTGGCGCAGCGGCGACGCATACGTGGACGTACGCGTGCGGGCGTTCCTGGAGTCGCGTTGAGGTTCCGTGGAGCCAGTGTTGCGCCAGCTGAGGTACTACTGGTTGCTAAGCAACGCTTGTTTTTTTTTTTGTTTTTTTTTGGTAAAGCCACTGTACGTGAAGGGAACGGTCCGCGGTTGCCGCGAGGCACGGGGTCACGAGCGCTCCGTATTTTACGGATATTCTTAAGGCATTACGCTTTGCCCGTATACGGCCCGCTACAACAACTCCGCTTCTAATAAGACCACGGGGCGCATGGCAGGCAGTCTCGAAATGCAGAAAAGTGAGCGATATAAATGCTACCGCATCTCTGGCGAACAAGAAGTTGTGCCTTAAACCCACATGATAGTCGGAATGAGCACATTGAGCACAATAGACTCGCCCAATCGCTGAAAACTTCCCGTAAACCAGTAAACGGCGAGCTTTAGATTTCTGCAGTTCGCCTGTACCTCCCAGTCGAAGGTGGTCAGCGAGCTGGCGATGCTGCTGTGGTGCGCGACGTTCCTGCTCAGGCTTCCCAAGATGACGGCGTCTTCCAAGAGTATGTACCCCGAACGCACGGCCACTTCTCCCCTCTCGTTGGTCGGGTAGAACAGTGTACCCGAGAGGTCGCTCTCCTGGACATCGGGTAACATATACG
This sequence comes from Haemaphysalis longicornis, assembly GCF_048455015.1. Lineage (NCBI taxonomy): Eukaryota > Metazoa > Arthropoda > Arachnida > Ixodida > Ixodidae > Haemaphysalis > Haemaphysalis longicornis. Next base: position 90,165,794 of record NW_027526361.1, read on the forward strand.
TTAAACACCTAAAGCTTTGCAAGAATCCCTGAGCGTTATGGGATGTGGTTCAAACATCTGCAGCGGAAGATTAAGTTTTATAGAACAGTCGCCGAGTTGGCCAAAATGCAAATGCAAGTATCTTAAGCTAACGAACTGCACGTTCGCGATCTTTATCATGGCAAAAATGCTGTTTTCAACAAAAGCTAACAAGAGCTTCAAAGTATAGGTCACACCAGAAAAGTAACCCTAAAACTGTTCTCAGTTTTTCTACGGCATACTACTTGGCATCTAATTTAACTGGCACAGACTAATGTGAACCAGAAAATGGAAGACTATATAGCGTGATATAAGGCATGCGTGCGTCACATAGATATGAAAACGCGCTCACGTTTCTTTGAAGTTCTCCCAGGAAGCCCGTCCAGGAGCCATTGGGCAATCGAATGCCCCAATCGGGGGTGCTTTGGTGAACCGTCGTTACTTGCCTGCGTTATGGTCACGTGCGCGTTACGCCCAACACGTGTTTGGTCCGGTGCATAGAAACGATAGGTTACGCCATCTTTCCTTTGAGATGCCAACGCGGGTGTGTTGAATCATAGTCACCGAAATGAGGAAAAGATGGGGGAAGTTAGGGGATAACCGACAAAATTTGCGTTCTTGTTAATATTCCAGAAACTATTTTGGGAAATGTTTGCGCCCATTCCGGACACGTGCGTGTTCTGGAATTGGACAATCGGGCTTTTGCAATCAGTACATCTGACGGAATACCGAGGTTCCCTCGTAATTTTAACGTTCCCCATACACATGCCATCCCTGCTAGCTTTAGGGATAAACAACCCAAGATTCAGTAAGCAGAGATGCTCCACTGTACGTTACGTCTATAAACATGCAGAAATAGTGCGGCTACGTCGCTTCTTTGAACAAATCTGGCAGAAATATTTACCCAATGTTGAACTGTTTTGCCGTGTCCCAAAGCATCATGATGAGACGCGCCCCGAACCCCTTGAAATGGACGGAGCCATTCTTGTAGAAGCTTCCGTGAGGGAGGTGCTGTAAGTGGACACGAAGGACAAGAATACAGGAAGCGCCCTAACACAGCGTTGTGTTTACTTAACAAACGATGCATTTCGAAGACAGAATTGAACAAAAAAGTCGCATTTCACTTCTCGTTTACTTCAACATTGTTTCGTCGGCGGCTGGAAATATCAGCCATGGTCACTGAAGGGGACACGAAAAGAAGTGGGTCATAGTGGCTGCGATTCTTAGCACAACGATACCTTCTGGCGTTTATACACAAGCGAAATGCTCACGTTTAGCACCAAGGAGTGGGGTAATGCTACATTTGGGAGCATGATCACGGATGGGCCGATTTGTTCTTCCTAAAATGGGAGTGCAACCATGCGCCTTTTAATGCGAAGCTTTCTTCCGCTCTTCTGCCGTTTTTGCGGGGAGCTGCTGCTGCTTCATGGCCGGGTGCGCCGCTGAGTTTTTTCATATACACGAGGGAACGCCGGCCTCCGGAGTGTCGCGTCAGTGGGGCTTGGAGAGAGACGTGGGGTGGGCACCCAGGGAAGTTGCAAGTAATTACGCTGGCCTTCCTGATGGGGGGGGGGGGGGGGGGGGGGCGGGGGGGGGGAGGATGCTGGGGAAGCACAAGTTCATGCGTGTATCACGCGTTCTCTGCGCTTGGAGCCGGTGGCGTCTTCCCCAGGTGGACTGAGACGTCCAACGTTTCTTAATACGTCTTGTCGCTCTCGCCAGTGCTCACCGTTCTGAAAAAATAACCAGCTACGCCAAGTAAAATGACGCACTAAAAATGCTATACGCGAATTCACTGCAAACCAGGGCACCGTGACGCAAGCTTCGCGTTACGTCGATTCCCAACTATATATGTGACCCTTCAATGTTTTCTTTCTGGGCTCATAAATGGCGCACGTGTTCTATTTGGGGCCTACACAATTTTCTTTTCTGTGAAGCACAGAAAGTGCATGTTAGAAGGAAAAGCTTTAAAACTTATACCTGTCGGTTCCCATATATTATTTTGTAGCGCCTATTAGATGTACAGACTCAATAAAGGAAGCAAATTATTGCAAGCAACCGATTTTTCTACTTCAAGTTTATAACAGAGAAAGTTTGCGGTTTTCTCGCTAATCGAAAATTATTATACAATATTATTCTGCGCCCATAAAGGCGCTGCCAAAAGTGAATTTCGTTTGTCACAAAATACTGTAATAAAGCAATTTAATCGGTCATTCATCTTCAATGTCGATCGGTATTTTTTATGCACGTCTACAGTCATTGTTGGTTCCTCTGCAGCCGGAATGACGCCTCGAAGCCCGCGCACAGCATAGCATAGTGCCGCATGCGGTTGTAAAACCAGTCTAACCCGCATGTGCACACAAAACCAGTCAGACTATTCAGCTTCAATTTTCTAGTATTTTCGTTGTACTTTGCATTCTGAGCATTAGCCACACAGCGGTGAAGCCTCCAAAGAGTAGCCCCCCTCCCTTCCCCCCTCCCGCTCCCCCCACACACGCACACATTCATAAAATGCCTGTTCAACTTTGCTGGGAAAGTCAGTGAGTGCATAAATAAAGAAGTAAGTGCCTCATTGAGCAAACCAACAAGCATGGAAGCAAACAAGCAAGCCACCATGAAATATAGGACTTAAAGCCCCCGCAATATTATTTTTTTAATATGGTGAATGTACGTTAAAGGTACGGCGCGCTACCAAGGCCTCCACCGCACCCTGGTCAAAAAAGTTACATAAAAAAATGAACACCGAGTAATACTTTAAGCGCTGCGGATTGAGAGAATATGCCAGTAAGGAATAAACTCGTAAACCTGGGGTTAAAAGCAGGAGCTTACATTTAAAGTCGTGACCCGCAAGATTGTTCCGCTGCTGTTGGACATGTTAGCTACGCTGAGCAACCCTTCAGACGCTTGAGGAGAAGCAAATGCTTCTCGCTATTATATGCCGGTCGCTAGGATTGCTCCATTGCAAACCGTGTTATTTGATAAGACACACCGTTTTTCTGACTTCTGCTGCCTCTAGCTGGCGTCTGAACTGCTCATGTAAAAACGTGTTCTCAATAAGTGGAAGTAGATTAGATCGCTCATGCAGCGGCCAGCCATGGAACCGCAATGTGTACGTTAGCCTTGCCAAAGCAGAAAAAATTGATGTACGTTGGAACACAGCTCGGAATTACGAACTGACAGAAACTACGCACTGCCAGCACAAATACAAGCTTGAGGGGATGTCAGCTACCGAAGGTATGTCAACAAGGCGGCTTTATTTACATAATTAAATGACGTTGAACTGATGTCGTGCTGCGCATATAATTCTCGCGATGGTTCGATACTCCTCTTGTCACCATGTTGCTGTGAAAAATAGAGGGTTCCTGACGACTAAGTATGACCATCCTGACGCAAAAATGAGGCCTGTGTCTGCACATAGTACGACCTGCAACAAATTAGACACGAACACACAAGGACAGGCCAAATAGTGATGCGGGTTCAGAATGAATGTTACACAGGCTGTGGACACCTCATAATCATAAATGATTCATGCTTCTTTGACATCAATCGAAAAGAATGGCGAAACGTGTTTGTTCCACTTCGTATTTCTCTGCTCGCGTTTTTTGTGTGGCCGGCTGTACATGTTTCGTCAACTGAAAGTGAGACGACCAGGACAATGAAATCAAAAGGAAATAAATTAGCGTTGGTATCCGTGTCACACACAAGGCTGAATATTGACGATCAATCAAGCATTTGGCATGTCTCGACAGCAAGGCTTAAGGACGGGTTGCCGCTGCCACGTTGCTTTCAAGGCTAAATTGGGAAGGCCTAAGTGTGCTCATTCGATTAGTTCATACACAAAAAACAGCAGATGGCGCATTTTACATTACATGCCGACATCGGTGCATTGTGTTGTTGTTGTAGAGGAAAGTCTTTACTGTCTATATCCAGGAATGGATCATGCCACTCAGGCGCAATTGTTTCAGAAACAAGGGAAGGCAACGATTTGCATGGACTCATAAAAAGCCACGAACGGACGGGTTATTTTTGGAAGACTTTTTCAACGAATCGTGCCGTCGTATGCTTAGTACAAATTTCTGCCGTGATGGCGTTTATAGTTGCCGTGAGTTCCAAAGAAGCAACCGCGACTTGTGCATGCGGTAAATAATCAGCAAGTGATGATTGTCCCCGAGAACCATGGGGGTGTTGACGAACATCGCATTACATGTAATTTGCAAGGAGAGTGATGCTGATGTGCCTTCTTCGTGGTCCGTCATCAACAAAAAAAATTAAACCAGCTTCACTGACTTAACGTCGTGAACGCTGAGGGAAAAAGCGAAGCTGCCTGGCGTTCCCTAATCGCAAGGATAAACTTCTCAGAGATTCTCAAAGCCGGAAGATCGATTCCCGTTCGCGCCAATTCATTTGTTATGTGTTCCACTGCTCGCGCCATCTACTGGAAACTTTTGTTACTTTTGAACTTCTAACACTGCCGCGAGACGGTGCCGCGAGCGCTTTTGTTTTTTGGCATTGTTTTGTTTTGTTTGTGGGTATATTTTTGTATTTGATCTCGTAAAAGTCAAGCAGCGATATATTTTTAATTAACCGGACAATGCAAATATCACTTGCCTATTGATTTCTTGCCTCGAATCAGCCTAATGTATTGTTTTTCGCTCTACAACGGTGACAAGTACATACATTGCCACCAGATGTAGTAGTTTAGAAAAGGTTTGCCCATAACAGCGTCTCGTTCACGCATTTCTTTTAGGTTGCTGAATGTGCGCTTGGCGCTCGCTTTCCTCCTCACTAGGTTATGTGCCCACCTCATCGCTGCGACCGCGTTACCACATTTCGTCCCATAAAAACTTCGCTGTTCGCTGTTAAAAAAAAAAAAATCAACATCGCACGCCACCAGGCCACGTGCTACGTGCCTACGCATAACTGCCTAGAAACTACGAGAAGGCGTGTGTTAGGGACCGAAATCGACCAATATGTCCTGACCCTTTGAAGGTTTTCTAGGGGCTACAAAAATCTTTCTCAACTTATCTATACATACATCATATTATTACGTATTTGCTTCCTGACCCAGATTTATAGATATGTTAGGTATTACTTAGGACAAACCCTCAACTTAATTGGTTCATACTGGTAACATCACGCATATGAGCAAAGGCCATTTGTATATGGTCTTTGAGGGGGCACGGGAGCATTCACGGCTTCACAGCTGACATGTCGCGCTTAGGCGCTTCTGGCGTTCCCACATTTTTGGCCCCCGACAGTTTCCTGCTCGACCACCCATAAAATTCCACGGTCATCGGCTTACCAGGATGACAGCATTCGGCCAGCCAAACACACCGAACCGGACTTCCTTCTGCTGATGCGCAGTGTCGGCTGCGCACCGACGTCTTCGACGGCGATATCAGCCTCCGGAGAAGATATAAACTACTCGCCACCACGACAGCCTTTCAGTGGGCACGGGACCATTCACGGCTTCACAGCTGACATGTTGCGCTTCTGCGCTTTGCAGGTACGTAAGCAGTACTCATTATACGCTAAGAAAAGCGATAATCGTTTCCTTTTTCTGCTCCCGTGCCCACAAGTGCTTTGCGAAGTTGCTGGTGAATGTGCATCAATGGCTTTGTTGTTGCTGCGTTCCGGGGACGTTGAAACGAACCCGGGGCCGCCTAAAACCCGCTCTACAGCCTCTGTATCCGCTTTAGACGTGGATACTTTGCCTGACGAACCATCTGAACAAATGAATGTTATCTTCCAGCTTCTTAAAGACCTACAGTCACGTTCTGTGAAATCCTCAGAGCGCCAAGCTGAGATTATTGTACATGTAAAGGCCATTCAGTCAGGTATTGGTCAGATTGAAAACAAAATTGGTTGCATCCAATCAAGGCTAGATGCCTTGGAGGAAAAAATGAAAAAGTACGAACATCAGACCTTGAAGACTCGACTGAGACCTTATCCACTCAGCATGGCGCTCTGCAGTCCCGCGTAGATGAATTGGAAGATAGATCTCGGCGGAATAATTTATAATTTCATGGTATCCCTGACTCGCGAGAAACATGGCAACAATTGGAAGACCGCATTAAAGAAGCCCTAACAGGTGTACGTGATGCGCAATCTATTGACAATTCTATCGAACGTGCGCATCGCTTGGGAACGTTCGTGCCAAATAAGAGTCGTGCAATAATAGTTAAATTCTCCTCCTATAAAATAAAAGACAAAATACTTTCTGCTCGAACCAAGCTAAAAAAAAGGATATTTCGGTTACAGAAGATTTTTCCCGCGCCACACGTTATGCTCGCAAACAACGTATCGACTTTGCGAAATGCCAACCTAATGCTCCTCACTTTAAAATACAGTATAATAAGCTTGGCCTAAATAAAAAACAATACATTAATGATCCGCAAACTGAAAGCGTAACAGAGCACACTAAACAGGTTTTGAATCTTAATCAGTTGACCTCTGGATCAAGTCACAATGCGTAGGATTGCGCGAGGGGCAGTGGATCAAGCTTATCTCATGTGTCTGTCCTGTTTACTAACATCCGAAGTATAATGAACGAGCGTGATTCCTAAACTTCGGCAATTGAAACTTGTAACTGTGATATTCTAATACTCACTGAAACGTGGCTGCAACCTGAAATACACAACCATGAAATTCTATCGCATGCGCACCGCTTTTCGTTTTATTATTGTGATCGCACTTCACGTATAGGTGGCGGGGTCCTTCTGGCCAGTAAAAAAAAATTTCAATCTGGCTGTATTCACGTTAACACTTCACTTGAAATCGTGTGGGATATTGCGCTGAACTCGATTTTCAAAAAGTTTTGATCGGTGCTTGTTACCGCCCCCCCCCCCTAGTTATTCTTCCGATTTTGTCAACGAGCTTCATGACGTCATTAACACGGTTTTTACGCTACCCCAACTTGCCTCTCTTTCTGCTAGGTGATTTCAATATTCCAAACATAACCTGGGCTACCACGCCTCCAACTATGCATCCGTTTACAACACTAGGCAACGATTTTCTAAACATTTGTTTTGTGTTTTCACTCGCCCAAGTGATTACACAGCCAAAAAGACATACACAAATTACAAGAAACACTCGTGATTTCGCCCTAACATTTAGGCCTGACCTAGTTTCGGACATGACACTCTTGCCCGGCTTCAGCGACCATTTATTGATATCTTTCCGCGTCAACATATCGCGTCCGAAAGCCCCTAAAAAAGCAAAAACTATTCGTGAATACAAGAAGGCAAACTTCTCGGCGATTAACAACCAGCTATGTTCATTCCTTGACCGTTTCTTAGTAGGTTTCGATAAGCGCAGCGTACAATCTAACGGGACATGTTTCTTGCGCCGGTTCATGACTTATCTGACCGATATATTCCTGTGCGCAGAATTATTGCTAACCAAAATGAACCATGGTACACTTCACACATAAGGCGTCTTTTTAACAAGAAAAAGCGATTATATAAATTAGCGAAAAAATGTGGACACGCTAATCGATGGGCTGCCTAAAAATCGGCTTCTAATCAATATATAACAGCAATAAAAACTGCCAAAGATAACTTTTTACGGAATACGTTGCCATCTATGTTGTCGACTGATATTTAAAAAATTTGGTGCAATATTAAACCAAGCATAAATGACACTATAATCCTTGTTGATATTGTTGGAAATACAGTTCACCCGAATGATTGTGCGACAATACTAAATGATGCTTTTACAGCGAATTTCTCGGTTCATTCGAGTAATATATACCTTCCTTACAACAATGTAACTACCCTAGCATGCCCCCAATAATTATTGAACCAAGTGGCGTTGCTGCCCTAATTAGGTTGCTAAAACCTTTTTCGGATACCCGTAGTGATTTAATTATTCCAAAGTTTTTAATAAGTACTTGTGTTTACTCGTCTGTTATACTCACCATGATCTTTCAGCAGTCCCTCGAAAACGGTGGCCTGCCTCTTGATTGGCTGGTTCCATTACATAAATCAGGTAGCAAACACTCTCCTTTGAATTACCGCCCTGTATCTCTTACTTGTATACCATGCAAAATATTTGAACACATTTTGTTTTCCAATCTTGTTAATTTCCTTGAGTCAAATTCATTTTTCACAAACACGCAGCATGGTTTCCGTAAGACTTACTCATATGATACACAACTGGTATCTTTCACACACAAACTGAACTTCATCCTTGACCATTCCTCAATAGCTGACTGCATATTTCTTGATTTTTCGAAAGCGCTCGATAAAGTTTGCCATAAGTTATTGTTATCTCAACTTAACCAACTAAATCTTGACCCCAAACTTCTTACTTGGCTCGAAATATTGTCACCGATAGGACGATGGACCTTGGTGGTTTAGGGTTGAAGGAATTGGCTTTATTGCCACGAACTCGTTGGTTCCTGAGAACAGCGACAGCGCGCTTGCCGAGCGCCAACAACGTCGTCTTCCTCTGGCCGTCGGTCGATGATGATAGTGGGGGATTGACCATCCGCCGTGTCAATGAATTCTAATGATTGCGGCATTACCCCCCTCTTCAAGAGCGCATCGCCTTGATGCGAGTGGATACGTAAACTGCAATGCGCTACTCTACAAGTGACGGCTGGAATGCTAGCGAACAAAGTAGGGTTTGAGGCGCACAACATGTACAACGTCCGGATGTAAAGGTCGTCGGGATGAAGAACGCACTGCGTCCGGTAGTACCTCGTAGTTAACGTCGCTGATACGGCGCAGTATTGTATACGGCCCGAAATAACGCTTAAGGAGCTTTTCGCTAAGACCACGGCGTCGAACGGGTGTCCAAACCCACACCTTTTCTCCAGGACTAAAGTGTACGTCACGTCTACGAAGATTGTAGCGAGCAGCGTCGACTGACTGTTGAGTGGAAATTCGGATTCTGGCTAATTGCCGGGCCTCCTCTGCGCGCTGAGAGACTAGTCGAGCGTCCTCGTGGGCCCCATCATCAGGCAGGAGGGGCAACATAGCATCCAGCATTGTGGTTGCTTGCCGGCCATGACCCAGTGAAACGGAGAAAACCCTGTTGTCTCCTGGACGGCAGTATTGTACGCGAAGGTAACAAAATATAAATTCTCGTTCCATGTTCGATGCTCCACGTCGACGTACATCGTCATCATGTCTGTAATAGTCTTGTTGAGGCGCTCTGTCAGTCCATTGGTTTGAGGGTGGTATGCAGTAGTTCGGCGATGACTGGTGTGACTTAGGCGCAGAATGTCTTGCGTTAGTTGAGCTGTAAACGCGGAACCGCGGTCGGTGATGAGAACCTCTGGTGCACCATGTCGTAGAACAATGTGATGGATAAAGAAAGCAGCTACTTCCGATGTGGTTGCGAATGGAAGGGCTTTGGTTTCGGCGTATCAGGTTAGATAATCCGTTGCCACAACTATCCAGCGATTGCGTGCGATCGGCAAAGGAAAAGGACCTACCAGATCCATTCCAACTTGCTGGAACGGGGTCGTCGGCGGATCAATCGGTTGAAGAAGTCCGGCAGGGCGTGTTGGGGGCCTCTTTCGCTGCTGGCATTCTCCGCATGTTCTGGTGTAATGACGCACAGCTTTGGGAAGATGAGGCCAATAATACTTTTCCCTTAGTCGCGCTAGCGTACGGGTGTAACCAAGGTGTCCCGAAGTCGGATCATCGTGACAACTTTCAATAATCTCCGTGCGTAGATTGTCCGGCACGACCAGGAGCCACGAGCGACCGCCAGCCGCAAAGTTCTTCTTGTAGAGGACATTGTCCCGAAGAGTGAGCGCCTGCACAACACGTTTGAAGGCTCCAGGGACAGCACTTAATTGGTCCTCCAAGTAAGCGATCACCTGCCTGAGCTCAGGGTCGCTCCGTTGGCGTGTCACCATGTCCACACTACTGACTGCTCCCAAGAAGGCGTCGTCATCGTCGTCGGTAACAGCCTGCCCACACCCCATGGGAGCCCGAGAGAGTCAGTCGGCGTCACTATGCCTGCGCCCAGACTTGTACCCTATAGTTACGTCGAATTCTTGTAGCCTCAGGCTCCACCGTGCTAGACGGCCAGACGGGTCCTTGAGGTTGGCCAGCCAGCATAGGGAGTGGTGGTCAGTGACCACGCGGAACGGGCGCCCATAAAGATAAGGGCGGAACTTAGTGACAGCCCAAATGACAGCGAGGCACTCCTTCTCAGTAGTGGAGTAATTGCTATCCGCCCTAGAGAGCACGCGGCTCGCATATGCAATGACTCGGTCAGCGCCATCCTGGTTTTGAATAAGTACCGCACCAAGCCCCTTGTTGCTAGCGTCAGTGTGAATTTCTGTCGTCGCCTCCTGGTCAAAGTGCCCCAAAACAGGTGTTGTCTGTAGCGCTTCTTTGAGTCCTTCGAAAGCCTGTTGATGCTCACGCTTCCTTCAAACGAAACACCCTCCTTCGTGAGGTGGGTCAGTGGGGCGGCAATGTGGGAAAAGTTCCGAATGAAATGTCGGTAGTAGGCGCAAAGGCCCAGGAACCTTCTGATCGCGTTTTTGTCTGATGGTCTCGGGAAAGTGCTCACTGCAGCAGTCCTCTCTGGGTCAGCGCGTACTCCTTCGCTGCTGACGACATGGCCAAGACATTTGAGCTGGTCGTAAGCAAATCGACATTTTTTGGGATTTAGTGTCAAGCCGGCGGTTTTCAGAGCTTCAAGCACGGCTCTCAGCCGACGTAAGTTCTCCTTGAAAGTGCAAGCAAAAATGACGACGTCATCAAGGTAAACAAGACAGGTCTGCCATTTCGGGCCTGCGAGGACCATGTCCATGACGCGCTGAAATGTTGCCGGTGCTGTACATAGCCCAAACGGCATAACTTTAAATTCGTACAGGCCGTCTGGTGTAATAAATGCAGTCTTCTCCCTGTCCCGCTCATCAACCTCGATTTGCCAATAGCCACTTTTTAAGTCAATAGACGATAAGTAACGAGCATGACGGAGCCGATCAAGCGTGTCATCAATGCGTGAAAGGGGGTATACGTCCTTCTTAGTCACTTTGTTCAATCGCCGATAATCCACACAAAACCGCAATGTTCCGTCTTTCTTTTTCACAAGCACAACCGGCGTGGCCCAGGGGCTTGTCGACCATTGAATAACGTCGTCCTCGAGCATGTTTCGAACCTGCTCCTGGATAACTTCCCTATCTTTTAGAAAAACGCTATAGGGTGGTTGACGGACAGGATGTGTTATGTCGTCAGTAATAATTCTGTGCTTGGCTACACTTGTCCTGCCAATACCGGTTTCTGCAGCGAAACAGTCCCGAAAGTCGTCACGCAGTTGGGATAGCTCGTGCGCCTCTGAGAACTAAACCTTCGGATTGATGTCTAAATCGATGGACGCATTCATGCCTGGTTTCCGGGCGGCAGATCGTGTAGTCAGTTCGGACAGCAAAGGATCGTCAATTGAGTCGGCAATTCCTTCCAGGTAAGCTACGGTCATTGCTCTCGTCAAATGCTGTGGCTCGTTCCGGAAGTTCGTAACAAGGACATTCGCGTGTCCTTGATGAAGATATATGCCTCGAGCAATGCCGATCCCCTTTTCTAGATGAAATTGGAGACGTCCCTCGATCAGAGTCTCTCCGCTAGTTGCCATATCTGTCTGTACAAACAAGAATACGCTGGAGCGTATTCTTGTTAATTTGTTGTTAATTTGTTATTTCGTTTGTTAATTTAAAAGATTTGTTTGATAATTCATTAATTGTTCATTTGTTTGTTCATCATCATCATCATCACCAGCCTGTCTACGCCCACTGCAGGGCAAAGGCCTCTCCCATTATTTTCCAATTACCTCGGTCCTGTGCCAACTGTGACCAATTTATCCCCGCAAACTTCTTGATCTCATCTGCCCATCTAACTTTCTGCCGCCCCCTGCAGCGCTTGCCTTCTCTAGGGATCCACTCTGTTACCCTTAATGACCAGCGGTTATCTTTCCTTCGCATTACATGCCCTGCCCAAGTCCATTTGTTTGTTAGGCTTCGTTAATTTAAAAGATTAAAAGATTTGTTCATTGGTACGACTTAAATTGTAACCAGATGTAAAAAATATGAAAATGTTTTTATAATGTTTCATAAACTGGCTACGTTATTGTGGGAACGGGCTAAATAGGAAAATACGAAACGGTAAGGTTCTTTCGCCCCGGGTTGAAATGGGAAGGAACAAACGGAAAGGTTGAAATGGGCATGGGTTCAAACGGGAACGCGCCAAGTGGGAAAGGGCGAAACGGGAGGGTCGTTTTGCGCCGGGTTGAAACGGGAGGGAACAAGCATGAAGGGTGAAATGGGAATGGGTTCAAACGGGAACCTCCCCTTCATTTGGTGCTGCTGTTTTACTTTCACGCTGTGCCCTGCGCCTGCATCTCTCAATGCCCTCCTTCTGCACAGCTCTTTTCCTTTCCCGGCGTACGATCCATGGCTCGCGCTCCAATTTTCTGCGCAATTCTGTGTGCCTCACTATGATTTTTTGTACCTTACGCGTTGCATGAAGGGTCCAGATGTAAGGCTTGCGCCTTCCCTGAGATCACATCCAAAAAGGGTAGCTCACACGAAGAGATGGGTACCAAAAGAAGGCGAGGTTGGAAAATTTCAATTTGGCGCCCATAACGCAACCACTTGAACAACGCCCCGCAAAATAAAAATTTTGCGGCACACTTAAGTCTGCATAGGTGCTTCGATGGCGAAAGCCCGGCGTACCACCCGAAGGGTGCCTCTTATATACACGTCCACGAGTCCACACCACAGCCATGCTAATTTTCCGTCCTTAATACATCTTAATCCTTCTTAACCTACTTCAATACGCATTAACTTATATCAACCTTAGTTCACCTTGCTACACCTTCATTCATTGTAATCCGCTTCAGCCCACCTGATTTATTTTTATACTTCCCCTTAATTGTCTAATACACATAAATGCTTATCTTATTCTATCTCATTTCATCTTAATTCACGCAGATATCTGCTAGTTCTTCGTAATCTGCTCTAATCCATTTTAATCCACCCTAACCATACCCTAATCCAGAGGTCGGCAAACTCACTCATGAGTCCACTCACTCAGACTCATTTGGACTCAAACTCACGGGTGAGTTTGAGTTTGAGTGAGCGCGAGGCTAGTGTGGCATGGTGAGTTTGAGCTTGAGTGAGTTTGAGCCGAGTGATCACGACTGAGTTTGAGTCCGATTGAGTTTGAGTCCATTTTGAGTTCTGAGTACATTTTGAGTTTGAGTCCATTTTGAGTTCTGAGTACATTTTGAGTTTGAGTCCATTTTGAGTTCTGAGTACATTTTGAGTTTGAGTCCATTTTGAGTTCTGAGTACATTTTGAGTTTGAGTCCATTTTGAGTTCTGAGTACACTTTGAGTTTGAGTCCATTTTGAGTTCTGAGTACATTTTGAGTTTGAGTCCATTTTGAGTTCTGAGTACATTTTGAGTTTGAGTCCATTTTGAGTTCTGAGTACACTTTGAGTTTGAGTCCATTTTGAGTTCTGAGTACATTTTGAGTTTGAGCACATTTTGAGTTTGATTACATATTGAGTTTTGAGTACATTTTGAGTTCTGAGTAAATAGGAGTTTTAAGTCCATTTGGAGTTTGAGTACATATGAGTAGCCTAGCAGGCAGCTATGGTTGGCTGTTAAGTTTCATGCGTCACTGTGAGCTCGGAATTCAAGTTACCTGCGGGTATGGCACCAATCGCGATCTGCATGATCGGTTGGGAGGAAGGTGGTGTCTGATTTTTTTTAGTTTCTTGTTGAATTTTTATGGCCATAAGCACTTGCTGTATACCTAATTTTCGCGGCTGGGCGCGTGAGTGATTATTGACTGGTGAGGTCATAAAAAAGGGTTGTCTTAACTTTTCCTCCTGACGGATCCACTAAGAGCGTGGGAAAGGGTGGTGGGAAAGCACACGGCGGCGCTGGCGTGCTGGTTGTTCGCCTGCTACTGTTAACGGCTTGATATACTAGGGGTCACAAAGGAAGAGGTGAGAGCCGGGGGGAAATGGGGGCGGGGGCTGTCCTTTCTACTGTTTAAATGAATTAGCGGAATTGACTGGGCAGCGCCCCTTAAGACAGAATAATGACCACATTAGATTGGGTGAAAAGTGAAACTGATGAGGCTAAGGCGTGTAAGGTATCAAATGAAAGGTCCGGATTAACGGAATCACGCGGGGTAAATAAAAAAAAATGCTTCCTTTCCCCCTCCCATTTCCCTTTAAAAAATAAATGTTATTCCTCCTCCTCCTCCTGATTGTAGTCATCAGGCAGTCATAATGAGTCATAGATTGGGTTAAAATTCAAAATGACGCTGCGAGGGCATGTGGGGAATCAAATTCAAGGTCTCGATGTGGGGAATCATTCGGGACGAACATGAGATATGGATATATCATGACGTAGTCATGGCAAATCAAAGATTCGGTTAAAATTCAGGTTCATGACGCTAGGGCGTATGAAATTAAAGGTCTCGATGAGGGTAATCACGTGTTTCCTGATTATTATCATGACATAGTCAAAATGGGTCATAAATTAGGTTAAAATTCACAATGATGCCACTGGGTGTCCGGGGTATCAAATTGAAGGTTCCGATAAGGAAAATCACGTGGGACAAAAATGTGGTAGGGCTATATCATGAGATAATCATGGTTAGTCATTGATTGGTTTAACGTTCAAATTGGTTCCGCTAGGATGTGATGGGTATCAAATCAATGGTCTTGATGAGCCGAATCACGTGGGAGAAATACAAAAATGCTTCCTGGTTATAACCCTTAGATTGTCATGGCGAGTCTTATATTGGGGTAAAATTCGAAGTGACCCCGCTAGGGAGTGTAGGGTATCAAATTTACGGTCTTGAAGAGGAGAATCACGTGGTACAAATAAAAACAAGGCTTCGTAGTTCGAATCATGAGATGGTCATTATGAGTCATAGATGGAGTTAAATTCAAGGTGAGGCCGCTGAAGCATGTGGGGCGTCAAATTGAAGGTTCCAGTTAGGGGAATCATGTCGGACACCTAAATAATGCGTCCTGGTTACAGTCATGAGTCATGGTTAGTTTGACTGGTATGAATTCCATATGACCCTGCTAGGGTGTGTGAGGTATCAAATTAAAGGTCTCGTCGAGGGGGTCACGTGGGACAAATATGAAAATGCTTTCTGGTTATAATTCTGAGGATATCGCAACAGATATACAGCAAAAGGTACACATTCTCACTCTCACTCACACTCTCACTCTCACTCTCACTCTCACACTCACACTCACACTCACACTCTCACGCACAGATCTCACTCACACTCACACTCACACTCTCACTCTCACTCGCACTCGCACTCGCACTCACACTCACACACTCACACTCACACTCGCACTCACACTCGCACTCGCACTCGCACTCGCACTCACACTCGCGCTCACACTCGCGCTCACACTCACACTCACACTCACACTCTCACACTCACACTCACACTCACACACTCACACTCACACTCACACTCACACTCACACTCACACTCACACACTCACACTCACACTCACACTCACTCACACTCACACTCACACTCTCACTCACTCTCACTCTCACTCGCACTCACACTCTCACTCGCACTCGCACTCTCACTCGCACTCGCACTCTCACTCTCACACTCACTCTCACACTCACACTCACACTCACACTCTCACTCTCACACTCACTCTCACACTCACACTCACACTCACACTCTCACTCACACTCTCACTCTCACTCACACTCTGACTCTCACTCTCACTCTCACTCTGACTCACACTCACACTCACACTCACACCCACACTCACACTCACACTCACACTCTCACTCTCACTCTCACTCACACTCTCACTCTCACTCTCACACTCACACTCACACTCTCACTCTCACTCTCACTCTCACTCTCACTCTCACTCTCACTCTCACTCTCACTCTCACTCTCACTCGCACTCTCACTCTCACTCTCACTCTCACTCTCACTCAGTCACACTCTCACTCTCACTCTCTCACTCCCACTCTCACTGTCACTCTAACTCTCACTCTCACTCTCTCTCACTCCCACTCTCACTCTCACTCTAACTCTAACTCTCACTCTCACTCACACTCACACTCTCACTCTCACTCTCACACTCTCAATCTCACACTCTCAAACTCTCACTCTCACTCTCTGACTGTCTCAATCTCTGTGAGGCCATGTGAGTTCTGAATTCATTTTGAGTTCTCAGCCCATTTTGAGTTTTGAGTACATTTTGAGTTTTGAGTCCATTTTGAGTTTGAGTACATTTTGAGTTTTGAGTACATTTTGAGTTTTGAGTACATTTTGAGTTTGAGTACATTTTGAGGTTTGAGTACATTTTGAGTATTGAGTTTGAGTACATTTTGAGTTTTGAGTCCATTTTGAGTTTTGAGTTCATTTTGAGTTTGAGTACATTTTGAGTTTTGAGTCCATTTTGAGTTTGAGTTCACTTTGAGTTTGAGTACATTTTGAGTTTTGAGTCCATTTTGAGTTTTGAGTTCATTTTGAGTTTGAGTACATTTTGAGTTTTGAGTCTATTTTGAGTTTGAGTACATTTTGAGTTTTGAGTCCATTTTGAGTTTGAGTACACTTTGAGTTTGAGTACATTTTGAGTTTTGAGTACATTTTGAGTTTTGAGTCCAAATTGAGTTTGAGTACATTTTGAGTTTTGAGTCCAAATTGAGTTTGAGTACATTTTGAGTTTGAGTACATTTTGAGTTTTGATTACATTTTGAGTTGGAGTACATTTTGAGTTCTGAGTACATTTTGAGTTTTGAGTCCGAGTGAGTTCTGAGTTTTGAGCTCAATGTGAGTTTGAGTTTGAGTGAGTGGTGATTCGAAAAAAAAAATTGTGAGTGAGTTTGAGTGAGCCGCGCCAACTTTGCCGAGGTATGCCCTAATCTACCGTCACCCAACCTTAATTAATCTCATTCTTTTATAATCTACGCGCATCTATCTTGATCTACGTAAACATCGGCGTTGTTCAACATTAGTCCATCTTAGTCCACCTAAATTCACCTTGTTCTTCCAAAACCACCGTGTACCCGCCGCGGTGGCTCAGTGGCTAAGGCGTTGCGCTGCTGAGCACGAGGTCGCGGGTTCGATTCCCGGCCGCGGCGGCCGCTTTTCTGATGGAGGCGAAAAGTAAAAACGCCCGTGTGTACGAGCTTTCGGCGCACGATAGAGATCCCCAGGTGGTCCAAATTAATCCGGAGCCCTCCACTACGGCGCGCCTCATCGCCTGCGTTGCGTCGGCGCATTAAACCCTACAATCAAAAAACAAAAAAACAAAAAAAACACCGTGTGAGCGCGCCTCCGTGACGTCGGCTTAGGAATTCTCGCATTTGTCGTCTGCTTCACTCGGGCTCGCTCTCCCTGCTGTTTCTGTGCGCTCGATTGACGTCTGATGCTTGTCCGCAGCAGATTTTGCGTTTGCGGAACTTTTTATCATAATAATATACCTAAAATCGCGTACACTAGCTCAAGGCGTGAGTATAGTTTTGGAGTCGCCCCATTCGTTGCGAAGCCACTCCTCTGCGGAGCGCGAAGAGTCGGAGCTAGGCGTCAGATTCTGTAGTTATTAAAGGAGCCATGAAGAGAAAATACAACTTCGTTTAATTTGAAAGAACGAGGATTTAGTATCTCACTCAGCTCCATTAGAGCCACAAAAGATGTTTTTTAACGAAAAAAAAGCAAGAAGTATTTAAAAACTTTCAAATTTTGCGCCACAGTGACGTGTTATGGAGCAAGAATGACGTCATACGGGCCAACAATAAAATATAATTTTCAGTGAGTTAACTGCACGTTAGTATTCAAGTGATGCGGTAAAATGGAACTAGAGGCCCCATTACAGACGTCCAGTCATGTGTCGTCGCGACAGGTCTCTTAGGCGGCCGCCAATCGCACAAACAAGGTTACGTGACGTCATAGAAAAGTTGCGGGAAATTGGCTAGGGGGTCGCGACTGCGTCAAACGTTTTCTTTAATATCTCCGTTATTTGTTCGAAGATTGCGATGATATTGGTATCATTGTTATTGGGACTAAGCAGTCTTTTTAATAAACCCAACTTGTATTTTGTCTTCATGGCTCCTTTAAGCAATCTTTCGAACGAAGGGAACAGCCGGCTGCTAGTAACCGACAACAGAGAAAATACAAGACCTAAACAAATTACAGAGCTTCGGGGCTGTCGGGTTTGGCAGCAGGCCTTACGATTCCGGTAACCATATCTAAGATAAAACAGTTTTTGCAACCTTGCCGAACTCTTGAAAGTATTGTATCCCATCATTTTATGCGTTGTCATGGCACGAATGTATGCCGACATGCACTATTGCGAGCAAAAAAAAATGTAGGTTTAGTTCCAAATAACCTACTGTGTGTACAGGGCGCGTGCTGGTTTTATGCCCGGCATCTAAACAGTATGGATGTTTATAGCGCAAAACGAGTCACGTCTTCGGTAAAGCTACAGTGACACTATGTTTGTTCAGTCCTGAGGGAATATTTCGGCACATTTCCCACAGCCATATCTTCCAAAAATTCACATATGTGTTATAGGAAAACTGCACTCGAGAGGAGGAGGAGTGGAAAGAGGAGAAGGAGAAAACTTTAGCAGTAAAATCGAGCTGATTAGTTGGCCGGGTCCTCAGTACAGAAAAAGAGAGCAAGAGTAATGTTCTTCAATTCACCGAACGCCATCCCGAGTAGGCCAAGATTTCTTGTTTACACGTGGAAGGACTGGAAAACAATAAAGAGATCCTTGGAAATATCACAGGTTTCGATTCTTGAAATATATGCACGTGTACTATTTGTTTCGATCGTTAGCGAGTAATCAAGCCTTCAACACCGTAATCATGTCATAATTGTTCGGGTTGAGAGTCAGTTCGTTATCATAAGTATGGTTACGATAGAAATTCGGAGCATTAAAGCCGCCTTCGAGTACTCTAGACAACGTTTTCTGGGACGCGATCGCCGTAGCGTATCACAAACATCTCTATTTGCATGGGAATAAACAACGCACGCTGCGGATATGCACCTTCTTGCACGCAGCCGTAACAAAAGCATATTCGTGAAGAGCGGAATGCATGCCATACAGCCTGAAGAAAATATCTACACGATCTCTGTGGGGATCCTAAACATCCCCAAACCTACTAATAAGACGTTTGTGTAGGGGTAGAAAAAATTATGCATTGGGCACAGAAAAAAAAAGAACATTCATCTGATACAAGTCAACAACAACGAACGAAATAGAAGGTAGCCTCTTTATTTCCTGCTGTGTGATGCGCGTGTAGGGACCCGCTGCTTGGTTCATAACTTTAGACTGTTACGTCTTCATAAGAGCACCTCGAAAATACTGTAGGGAAGCCTACGCATTTTGAGTACTCATCGAGGAGCTCTGAATGAGGAACCTCGCGAATAAGATAGAAAGGACGAGTTACACACGATCTTCTGACCGATGCTGTGAAGAAAGTTCTTCCTCTCGTCGTTAGTTACAAACTTTTGGGGATACAGCTTTATGTTATTCAGATGCGTCTGAAGCAGGAAAAAAATAACTGAATTGCTAGAAATGCGCTTCTTAATGCAATAAAGCATCAAAGAGGGCGATTTCTAGCTCAGGCACTGCTACCCCTCACAAGCGGAGTGTAGCAGACAGTGGCGGGAGCCCCTAAGCCTACCTCAGAGCCAGTGGGAGCCACTCAAACATCTCATAACCAATAGATTTCGGAGGATACAAATTAAAGGAATTGTTGTGACTACATCGTAATCCATATTACTCCCACGTCACTGATAATCACCATTAATCACTAATTCATAATTAATTATTTTGCAGTTGTATATGATCACGTGCCATTAAATATTCGTCATTTACGTCTAGCAGGCCAACTCTACCCTTTAGGCAAGGTTGTGGGCTTCGCGCTGTGAAAACCCACTGATTTCTTTATCTGGAGAGCTAGGTTCGATTCCCACACGAATCTTTTCTGTCCCTTTGCAGCGGTAGCCAATTCGGCATAATTCGTCTTCACGGTGGCGATAGTCACTTTCTGAAATTGATTGGGCCATAATATTTTGTTCCAGATTAATAAAGGAAAAAAAAGTGTTCTGTTTCAGATCAATACAGAAAAAGAAAAAAATGAAATGTTGAAATATTTTGTTTTAGATAGTCAACAACAGGTGGACGAATCACCGCGTTCCGTGTACCCCAGAAAAGTGTTTAACCATTGCCGCTTTTATTCAGGACCGCCTTGCAGTGGGCGACCACCTTTTTCGTCTGCTGATGATGTAACCGCTCGAGTGTCCATCGCCGTATACACACCATCAAGGAAAGTGGAAGAATAAGGGTGCGAAGATGGTAGCGCGCTCATTTTATGTTCGGTCATGAGGTGGTGGCGACAGTGAAGTCACACTTTTTAGAGCGTTTATTTTCATGCTGATCAATTGATGAACGTGTATGAGTTGATGATGAGGAAAGTTTATTAGATGAACATGACAATGTTAGTTTAGCGGAATAGTCACCATCTTCCCATCAATATGGAAGGCACGTTCTTATCCCAATTAGCATCGTTCTTCCGTTTTTGCGTGTTTCTCTTCCTCGTCCGATGCTAGAGCTACGAGGCTTGGCCGTCGGCTTTTGCAAGGATGTTAACGGGAACATATTTTGCTAGTATCCCAGTCGCTACTTCTCTAATTACAGGCTGAATCAGTCGCACGTTGTTCTAATTCGAAGGCCACAGCCTATTGACTACGCCCACATTTAGTCAGAATCACCCGGTTCGACTCCCACGGGCAGCCAAATTTACAGAAGTTTCTTTTTAACTTAGTTGATTACCTTGTTTATGGAAACTTCCCTGAGAAATGTCTCGTCATTCTAAAAATTCATTGAGCTGTTTTCTTTACTTGAGCAGTTGGCCGTTTTGTCTAGTATCCATCGGCTATTTTGTGTGCCATGGCCGTCTGATTTTCCACCAACACTGCTAGTGCTTTTGAATAAAACAAAGAAAAGAGCATATAATGTACACTTCAGTTTAACTCCTCTTGACTAACAATAGATGACAAGGTGGCTTGATGGGCAATGCTCGACTTGACGAACAGTGATAGGCAGGGTGTGTTGTGGCGGACGTGAAGTTGTCATGCTGGAGTCTGATACAGTCGCTTGCAAAACAAACTATTTTGGTGAACCAGTACGTAATCAACGTGAGCTTTTTGGCAAGCCACTGAAATGCCATAGCCGAAATCATGGCAGCGAGCGTTGACCATTACTACATGGGACAAGCTTTAAGAGATAGATGGAACTTAAAACACGTATTTACAGAACCCGCACTTGGTTGGCAGCTTGATTATTCCGTAGCCGTCCTAACCTCCCACCCTCTCAGTTCTGCGGGAAGAGCAGCTGCCACCGTAGCTTTCGGGGCTCATGAAATTGAAATATTAAGGACAGATTGTACATGTTTGTTCAGTGGAAGGCATCGGCAATACAAATTTCCTTTTTTGCTGCCCTCTGCCCACGTCTTCAATACCTCATGAAATAATCAATCTTCGGTGAATTTGTCATTGGATATTCATGCTGTGCTTTCTCACAATACACCTCTCACCTGTCAGTCTTGTCCGCGGCTGCACTTCTTGCCTGTGGCGTTCAGGGAAAAAGTAATCATGAAAAAAAAATGTCTCGGGGCATTTCTACTCTCTTCCAGCAGAACAGCGGCAACAACATGTCACAAACGTCATCTGCACTCACTGCTGTCATGGTTGCACTGCCATTGATCCTGTGTAAGTCGTACTGTCACTACAGTTCTCAGCTTTTCAAAAGTGCTAATGTTAAGCTAGTCAGCAAGCAAGTGACGCATGCAAACAGGAGCGCACTAAACGTTGGGATCACAGCGGTGGTGGAGGATGACTCAGAACGCGTGTGGCTCTTGTTGGGATGGATGGCCTTTTTCTTGCCACTGTCGCCCTCAGCAGGCTTTGTCGGTTTGGGTGCCGCTCGTGACTCCTGCGTCCGGTCACTGCAAAAACGCATAGAAATTAATGCGTCTCAGCAACTTGGCGCCTTCTATTTCATTTACTCGCTTCGGAGATAACATCCCGATACACAAGTAAAGTGTGCGCATATAGTTGGGCGTGTATATAATACGAGTGAAGGGGTTGTTTTATTGCGTGCTTTACACAAGCCCCACTCTTGGCACCCTCGCCTGAACGACTTTGTGCATAAATAAACGCTATCGTTAATACTGCCTTCGAAAAGGACGAAATTGAAGGAACCTTTTTTGATGTATTTCGATGCAGTGCAGGTAAAAATTAAACATCATTCTGTTCGTGGGGCGATTCTGAAGTTCTAAATACTTTACCCCCAGCTGATACAAATGAGTGGTACCGTGGAAGCAACACCCAAGCTCGGCATATGCTCGCGTATGTATGCTGCCAGTATCCTAGCGGAACTATAGACGGTGAATAAGCTAATGAGCAATTGCTTAGATAGATACTTAACGAGCGCGTACTTCTAGTTGGTCGTTTTGTAGCGGCCAACGACTCCTATTTACAGTTAACATAGCCTCCAATTTTGAATGGCGTTGAAGAATCGACAGTTGTGTTGAATGACCCGGTTGTTCCAGGGCACGCAAAGGAAGTAATAACTTATTATTATTATTATTATTATTCTTAGCACCCTCTGCTGCGTCACAGGTCCGACCGCCGCCGTGGTCAGTTGCTTCGCAGCTGCTGGGGACTGAGGGCCGTGGGTTAATTGGCGTATTCATGGGAGGTTGTGGCCGTTACTACACCAGGGTGGCCAATCCTGCTCTGGTGAGGGAGTGCATTACCGGCAATGGTCGCCGGGTCATTCAGGCATTACGGAACCAGGGGGTAGATGAGCATTATGTAAGAATACTAGAGGATATCTACAATGGGTCTACAGCTAGCATCATCCTCCATAGGGAGAGCAGTAAAATACCTATAAGGAAGGGTGTCAGATAAGGAGACACAATCTCTCCAATGTTATTCACAGCATGCTTACAAGAAGTATTTAGAACGTTGGTTTGGGAACAGGTGGGAGTAAGGGTTAAT
Source organism: Haemaphysalis longicornis (assembly GCF_048455015.1). NCBI lineage: Eukaryota > Metazoa > Arthropoda > Arachnida > Ixodida > Ixodidae > Haemaphysalis > Haemaphysalis longicornis. Next base: position 90,188,871 of record NW_027526361.1, read on the forward strand.
GAAGAATACCTCAGTAACCTCTGATTTGCTGATGACGTTGCCTTGCTAAGTAACTCGGGGGACGAATTGCAAAGCATGGTTTCCGCACTGGGCGAACAGAGTAGAACCAAGGGCCTGAAAATTAATATGCAGAAAACTAAAGTAATGATCAATAACCTCGGGACAGCCCAGCAGTTTGAGATAGGTGGCGAGGCAGTGGAGGTGGTAAGCGAATATATCTACTTAGGCCACGTTGTGACCCCAGATCCCAACCATGAGGCAGAGATAATTAGAAGGATCAAAATGGGGTGGGGTGCATATGTCAGACATTCCCAGATAAGGAATAGCAGCCTACCATTGCCGCTGAAGAAGAAAGTGTATGACAGCTGCATCTTACCGGTACTCACCTACGGGGCAGAAACTTGGAGGCTCACTAAGAGGGTTCAACTTAAATTGAGAACGACTCAGCGGGCAATGGAGCGGAAAATGATAGGTGTAACATTAAGGGACAAGAAGAGAGCGGAGTGGGTCAGGGAGCAAACTGGTGTTAAAGACATATTAGTAGAAATTAAGAAGAAGAAATGGACGTGGGCAGGGCATGCAATGCGAAGGCAAGATAACCGCTGGTCATTAAGGGTAACAGAGTGGATCCCTAGAGAAGGCAAGCGTTGCAGGGGGCGGCAGAAAGTTAGATGGGCAGATGAGATCAAAAAGTTTGCGGGGATAAATTGGTCACAGTTGGCACAGGACCGAGGTAATTGGAGAATAATGGGAGAGGCCTTTGCCCTGCAGTGGGCGTAGATAGGCTGGTGATGATGATTATTATTAATATTATTATTATTATTATTATTATTATTGTTGTTGTTGTTGTTGTTTTGATTGCACTGTATATACAATTATGCAGTGTATATGCAGTGTACATACAATTCGCCAACTTTGTCCCGCAAGCAAGTCTGTGAGCTTGTCATGTAAGTAACCTTATTTTAATATTTGTTCAGTTTGAAATGCTAACAAAGCAATCCTTTCTATATCTGTCAAATCACTTTATTCAATGTCTGGTCTTCTACACATTTATGTTCATTATATACTCTCCTTCTCGCATATAAGCTATCTCGACTCACTCTGCGCACATCTTTACATTGTTAACATTTATGTATATTTTTGTAATGTATTGAGTTTCTTTTTGTGTGTACGACAGTGTCATTTTTTATGTGTAAGCACCGCTGTACCAAAAAACTTACGCCCACCTCCCCTCGCGGGAACCCTGGTGTGATGCGACGCTGAAGGGGGTTTCATTGGCGTCGCATCAAGCAATCGTCGGGTACGGCAAGAGAGCAAGTGCAAGCGCAAGCGCGGACGACCGTCAACTGAGAGACCGGCCGGAGCGCGGCACTCCGCTTCTATGCGCAGCGCTCCCGAGGGAGAGGAGACCGCGGAGAGAGAGAGTACTGCACATGCGCACAGTGCGCAGCCGCGCGCAGCGCGACCGCAGATGTTGGGAGATAGTGTTCGCTATCGGAGAGAGGAGAGGATGCGAGCGGAGGACAGACGCAGCTGTGCGGACGCGGACGATGGACGCACGCAGGACAGGGCCGCCGGCAAGAGATGCTCCTCTCAACGTCACATCTAAAATTGCGTCACTTGTGAGGTGTGTGCTCGAACGTTGCTTTTTTGTGTGCGCCTGCACAAAGGCTTCCCGGCTGTTTCTGGGCATGTTAATAAATTATTGATTGATTGATTGATTGATTGATTGATTGATTGATTGATTGATTGATTGATTGATTGATTGATTGATTGATTGATTGATTGATTGATTGATTGATTGATTTACTAGCTGACTGTCGTATGCAGCAGTGTATTGGGCGAAATCGCAAAAGTAGGTTAGAAATGAAGCTCAATCTCAGTGCTTGCTGGCTGTCTCCTTCAAAATATATGACCGGAGGAGTACTGGGACCGGGCAGCTGGGCGCGCGCCGCCACCTCTCGGCGCTCCCTCGTAAGCGAAATGAGCCGGTGTATTGGCTACGCAGCCGTCCTTTTTTTTTTTTTTTTTTTTTGACGTGTTTGCTCCTGTGCTTTGAATGTTTTGGTGGTGTTCTGAGCGGATATGTGCGGTGAAACGAAGCTAGACCGATGTGTTCGGTTCTTAGATGCACTAGCGGCTACGTAAACATGTCGGATGTCTTCAAAGTTGGGTACGGCCTACAAAGACATAAGCGCTTTTTGCAGCAATATACGCTTGGCTCCACCCGATCCGAGTACGAATAGGACTACTATTATTAGTATTCATTTCTTGAATCCACCAACGGCTAAGTAAACTTATTGGACGGTTTTTGAGGTTGCGAATGGACTGCGTTGACACGGGCGCTTTTATCAGCGCTTTGCGCCTGGGTGTACGCGATCTGAGTAGGTGTAAAATTATTCTTTTCTACCACTTTAAATTATCTTCACTGTTTTGAGTGACTGCGATTTCCACACTGGCCTTAACGATGGGATACCTCGATAAGTGTGCTTTGAAGAAAGGGCACTTTCGTACGAGATGGATTATTTTGTGGCCATGGGAGCGTTGTGGCAGTTTACGCTTTCTTTCTGTAACCGTGACCTTTGTGCCTTCGGTTTTCGTGAGTGACAGCATGCGAGCTTGGGAGCCCAAGCGGAACTCCCGCGTTTTTAATGGTCATTCTATTAAGAGCCAAAGTTATTCAACCACCCAACAGCCCAAGCTGCAAACCATCTCCCTCCGCTCCCCATTTTATCACATGAGTGAACTAAAGACTGGCACCGATAGTTATAAAATCTGGCAGAGTATGAACGTCAGCCCGTGTTTATTAATGCGTAAACATTCTTTGTCGAGTACCTAAAAAATTAAAGCCGTTCCACTCAATGTGAAAGCTGTTGGAAGTGCAGAGCAGTGATTCGCCATAATGGGGTGTACCGCCGTTATCCGCTTACTGCTACCACCCCATGAAATCCAAATCTCCCGCCTTCGCAGTGCTCGCGCGCCCCCCGCCTCCAGCGGGAGTTCTGTTCTCTTTGCGCTTTTCTCCGCGCAGGTGCCGGCGTTGCACTGCCACAAAACCAACCCAACGGGCGTCCTTAACTAAAGGAACGCGGGCGCTGCCGGCTAATCATGTATATATTTTCCTCAAATGTACCTATATTTTTCTTTGCGCTAAACAACGGGAAGATGTATGACAAGCGCCAGCGTTTCATGAATTTCGAACGTTTATGACTACATAAACCGCTTGGCTTTCGAAGCCTCTGGGGTACGCCGCAATACAGTGGGTCTGAATAGGAAAGTGTTATTAGCGGCATGCAGTGCCTGAGAGGCGCTTTGAAGCCGCCGATTGGGATCCGCGAGGGGGCGCGCGCGATGATCGGGGTGATGGCGCACGCCATCACCCCGATTCAAAGGGGAGGCCTTTAATCATCATCATCATCATCACGTAGAGTTACTGTATATAGCTCCCGCAGGGAGCTAAGAGTTGCGCGACCGACCGCCATCTTTGTTATCCGGATTGCTGCGGGAAAGCCGCCCTTCGCGAGTGAAGGAGCCTCGCTGCCACGCTTCCGACGGCGGCCGACGCGTGGTGGGGGGGCGCTTCGGTCGGCGGCGCCGTACGGCGCGTCGGCGGCTGCGGCGCAGCCGTAGTGGGGGCTTCTCTGCGCGGCATGGATAACCGGAGTGTCGCAATCACGGCGGCGCGTGGAAAAGGGTCGCGCAACTCTTAGCTCCCGGCGGGAGCTATATACAGGAACTCTATTTACACGTCGCCTGGTGAGGCGCGCGCGGATCGTCTGCAATGCGATTGCCCCTTGTTTCCTGTGCCGTAGCGAGTTTAAAGGTTCATTAGTTGCGAAAAAGCAGAGCCGCAGTTTTGTACCGGGCCGCATTACGGTATACAAGTCCTGCAAAAAGAAACTGTCGTTGTTTGGCGTTCCGAAGGACGCGCGTCTGTATTGGCGCAGTGGCGACGAGCAATACCACGCACTGAGAAGCGGCTCAAGGAAAACACTGCTGTGTGCGATCTACACTTCGGCGAAAGGTACATCTCCCGGCACATTGCACATACCGTGAACGGAGAAGTTGTCTCAATATACAGGAAAAGGCCTCGGTTTCCCCCGGAAGCTGTGCCCACGCAGTTTCCAATCTTCCGAAGTACCAGCCGAAACAACTTCCCCGAGCAGGAAGTGTCAAGCGAGAAGCGCACCCGCGGCCCCACCCAGCAATAAAAAAGCTAGGGATGGTGACTCCCCTGTGAGTGCAGAGTTTGAAGAATCCCATGTTTTTTTTTTCTGTCAAGAACTTGATCCTACTTTGGCAGCATGGGGGAAACCACACGCTGAGTGTTTCGCCCTTCACAGTGGCTTACAGCGTGTGTCGCATTGCGCAGGATAAAGCCAAAGCCCGTACACGTACCCTTCCAGACATTGGAAGCATTTACGAAGCATCTGACATACTGAAGAAGCCTGCCACTCTCCCCGTCCATGACTATCACATTTGTTTTGGCCCTCTAGCTGCACTTTTAAACGAAGGCATTGAAAAAGGAGAAGGCATGGCTTTTTATGAAAGGAAGGAGCACTTAAAGCTCAATTGTCTCACGTAACAGCAGAATCGGAGGTCGGAAACGCTTTTCCGAAGACAATTCAAGAAAAAATGCTTGGATTTCTTCACACACACAAAAAAGAACTAGCAGCGAAAGGCAATGTCCATTGAGCAAAGAATTTTAAACGAATCATGAGAAATTCACCAAAAGGGAGCAGTTTTTGTCTGTTTGTAACGAGCTCGTCGAAAATAAAATGCGTGTTTACCAGTTACCAGTCCACAATTCTCTGATTTGCTTCATAAGTGTCTGAGCTGCAGCGGTCTATACTCGGCTGTAAAAGCGCGCCCAGTCGGTTGTAAACTTCGATTGTAGTACTTAAAAATACGACATTCATTGTATCTCAATTTGCGCGACCACGTATAATAGCTATATCAAATATGCTTTCTCGGTGTGGTAATGCACGCTAATACATTTCTACTCCATATTCTGCCGCCCCGTCGCAGCGAACGTGCAAGCGTGCGACAGCGCCACCTGGATTTTCCTCCAACAGCGTCACGCGGGAGTGGGCACGGTCATCACCCTTTCCTATTCTAGCCACTGTAGCCTCGAACAACAGCGTTACTTGGATTGGATTTGATTTGATTGGCTACACTGGCCGACGTTGACCAGTTTCGCGTAGCTCCTGGAGAGCCATGCTGCGCAAGCGCGAGGATTGCATTGGGCGGGATTGGATTGGATTGGATTGAATTAGGTTAGATTGGATCGGATTGGATTGACTTGACTTGGCTTGGCTTGGCTTGGCTTGGCTTGGCTTGGCTTGGATTGGATTGGATTGGATGATAAGCAGCAGTGAGCATGATAATTAGTTAATCCTAGACAACGAGGAAAGCTAAGTATAACCAGCTGAACCTTACCTCACGCTACATGTATCCTGACATAGCCGCTTGGCTACGCCGCGGCGAAGGGACTGTGACAGGCTACACCGTAACGCCGTGGCGATGTGTTTGGTTCCAGTGAGCGAGCTAGGACGACAAGGCGAACGCCTGAAGTGCTCTGCCCTTAAAAATCGATTGATTGATTGATTGTAGGGTTTAACGCGCCGACGCAACGCAGGCGATGAGGCGCGCCGTAGTGGAGGGCTGCGGATTAATTTTGACCACCTGGGGATCTTTAACGTGCGCCGAAATCTCGTACACACGAGCGTTTTTGCTTTTCGCCTCCATCAGAAAAGCCGCCGCCGCGGCCGGGAAACGAACCCGCGACCTCGTGCTCAGCAGCGCAACGCCTTAGCCACTGAGCCACCGCGGCGGGTCTGCACTTAAAAATCGTTTAATGCCTTGTGAAGAAACCAGAAACGCGCGACAAGTTGCCTCAAATAGAGGTGCATCCGCCCAAGTCCTCCAGCTAAGACGCATTTCCGACAAGCTGGAAGAAGTTGGAATTTAGAGAGGGGTGCATGGAAGTGCAAAATTAAACGGAAATATCATCCAGCACTCCGTCTTACGACGACGGTGGTTGAACGCCAAGCTTTCTTCGCGCGAAAGCTTCGCCAAAGTCAAAGTTCAAAGGGTCAAAGTCAAAGACACTGCGATCAAAAAAAAAAAAAAAAAACTGCGTGCTGGTCAAATTCAAAGCTCAACTTGTGACAGCTTAAATCCAGGAGTCAACCAAGGAAACCCACACGAGAAAGCTTTGCGATAAACCACCATTGTCGTTAGACGGAGGAGTGCATGGTTTTTTAAACGTAGGTGGCAGCTTGTAAAAGTCGACCGCAGCATTCAGTTTTCAGGCACCCACCTGTCTCTCGTCCTTCAGCCACGCAGGATTTGATTTTTGAAAAGCCATTAACCAACTAGCCACTAGCCATTGGAAGTCTTATAAAGCAATGCTTTTCCACGACAAGCAATTACGATCTGATATTATGCGGTATTTATTCTGTAAACGATTCCCGATTGCTGTAGTAAACGTACTTCTGTTAAATTAAGCGCGTTTCTACCGTAGTTAATGAAGTTATGCAGCGTCATCCATCACAATTTTTGTTTTGGGGTAAACCTTAGAAGGCACCCCCCAACTTGGTCTTTCGCTGGTGCACGACGCCGTTCGTCATCAACTGCCAAAGGCCAGCGCCGCAGCATTCTTGGATAGGTTCTGTAAGGGCATTTAGCTTCATTATATTTGTTCCTCCATACACCAAAGGCGCGAAATTTTTTTTTTTTTTTTTGCACGAAGGAACGGACTTGCAGTTCCAGCTTGACTTCCAGCTTTGCGCATTGGGCGTCGTCTGCTATTTCTAATTACTGAATATGGACGTAAATCATACGCATAGCATGCCTCGTAAAGGTCGCCCCTACTTTTAATATTTACCGATCTGAAAAAAAAAAGTCATTTTGGTATCTAGGCTTTGCAAGCCGCGACGCAGCAGAACGACAGAGAGTCATGCACAACTACGCTACGCTGACCGCCACCGGCATTCCACTGATGCGCGCTTCGCCACGGGCGGCGCTGTTCGCTGAAGCGAAAATCGCGACGGCTGCCCGATCCCTATTCGCCGGCGCAAAAATCTCATACCCAACGCCCCTGAACTGTCCCTTTCCCCTGAGTAGTGGGAGATACCGCTGTTCAGCGGCCGACCTGCGGACCAGCTCCCACTTGTGACGAGGGCTACGGCAGCCCAGACAGCACATGGGATCCTGGACTGAGGAAGCACTCTTGCATTATTGTTTAATAAACTTTTTTTTTTCTCTCTCGCTCGCTGGTATCTTGGAGATATCCCCGAATTAAACTGCAGTAAAACAAACAAAAGCGGTGGTGAAGGCATGTTTGCCATGCCACTGCAATACAACTTCGTGAAATTTCTGGAAAGGAGTTACTCGGGCCTGTCAATGTCAGCCTCCGTAAGAAATTTAATCTTCAAAACCTAATCTCCTTGGTTGACATTGGTAGTTACGAAAATGGTGTGTTCAGCCAAAGGGTAGCAAAACCGAAGATTTCGGCTGTCTACTAAATAAGAAAAAAAGCAGCCTAAGTTTCACGGACAGGTATACACGCCATGTAAAAGAAGGAATGCGTGAAAGCTATAGACAAGGCGAGACAACAGTTTTAGTCACAACAGGACCAGCTTTCCTGCTTAAAAAGGGAGGGGGGACACATGACGGCGACATGAAATTTCACGACACACACTATATTTCTACTTTTCTGAAACGTTTGCCCTTATTTCTGTCGGCCTTTTATGAGAAACTGGGTGACAATCTCCTGTACACCCAACATAAAATAGTAGTTCACAAAAGAAAATAAAAAAGCAAATTTTTGCGCATGAATGACTTGGCGATATACCGTCTGTTGTTCACGCCTATAACAAATGTCGCTGGCGAAGCGCCCAAACATTGGCAGATGCCAGAGAGTTTCCTTTCCGTGGAATACAACACACAGCTTTCCATCCTGAGCCGAAGGCGTAGGGGTCGCTATGCAGGTTCGGCGTCATGCGTGTGCGCTTAAGCGTGAAATTACCCGCACAAGGTTATACAGGCCACGTACCGCAAGCGATCGGTTCCCATCCGAAGCAAGGTTGCAGTTCAAGTGAATATATTGTCACAATGACGGGCTTTTTGGATAATAGGCGTGGCATTGTGATTGGTAAATTGGGTAAATATACGAGACTACGACAGAACCCCTCCCCTCTTCTACATTGTGCTGTCTAATAAGCGCAGCTTTGAAATTTCCGTACTGCAGTCGCGTGACTGAAAGTCTCTTCCTCGTGTCCCTTTATTTTTCTGGCATCAAGGCTAAGACAAAACATGATATTAATTGGTAACTATAGCTTTGTATCCGTGAACCTCTCGTCGAAGAAATTGCCAGGCGGCTTAAAACCGTGCTGGGAGGGCACTCACTCAGAGGCCATTTCTTTTCATGTCGTATGTTTTGGGTGAGAATCTGAAAGTCATACGTCTTATCGCAGAAGTTTGCTCGTGTGGCAGCGTAATGCGCAAATAATTGGAATTTCTTTAAGATACGGCGCCGCCAGGTCACTAACTGCCCATACCCCGCAATGTCCCGCTACGCGGATTTTTCCTCTTCGTCTGTCGTGCGCCGCATACTTATAGCATAAAGCAGTAAAATCACCCCGCTGGAAGTGTGGATAGGTTGACTTCTTCGTTGCCTACGATTAAGCGGCCCTCTCTGGCTACAGGGCATGTTTGTACGTGCCTTGTGGAGTTCGATAACTTGTGTGCTTCTCATCAAGGAACATAAATTGTAATTACTTTCTACGCATCCCGTTTCCTTGCCAAGTACATCACCACCCCGACCTGGCATGAAAGCTTTCTGTTGCAATACGTCCTCGAGGAGGGTGTCGTTGTGCAGGCATCTAGACTCCCCTGCTTTCCACCTGAGGCTCAAGCGCCATCCGCTAGAAAATAAAGTTAAATACGTCTCTCCCCGGCACGTGCCGCCGAGGAAAAAAAAATAGCGGCGTTTGTCATGGCCTAACTGCAATAACGACAGCACGGCCAAGGTGGTTGTGGGAAACTCGTTTCCAACCCCTTTACGCGCTAGTGTCGGGTACCGGGATTGGTAAACTAGCGGGGAATGCCGGGCTCCCTGGAGGAGTTTTCTAACTGCACTGACCTTTTGTAGAAAAGCGGTTTCCAGAGCTGGCACCACTCGTCCGTCGGGTCTTGAATTACGCTGTAGTTGTTGGGTTTGAGTACGAGCAGCCGCCGGGTATCCTCAGTGTATTTGGGCCACTCCACGTTCGGATGAGGAACAACCGGTTTCCTGCAAGTAATGTAGGCAGCAGTCATTCACTGTGAAACTTTGCGTGCGAGCATTACGTCGTAATTGCGCTATAAGGCCATGAAGCTAATCTTTCCTGGTGAAGTATGTAAACGCAGACGACTCGGCCGCGCCTGGCAATATGAAGCTTTCTGTAATATGAACAGTGTTACGGTAACGTAGTGTTACATGGAATGGGTAAGCAGGGGAAGGCGTGCATACGGGTGACACTACGCACAGTTAAGGAAACTAAGTCTCTGCAATAGAAAGTTCTACTAGGAACGTTCAGCCAGGCAACCAAAGTAAGTGCAGTTGTCCAGTTTTATCCAAAAATAAAAAAGAAACGATATTATGGCAGAAGCGATTACAGTTGAATTGCTCTTGATAGATTCTATTGTGCTTAAAAAGTGTTCAAATACGAATATTGAAGACATACAACAGAATGTAGCATCATTTCCGTTCCAATATTTGTTTTTAAATGCGCGCATTAAGCAAAATTTGCGTAGAAAGAACGATGGGCGCCTTGTATAGCCTGTAGGTATCCTGGAAGGTAAATTCGGTGCTCGAAATTCGATGCTAGAAATTGCGGCGGAGTTCGAATTTTTTTATAACTAAGAAAAATGTTCTGTTTACTGCAAATGTAAACATGTGCGCGCGTCTCGATTTCAGATACCACATAAAAACATTCTGTATAGTTTTATAGAGGCGTGGTCCGTTTCTTCCTTCGTCCTTGTTTTGTGGGCGCCTTCACTTCCATGGTGAAGCCTTGTGAATTTTTTAAGTATAGCGCAATATTACTACAACACGGGAGCTCGAACAACGTATCCGCCTTTTTATGTAGTTATTATGGCCACACAATGCACTGCAGAGGCGATAATATCAGAAATATACAGCATTCAAATCACTAGGCCGCGCCTGCTTGTGCCTAGGCACGTACACCTATACACAAAATGAGGTTTTTTTTGCTTGCTGTATATCACCGCCATCGATATCTAGAAGTACATTGCGTGATTTAGTCTGGATATGAGTGACAAGCAAAACTGCAAGCACCATGCACCAATAAAATAAAACGGAAGCGTGTCCTGGCGTGTTAGGGGATAATCTTACCCTGTGCGTACAAAAGAGGCCCAAGCGCTGACTACTTCTTTCATGAACCCTTCTTCTTCCGGCGTGTAGTCCAGCGTAGCGAGGAGCCTCTTGCCGAAGCTCCCGAACGGTTCGGTGTATCGACTCTTGTCCATCAGGAACGGGAGCGACCCAAGCGTGTACATAATGTCCTCCTGGTGTGCAACACCCATCCATTGGGGAAAGAAACTGTGCGAAGGCTTGTACGCGAACAGGTATCTGTACGTCTTAACTCCATTCCGAGAGATCATGTCGGCGAATAGCTTCGCCGGACAGTTAAACATAGCGTCACTCAACATCCTTGACAGGGTGTCACGGATCTCCTCGTATTCGAGCTCCTTTTCGCCATCGCCAAAGTAGGCGTTTACAATGCGACGTGCGTTCATAAGCGATGCGCCGAAGGTCTGAGAGATGACCACAGTGGCCAATGTCCGGTATTGGGTCGTCAGAAGTTCCGTATATTCTGGGAACATCATCAAGGCGACGTGGAAGAAGACGGCAGCCTCGTTCTCAGTGGTTCCGACGAGCACCTCCTTTACGTCTAACTTGTGCCACGGCTCCGGAGATGACACCGAGAACGGTATGAGCTCATCGTTGTCGACCGGGGAGAAGATTTGCTGCTGGAAGTCAAGCTTTTCGAGCTTGTGCACCATCTCCGCTGGCGTCAGCCTGCGAAGACAGCCGATCGCGTCCAGCAGCTGCTCGTCAAGAGTCATTTTCGGGTCATAACAGCCGAGTGTCCCTGCGATGTTGATTAACCTTCCCTTGCCGCCCCTGAAATATTCGCCCACCACGAGGGAAAGCGGAGCGCCACTTTGCAGGATTAGCCTCTTGAAGAGCCCCTTGCTGTGGGGCGACCCTGCGTGAATGGCTGCCGATATTGCACCGGAGCTGTGCCCGTCGACCGTGACGTCGTCTGGGTCTCCGCCGAAGGCGGCAACATTATTGCGCACCCACTTGAGAACGAGGTTTTGGTCCCAAAGTCCAGCGTTACTTGGCAGATCCGGAGTGCCAAGAGAGAGGAAGCCGTAAAGGCCTACTCTGTGGTTAAAAGTCACGAACACCACGCCCTCCAGTGCGACGAAGTTAGCCGGATCGTGGAAGAACAGCGCCGAGTCCCCCCACTGGAAACCGCCTCCGTGAATGAAGACAACAACTGGAAGTTTTCTTTCACAGTCACCGGGCGACGGGCACACAGGTTTTGGCGTCCACACATTCAGGTATAAACAGTCCTCCGACGAATCGGAGTAGTTGAGAGACAGGCTCCCGACTAAAGGCACTGAAGGCTGGCGGCATGGTTTAGGCTTTTTCGAGGCGTTGTAGATTCCTGTCCAGGGCGTCACTGGCTTGGGCTTCCTAAAACGCAAGTCACCAGTGGGAGGTTCAGCATAGGGTATTCCTAGGTAGGCGTCAAGCTCTGTGCCGCCGACACGTATCCTTTCGCCCGCGACACGTCCGGAGTCAATTTTCACGACCGGCGCCTCGCTTGCGAAGAAACTGGGGAGCAGGCAAAACAAGATTGTCAGCTGCAGGGAGCAATGCCCACCCACGTAGTACTTTCCACTGCTAACACCATAAGAAAACATCGACTTCATGCTTGCGCAGAGGCCAAGATACTACCGCTGGACCGAAGTGGCTGTGAGTGCGCGTAAGCGATTGCAATAGAGCACTAGCCGGTGTCAGCGGTCAATTTCATCGCTGCTTGAGAATGAGAGGGCGCTTCTCCTTACTCGTCAGAAAGCGCCTCCCGGTCGTTGCGTACTCCTGACGGCCCTGAGCAATCGCACAAAAACAAGCGTTTCGCTTTAACAAGGCTCAAGTGAGATCGCCGCGAGCTTTTTCCCGGTACAAGCCGGCCGTCGCGGAGACTGCCAAGAATTATTTTATGTATGCATCGACATGCGCCCGTTTGCAGATTATTTCCTCATTGTCAGGTTAACGTTGCCGTGCTCCGAAAACAGACATTTGGGAAATTTCGGCAATGTATTGTTGACGAAACCACCGAAACGCTTGAGCTGGGCAATTTCTCATAGCTCTTTTCGACTTGTTTTCGAGCAAGGATTCGTAGGGCATGGTCTACTGTTGCATTGTTATTGCAAAAACAATAAACTGCATATTGAGCGAGAAAGCCGGAGTGCGTCGATCGGCGTATGTGTCACTCGCCCTCACGTTTATGAGGACGAATGACACACAATACTTAGGGACGAAAAGGAGGACGCCCATTGGTTGCGTCGCGTTCCATAGAGCGTGTTGTTTTACAAGACAGTCGGTTAGAAGAATGGGAGGAATGAATGTAATTAGGTTATCGGTGTCACCCGCTACCTGTAAATTTATTTCTATTCAGAAGCGATATATGAAACATAGTCACTTTTGTCTAAAAGCAGTTTTTAAATATCCATTCTCCTTAATACCTCTCCTTAGCATCGGTTCTAGCAGTTCAGCATTTGCAATAAATGCAGACTTTCAAGGAACGGATACCTCACTTGATGGCATGAACAACACAGCAATGGTTTTGACCTTGTATTTAGGTCTGGGAACTGAGGTGAGGATTTCAGCACATGCTGCACCTCTCCATCCACCGTATGGTTGAGGCCTCCGCACATACCTACAACGGCTCTCTGCATAGTTTCCACGCCGAGGTGTGAAACAAGAGTTCCAGCGTAGCCAAATACTCGGAATTGCACTGCAGCCTAGTTTGTTGATAGTTCCTGTAACTTCTTATTGTCGAGAATTTGTGGAACCAGGTTACAACTGTAGTACAGCTCTAGTACGGTTTCTTGTTTATAAAAATACTAGTCGTGGAAACAAACAGCCGGAATGAAACAAACCAGCAGAAAGTTTTCCCCTTATTGCAACACATGGCGGGTTAACGCACTGAGCAGCGAACGCCACATGATAAGGGTCCGGTTTCACTGCTTTGGCGCAATATCGCTCTTGAAGAGGAATGTTAGTGCGTTCACGGACACAACAAGGAAAATAAAAGAGCCGAACATTATCGCCGCTTTTATGATCAATATGACCGCGAAAGGACGATTACCTTACGAAGGTCGTTTGTGGGAAACTTTGGATGTGGCGCTACACGAAAGGATTCAGCATACGGCTCGACTATTCGTCACGTGACACCACGTGTTAACGACCACCCCACCTCCAGTCCGCTTTGTATTTTGAAGCTCCAAAGCTACCTGCAAGGTTGCATTTCCGCGAAAGGACCACCTGAGCCCTTCGACATCACGAGTGTGTGTGTGTGTGTAATGTATGTATGTATGAATGTATGTATGTATGTATGTATGTATGTATGTATGTATGTATGTATGTATGTATGTAGGGAGTAGTAGAACTTTGAAGATGGTAGAGAACACAAGAGAAGAAAAACTTCGAACAAGGTAAAAGCACGATTGTGGCCTACGTTTCAGCAAAGAGAACTTGCTTTCCTCAGGGTAATCTCTCGCCTGGCAGGCAGGGTTTATATAGGGGTAGGACCCCAGGTGAAAGGAGAGGGAAAGATGGAAGGGAAATTGAGCAAGCTGATTGGTTTCGGAGTGAGTCGGGGGAGAGATTGAGAGGCCAAGAAGGTTGTCTAGTTTAAGCCGCGAAGTAGGTCACACGGAAGTCAGCTGGTGGTTGATATTCGTGGAATTTTTGGACAGACAGGATGAGAGGGTGGTTATTGACCCGCCGCGGGGTATAGGGAAAGGATCTCAGAACCGCCGGAAGCAGACCAAGCGGTGAGGGTGGGGTCCTTATCAGAAACTATCTGCAAGCCTCAGGTCAAAAGAAAAGATAGAGACGGGGGGAAAAACTAACTAGGTCAAGAAAAAAAGAAAAAAAAGGGGGGAAAAACAGGGGGGAGGGAAACCACATAAACCCACACACAAAAGAAAAAGCAATGACCCGGCAACTGAAATGGCACGTGTCACCCACGGCAACATTCCTGGAACAGGCCTGTCCTGAAACTCAAAAGCGAAAAGATAACGTTAGAGTGACGTACGGGGCACAAGACCACGCGGAGTAAAAAAAAAAAAAAAAAAAACAGGAGTAATAAATAAATAAAATTGAATTCCAAAAGCAAAGGTTGGAGGGATGAGGGCGAGTATTAAGCTAGACGCTAAGGAATGAAAAAAAAAAGGGAAAAGAAATTAGGTGACCAGGTACGGAGCAGAGTGAACGGTCATAGTCTTTGGATGAGGTATATGCACGAAAATGCCTAATGCTGCATTCCCGGTGAATATCGCAAGGATTCCAAGTTGCCCTTAGACGCATTAATTCCAGCAGGTTCCATGGAGTTGAATTTGTGAATTAAGTAGGATTCTCGGTATTTCCTGTCCCTAGGAGACTTAAAATTTGACTGAACTATATATAACTTAAGGTCATCAAAATTGTGGCCTGGTTGGTTGAAATGCTGCGCTACAGCTATGGAAGATTTGCTAAGAGTATCTGCCCGGTGACCATTAAGTCGTAGGCTCATAGGTTGGCTCGTTTCGCCTATATACTATTTGTGGCACATTGAGCATTCCAACATATACGCAATGTTGGATGAAGTGCACGTAAAACTTGAATTAATCTTGTGGACATAATTACTGGCTGTGCTTTTTACAACGCAGTCTGTTTGCAGGTGCCTACAAGTCTTGCATCTGGGGCGGGAGCAGCTGGCTATGACTGGCTGCTTTGAAGGCCCTGTTTTAGCATGCACTAAAATATCTTTTAGATTCCTGTTTCTCCGGTAGGTAACCCTTGGTGCTTCCGGGAAAGTCTTTTTAAGTCGCTCGTTACTGGCTAAAATGGGGTAGTACTTCCGCAGTATATTGTTTACGTTTGGGAGGGCGTTTGAAAATTTAGTTATTAGGGCAGGTGGCCTGGCGCTTTCGTTTTGCCGCTGTTTGTTGAGAACGTCATCCCTTTTGAGATTAGACACACGTTGGTACGCCTGATCGAGCGAACTTTTGGGGTGGTTCCTGTTCATAAGGGTGGCCTTGAGTTCGTCTAGGTGCTCTACGTAGTCACTGTCATCACTGCATACTCTTCTAAGTCTGGTGGCTTGTCCTACAAAGATCCCTTGTTTGCAGTGTCTGGGGTGATGGCTTTTATAATCTAGGTACTGCTGCCTGTCTGTTGGCTTTCTAAAAAGCGTGGTTTTAAGTTTACCGTTGTCTAGAATGACGGTAGTATCTAGGAAGTTCACTTCTTTTTCAGAATATTGGCAGGAGAATTTAATAGTCGGATGCGAAGAATTGAGATGGGATATAAACGTTTCTAGAGTCGCGCGACCGTGTTCCCAAATCATAAAGATGTCGTCTATGTAGCGGAGGTAAACCTGAGGTTTATGCGGAAAAGAGCTTAATAGGGTAGCTTCAAGTTGCCCCATGAAAATGTTGGCATAGGTCGGTGCGAATGGAGTACCCATGCTAGTTCCAAAAACTTGCAAAAAGTAAGAAGAGTCAAATTCAAAATAATTGAGAGTTAGAACTAGTTTTAACAAAGTTATGTACACTTCTGGTGCATGTTGATGCGGGTTCACTGATAGAGATTTTGAAATCGCTTCAATTCCTTCGGCGAACGGAATGTTTGTATACAATGCAGCAACTTCAAGAGTAACAAGGAGGGTTCCACTGGGTAGGCGCCCGCCCATATTTATCTCTTCTATTATGCGGAGGAAGTGGGGGGTGTCCTGAACGAATGAAGGAAGGAGAGCCGGAATGTCGGATAGGTGATGATTCAGAAACAGAGATAGTGCTTCGGTTGGGGTATTGTTATTCGAAACTATGGGTCTGCCAGGAATGTCGGCAGTGAACAATAATTCTACGGGGACTTTATGGACTTTCGGGAGGAGGTAAAAACGTCCTGCATGCTTATTATTCGGTTTCATGAAATTTAAGTCAGTAGTCGTTATTATCAGTCGTTAAGTCGTTAAGTCAGTAGTCGTTATTAGTCGTTGTATGTATGTATGTATGTATGTATGTATGTATGTATGTATGTATGTATGTATGTATGTATGTATGTATGTATGTATGTATGTATGTATGTATGTGTACGCGTGCGCGTGCGTGATCAGGTGCTCTGCAGACCAAAAAAAGGCAAGAAATGGCGCCAAAAATAAAAAAGTTGGAGCAAGAGATAGGGCCAATATATGAGCGTGTTTATATATAGATGCCGTAAGCATTTGACAGGACCCGGATCATGAAAAACATCGTAACCCGCAATGACTCCTGCTAAGCTCTTCCAAAAAGAACATCGTTTTATTCGGACTTCGCCTTTACACATACGTACACGCCATGAATGTACTGCGTTGGCGTATTTCCTTCCGAATTATTGGCTGTACGTACGAGCAGACTCTCCCGTGATTTGCATTAGTTTCTTAGTTGTTTCGGGCGTGGAGCTTGGGACATTTGTTTGCTGTCATGTTTCGGGAGAGTTAAGCCAAGAACTGGCAGTGTTTCTTGAAAGAATAGCACTTGTCATGTGACTGTGCTTGCCACGTTCTTTTTCCAACTGGTGCAACCATCGCATTTTCCTCCATGCGTCCTTGGTTTTATCTTACGTTGTGCGCAGCCCGGCTACTCAAGCGAATTATCATGGCGACAGCTGTGGTGATGTACAAACCCTTTTGTAGTACGTAATACATCCTCTCGTGTTTTTTTCTTCTCCTAGAGACCCTTTAGAGGCCTCAGTAGCGACGCGTCATGCGGTGACAGGATGATCGCGTTTGTGTTTTCAGAAATTTGCCTTCCCCGCGAGTACAGTATCACATAAAGGTTTAAATTTATCTGGCTCAATTTCCGCAACTCATTTAATCTTACGGAACTGAAGTTGAAAGAAATTCAGCTGCCTGCCTCGAAATTAAGCACATTCTTTACGGCAGCAGCATCTATGCAACGCAGTCAGGCGAGACGGAAATTACGGCATGTTATTCTTCCGTTTGTGAATGTACGCACAGTAGTATTACCATGGAACCCAGACGCGATTAACCTTCAAGAGTTTCGCAGGCGGACCGCGTGCCTCTTTCGTGTTTCTGACATGGCACATTTTTCCGCGTTTCGAGCCAGCCATAGGCTGGAAAGTATAGATGTCATAAGGAAACATGGTTAGGGCATGTAATTCTCTTATTAGTTTATTATCTAGAATCTCTGACGACAATGCACGCAGTGAAGAGCCGCTGCACGCTTACACGGTGGGTTTATTACCGATAGGCACACGCTGATAAAACTCGCCGATACACATGCCAAACCTCCCCTCTGGAAATTAAGAAGCTTAAGCTTTAAAGAAAAAAAATTGCATAATAACAAGAATCCAGTGAAAAGAAAACGTACATAGGATCTGAAAAAAGCTACAGCCTGTGCCCGTTTCATGTCTACATTTATGCGTAAGCTAACTCTTGCCGCACGGCAGTCCAGGGACGTGTTTAGCGAACGACTTGATCTCCTCAATTACACCCGCCAAAACTGCCTGCATTAGCTTCCACGATATCAAAACTCTTGTGTCCTACCTCTGGTTAACGGTGGTGGTACAAACGCCTGCTCGTTTCCCGATGTGGGTGGCGGATAGCGCCTTGTGAAAAGCCTGTAAAACTGAAGAACCAATTGGGCAGAGTGAGGTGTCTGCGTCCTGGGCACACCTGCCAGCTGCCGCAGATTTGGAATGTCAGGGACAGTTTGGAGAATTATCTGTTGGGTGAGATGAAAATCCTCCAACACCGCTCATGCCTGTCGACAGTCATCTCGATGAGAAATCAAAGGCCTCCCAAAATTCATAATATGGTAGCAATTCTGCCTTCCTGCTATCGAAAAATTTCCGTTCGGCACAGCAAAGTTTCTACGCAACGACATTTATCCATGGCTCGCCACAGTTTCGTGCGAAGGGAGCAAACGATCCTCTGCTACAGGCAAGTCCATGGAGAAGTGCCGTGAGTGGCAGCTATAGGCTCACGTTGTCGCTTGTACTCCGCAGGCCAGTCCGCTCTCCGGCACACGCGCCTGAAAAAAGCCCCAGAAAGCCAGCCCTTAGACGCGTTTGCGCGCACATGGAGACTGCGCCGTGCTGATTAGAAGTTTGGTAGCGGAGAGACTAAGAAATACGCAGCATGGTAAGTGATTACGGGATAAGCAGGAAAACAAATGCACGTGGGCGTGCACTATTTGACCTATTGAACGTAGGGCCGGTTTCTGCATTCGCCCCTCCAAAAACGAAGCCTCGAAGAGACACCGGTCCTGCGGCCGGGAATGAGCTTATTGCACTCGGTGTCTTCGGCGTAACCTATATTTCGTGAAAGGAGGTGATCGTATCCGCCCGTCACCGGCACGTTGTTGGTCACGAACGAGTGCATGTCTGTTGAATTATTTCGAGATTAGAAACATGTTTAGGACGACATTTTCCCCGTGTAGTGCAGCTAGTCCAAATGTAAGATAGGCGTAATCGACTAAAATTATACGGCGCGGCGGCCGCTTTTCTGGTGGAGGCGAAAAGCAAAAACGTCCGTGTTCGAGATTTCGGTGCACGTTAAAGATCCCGAGGTGGTAAAAATTAATCGGGAGCCGTCCACTACGGCGCGCCTCATCGCCTGTGTAACGTCGGTGCATTAAACCCTACAATCAATCGACCAATAAAATTATACGGGCCGTAGAACCTGTTTGCAAGCGATGTCATCGAGCTGAATTCTTTAGGGGATGCTTGCGCTTCGGAACAGCGTATGTCAGCCGCTTTCGGTGATAACCGGCGAACTTTCTAGGGATGGTGCAACACTTAATGACGCTGTCTACAACGCGTTTTCTAGTAAAAACTTCTGCTCCTTCTCCAGGCTATACGAAAATACCCAGACAACGCACTGACATCCAAAGGACATGCTAATGATATCCCATCTGGGAGGTTAGGAATGTCCCAGGGACCTCCCACTAAGTCCCAATAAAGTTCCAAAAAACATCCCAAGTGGAACAACTAAAAACGTTTTTGGGATGTCCCCAAAAGGGTGCATATGGGAGGTTTCTGGGACAAGCAAAGGACCTCATTGGGATGTCCCTTGAAGTCATTTTAGGACTTCTTTGGGATATCATATCCATTTATACCTCGACATTGCTTTGCAATGGAGCTCTTACACTGGAAACACTGCTAGAACTCCGTAGAAAAATATTTTATTTTGCAAATTTCACATCACACACTGGAAAAAAAATCAGCACCACACAGGAAAGAATATGATCCACTGATGATACAAAAAAAGTTTTCATATTTTTGCGCACAACTTATGCTACCGGCTCTGTAAGGTGTAACACTAGAGTTTCATAATTTGCTTCAAATCAATAACATAGCAATGGCAGTATGTATACAACAAAACTTGCATACTGCGACGAATAAAGCAAAAAAAAATTATTTCGTACAGTTCGACTGCGTAAGGCTCTCAACCCCTTGGAGGCTACTTTGCGGCTCGGCCCTGTGTATACACACCGTCCTCCAGCTTTCGAGTCTAACATGGCATTCCTCGCACGAACTTCTAAAACAGCACCAGCCGTTCTTTGCACTCTAGCTATTCCAGCGGCCATGTTTTCGCACTTTCAGCAGCGTCAGTGGCTGCATGTTAGTCCTTTTTTGTTACCACAATTGACACTCAGAAAAAACTATTTATTTATTTATTTATTTATTTATTTATTTATTTATTTATTTATTTATTTATTTATTTATTTATTTATTTATTTATTTATTTATTTATTTATTTATTTATTTATTTATTTATTTATTTATTTATTTATTTATTTATTTATTTATTTATTTATTTATTTATTTATTTATTTATTTATTTATTTATTTATTTATTTTTTTGATACTGCTTCGCCTTTGCATGCATTTCAGAAGGGAGATACATAACACTAAGCATGAAATCTGAGACCAAATATCAAAATAATTGTAGCGTGGTGAAAATCGTCATTACAAACAATGGATAGAAGCATACGTGGAAGATAATTACACTCTCGTATTGATATAAGATAAAATGAATCGTGCAAGGCGTCACCTTTAAAGGAAAGTAGTAATTTCCGTTAAGCTGGCGGTCCCACTTTGGTATATGTAGAATGGCGCTTGGATATACTTCTCCCTTCTATTCCAGTTTTCGAATGATAGATATTACGAAAACATTTCAACCTGAGGTTTCGTCTTTGATCTTTCCCGCCTTACGATTCAAGTTTACTTTTACCTTCCGTCATGCTAAGTTGACAGTGCGAATTATCTAATACGTATCGCACTGCCCTATTCTGTACGTTTTCGAGCGCATCAACCAGCAACTTGGTGTAGGGATCCCAGAAAACACATGCGTACTCCAACACTGAGCGCACATGAGTAAAATACGGTTGTTCTTTTAAGGTATATGCAGGTTCGCTGAAATTATATCTCAGAAAGCCTAAAACACGTGCAGCCGTAACTTTTCTGTTGTGAATGTGCCAATTGAACCTCTAACCTCTCGTTAAATAAACTCCTAGTTATTTATATTCCCCGGCCGTTCTTAAAGCAGTCTAATTTAAGGTATACGTACTAAACAGGAATGGTGTTCTTCTAAAGATGACGTTAACACACTTTTTTAAGATTTAACGACTTTTCTGGATCAGCACACCAGGATGTTAATAAATTAGAATCATGCTGCAGGTATTCGGAATCACGTTCGTTCGCTATAGTCCTGTAAACTACATAGTCATTCGCGAACATTTTGAACAAAGATTTGAGGCCAATAGTAATATAATTTATATATAACGGAAACAGTAGAACTCCCAAAACTGAAGCTTGGGGAATTCCTGAGGTCACGCGAACATATCCGGAAGAACAACCATTGAGAGCGACCGACTGCTGTCTTAGAGAGAGATACTGGGATAACCATGCAATAACCCATTGATTCAGTTTTGTAGGGACGCAGCCCCTACGTGCGCCCGCGGAGGGTGATTACACTGCAGTGAGTGCCGGTCGGACACCGACAGTGGCGTCAGTGCGTCATGTGCCCGTGCGCGCGTGTGCGATGAACAGTGAGCCGCAACGAACACGTGTAGTGCAACAGAACCCCGAGCATGCGCACAACCAACAGAGTGGCTTAAAAGCGGCGCTCACAGGAGCAGTTGGGGAGTGCGCACCGGAGGACACGCGAGAGCAGCTGCGGCCGCGGGCGGCCGCGAGCCACGACCATGACGCCCGGACAGCGAGAAGCAACCAGCGTCCGCGGCGGACGCTCTTCATCCTACGTCGGCACAAGGGACTGAGGACGTCGTCGTGAGTGTACAGCACGATGCTGTAACTTTCTGGACAAGCAGTGCTTCAACCGCCGCAAGGTTTTCTTTACGCGCTTTCCGTGCTTGCTTACTGTACTCTTTTTACATTGCCTCCTAACATACTTTGTTTGTTTTTTCCTGCCTTGGTTTTCCAGGAATAAACCGGCGATTCGTTCTCATGCGGAGCGGTGTTACTACGTCGGGCGGGTTCGGGCTCGCGAACCCTTTACGCTCGAAGGGGGATCCTTCAGTTTATAGCCCACAATGTACTAACAAGGCGATATGGAACACCATCTAATGCTTTTTTTTTTCAGTCAAAGAAAATGCAGTTAACTACTTTAGGGTTATCTATTGCTACATCCAAATCATGCGTTAGCTCAACAACCTGCGTTGAGCAAGAAAAACATGACGAAATCCGTGTTTTCTATGATGCTGGCCATTACGTTCAACCAAATAAGTCATATCCCAAGTGTACCGAAGCTGACCTTCAAGCACCCCAACTAAATTAACATCCAGGCTTCGTCATTGACAAGACTTTGTTGTTATCGCAAATTTAAAATAACACGTGTTTCTAAATAAGCAGTCATAAAATTCGATGAAGTAATATAGTGCAGGGCACGAAGTTGAGCCTACAAATGCACGAGCTTATCCTCTTCTAGGTTTATCACGAACAAAATAGTGCAACATTGTTTTTCGCAGTAATATTGTCAGAAGAGCCGAAAACTTGCGCTTTTGCGCGCCCTGGCCTTTTTTTGGAGGGGAGTCCTTGACATGGCGCCGGTTGAGCTCCTGCGTGGTGGCCGCTTGCTCGACGGCATTTAAGGGCACTTATTTTCAGTGAACCACCGCCATCTCGGGTCGGACACCTCTGCCTGGTCGATGTCTCCAATGCTCTCCATTTCTCGAGGGGGCGACTAGCCTCGAGTTGATGCGTCAATTAACGAAGCCGGCGGTCCAGGCGTGGTAGCGGCTATGACTGGCGAGGCTTAGCTCACCCGTCGGCGCCTCACAGTTTTCTTGTGGCAATAAATGGCATCCAGACGCCCTAAAAGGCTACCTAGTAATCTAAAGTGAGCATTTGCGCCTTGGCCGTTCACCTAGAAACACTCATTATTGTTTGCCAAACGAAGTTCGTTCATTTAAAACGTAGAATACCGAGCAGTTGAAAAACGCGTCAGCTTCGTTCGGCTCCCTATTGCCTTTTTCTTCACCCAGGGAAAAACCAGTCGTATACCGCCCGGTCTCCTTCCAACTAATAGCGCATGGGCTCCGGCACCCACACGCATGCCGTTATTCGGCTATACGCCGCTTAACCAAAGATTGACGTATAGCCTGAGACCTTACGTCGGCTGGTCTCCTCCTGAACACCGCTTGCCAAATATTCAGTGGCCGTTCGCTTGCCGTAATTTGGCCAAAGCCCACTAGCGGAATGATGAACGTACATTCTGGGGGCGTACGTCAGCCGGTCTTTTTTATAACCCAAGTTGCCCGAAGAAAACGAATATTCTGCCGCAGGACACGCGGTTCACCTCTGAAAGTGCGAATGCGCGGCAGCCGCGCTCCGGCCGGTCTCCTTTCGAACACCAACGGCCATAAGAATACTAATATTGAGTGGCCGGTTGCTTTCCGTGCTTATGCTGAACCACGCTTCTCGAAGGAAAAACGGATGCCCTAAGGCCGTACTTCGGCCGTTCTTTTTCTGAACATCGGCAGCCGAAACTAAACTGAATATCTGGCAGCCGGGTACCTGCCATTGTGTGTCTGAACATGGGCGGCCGGAGAAATACCGAAACACTGGTTGCCGAATGTTGGATGTTCAAGGTATGACCAGTTGCTGCCAGAACCTGAATGCTGGCAGGATATGCCAGAAATCGGCCATAAACGGGCCGGTCTTGGAACACGCTTTCTGTGTCGCTTGGGTTTGTGTGTGTGTGTGTGTGTGTGTGTGTGTGTGTGTCTGCGTGTGTGTGTGTACGTGTGTGGGAGAGAGAGAGAGAGAGAGAGTAAACTTTATTCTTGAGCATCAGTTCTGATGGCTGGGCCCTCGACCGGTGGATGGAATTCCTAGTCCGAATACCTAGACTGCGACTTGCCGTCCCTGACATTTTTGCTGAGGTTTAGTGGGATCCAGGGTCCGCGTCGGGCATTCGAGGAGGCAGCGGCTGCGCCTGCCATCACCACAGCGCCGGAAACCCGAGAACACATCACAGTGCTCACAGACTGGCAAGCAGCTAGCTCGATGTACCAAAAAGGACGAATTTCTAATGCGGCGCTTCGAATATTATTCAAGATATTCCAAGCACACCTAGACCCCCTATACATCTGCATTGTGTGGACACAGGGGCACGAATACCTACAGGGTAACGTAACGGTGACGCCGTAGCCCGAGACGTCTCACTCTGTGCTGTTGCGTTGTCAGGGACACACCTCTTCCCCGGGATGTCACATAGCCATCCCTTATCAAACGAAGTAGAGACATCTTAGAACACCAAAGGCTTAAAAAAAGGAAGTACCCGCCTCCACAACCAAAGCACACCAAAGAAGAAACAATACTACTACGAAGGCTTCAGACAAATTCATTCCCACATGTCACACAATTGCATTTGATGTACCCCACGTTATACAGCTACGAATGCAAGTTCTGAAGCAGAACGCCCAACAACCTATACCTTATAGTGTGGGAGTGTAATGGTGTTAAGGAACTCCCGGAGACCCTGGCACCATCACCGAAGCAGGGGGAGACTGTGCTGACCAGTTGCATTCCTAAAAACCCAGCGTGGCCTGGTGACCCGGGCCGTTCGTGCTGCGGCCGAGGACGCCAACTAGGGGCGCGAACTACCCAGGATGATCACCGCAAGACCATCGCACAAGATCATCCCCCCACTCCTTTCCCCATCTGTGGCACGTTTGTACTACTACCGAGCATTATGTCCCGCAACAAGATGGAAAGTTGGGCAAGTTGATACGTATTCATGATGGAAAGTAACAGCGCAATAAACGACGAGGGACGCAAAAGAAATTCGCAAGACGGGCGCTGACTCGCAACTAGTATTTTGTTCGAAATGAAGACCAATTTATAGCCGACACGTACAATCTGATGCGGTGAAAACGAACAAATATTGAAACTTCTGATAAAATCGCGTAAAGCCTTGATAACAGCTCAAAGGATTAGGTGACATCTTAAAAAGCTTTTTCCTCCTCGTACAGCGTCAGAGAAGGCTGGCTTACTCACCCTGTTCGCCTCTTGTTGATATGATACGCTTGAAAAACTTCTCGTGTCAGCTGGTCTTTATGTGTAAACAAAATTCGCATTCATCGAAACATGGCTTGCAACCAGTTGCGAGTCGGCGCCCGTCTTGTGAATTTCTTCTGTGTCCCTCGTCGTTTATTGCGCTGTTACTTTCCATCATGATTAGGTCCTGGTTGGTCCCTTATTTCAGGAATAAATGCACCGTCTTGGCTCGACCGGCCCGCTATTGACCAGTAGAAGTTAATCTTGAGGTAGGCAGCTGGAGAGCAATATCTCCCTCAGCTCAGGAGATGGAGAAAGGGGTGGAAAGGCTGGGTTATTGTCGCACTCCCAAATAGTGTGTTTGAGAGTTCCTGGCTAGTTGCAGAGTTTACATTGGGCGTCGAATTACGTTGGGAATAACAGGCGCACACTGATTGGACATGTAAATGTGTTAGTCTGTATTAATCTAAGTGTAGTTGCCTGACTCTTCATGAGTGTTGTATGTGGTGCGGGGAGCGTTGTTCTATCCAGCCTGTAGTGTTGTGGAATTTCTTGGACGGTCGTGAGCGGTGCGGGTTCCGGCATTTCCTCCGCGCCTTGGTGAGCGAGATCTCGGGCCGTGAGATGGGCGTGCTCGTTGCTTCTCATGGAGGAGTGGCCCGGGTTCCAAACATTGACACCTTCCTGTCCGGCGTCTTGCTTTTTAAGGTGCGTAAGTTCCCGGGTGCCACCCAGCCCAGCGTGCAGCTACGGCATGCCCCTTGTGAATCCGTGACTATGGTGGTACTTTTTGTTTGCGTCAGGCAGAGAGCGATGGCTCCCGTTTCTTTAGCTGTCGCTCGTGGAAGAGGCCCACTGGTCAGGTGTTCCCGTCCGTGCGTCACCACGGCCACAAGAACTGCCCTGGTTGGTTTAAGCCGCATCTGCTACCATGACCGGAGTGCGTTGCGCGTATTTGACGCACCGTATACGGTGACTATTTCCCCAAACGCATCCGGTGGCTATTTCCCCAAAATATTTTCCTTTCCAGATAGCAGTTTTCTTGTTATCAGGGATGAAGCTGGGGTCGTCTTTTTGGTGCTACGTTTGGCGGAAGCTCAGAAAATAGCTCGGAACGCTCGTCGAAACAAGCGCATTCGCTATTCAGCTGGATACAAGTTCATCTTTCCTGCCGGTACAGTGGTTGGGCTTACCTTGACACCAGTGGCGCAGCTAGAAATACTCTTCTGGCGGTGTTATACCTTTCCGGTAGAAAGAAACCTAAAAAAAATATAGACAGCTCGCAAACATAATTTTAGTTTCATTTTCTGACCTAACTTCTTATTTTTATTTTACAGGTTAACATACCTATGCGGAGTGGGTACAGCCTAAACGAAAATAAGGCCGAATGCGGAGGGGACGGAAGAAAAAATGCACCGCTCAAAAAATTTCGAAGGGTGTTCAGACCCCCAACCTCCCGCATCCCCCCCCCCCCTCCCTGGCTACGCCCCTGCTTGAGTCGATATTCAAATTTTTCATGCAGCACGAACTCTCGATTGCATTAGCGCAACACCGAGCACCTAGCTTTATTTGGTGTAAGCGTTTCTTGGCGGCTTTAGCTTCGAAACTTCTGCGGGTGCATTATTGGTTGCGTAATGCTTCCCTTGATTTCAGTTTCATTTGACATTTGGACGTTGTGAAATAAACGCTCATATTTACCTTACAAACATTTCTACTAATCGAGTCAAGCAGCGTTGACACAAGGGGTCAAGTTCATCTTGTTGTGTACCTATATGAGGTTGCCTCAGGGTTTCGCCCCTTTTGAAAATGGCCGTGTGCAAGCCCCTGAGGTGACGAAAGCTCCGCCCTTCTCCGACAAATACAGACTAATACATTACCCACTGAACATCTCACACATCGCTATCGAAATTTACCCGGCACCCCTACTTGCTCGTTGTGCGGAGGTTACCCAAGCATATTCCACAAAATATGGGCCTGTGATGGACATCCAAAGTTGACCCGCATCCCGAATCCAACTCTGGCATCCTAGAATCAAGTCTGACTGACCCCAGCGCTAGCTCATACTGACATCCATAGCGGAGGAAGCCATGGTCACAGCTTCCCAAGACTGGACTAAGAGTCTTAGAAAAATAAAGTTTGTTTCCTTCCTTTCGTCCCTTCCTCTTTCATTTCAATTCACTTTATTGATTAAGGCTTATGGGCCCGCGGGCATTACATACGTTTATAGGCTATGAGCATTTGATTTCTATGTTTATAGGCTGATAGCCCTTCAGTAACACCACCGATGAAACTACGTTATGACGAAGGTTCGTGTACTCTCGACGCTGCAGGTTGCTAGCGGTAAAACTGATGAGCTGCCAAAAAAAGCAGCTGAGTCAAGAAGCTGACTAAAATTGGTAGAGCAAGAAGAAACACAGCGCTTTGTCGTCAACTATTGGTGGACGTGCACAGCTTTAATGGACTTTCTTGCGCTGGCGCCGGCTGGCCTTGCACGTTTCCTGTCTGTAGAGAGCTGAAGCCTGTTCTGTTCCTTCACTGGGAAGGCTGTGAGGCCTCATGGTCGCAAGAGCGGCGCCTCTGGCGGTTCCTTCGTCCTACCCGGAAGTCTCGTTTTTTCCTTGTTTTCTGCGCTAGCTAGCGCTTACGTTACAGGATAGCCAGTATAGCACGTGTCACGGCTTTATTAGTTTATATTTATTTAGATATAACTTATTTTCCTACATCGTTTATATGCGATATATTCTTAGACGAGGACGACAGGTCCTCGACGGCTATTCTGCGGTTATGCGGCTTAACGACCGGCGCATATTTCGTTAACGCTAACGGGTTCATTCCGACATGCCCTTGGCTTTCATTTAGAAACATAGAAAACGTCCGCCTGCGACCTTACAAGTTTACGCAAAACCGCCGACAAGACACGCCATAAAAAACTATCATACACCAGGGCTTTCCTGTTGCATGTATACATGCAAGAGGAAAGCCCTGCCAGCAGAAGGCAATCACCCTTGTGCTGCTAAAATTTATTGCTGTAGCCACCCCGTCTCGCGCACCTTGGTGTGAACCGATGCGTTCAGTTAGAGTCTTAATGACACTGTCCGTTTCCTATTATTTCAAGCAAGAAAATGACCTCATTCCTTGATGCCTTCCCCGTTGGAGTAGTTTCTATACAGCGACGTTCCGCTCGGCCGGAAATCCTGCCCCTCTATTCTCGAAGGAGAGGCCGGCTTTCTGATGCAGGTGGAGTGAGAAAACGTCCCCTGATGGAGGTGAAAAGCAAAAACGCACGTGTCGTCTAGATTTTCGCCCACGTTAAAGATCCCCAGGTGGTCAAAATTAATCGAAGACCTCCACTACGGCGCGCCTCATACCCAGTGCAGTTTCGGCGCGTAAACCTCCATAATGTATCGAAAAAAAGGTCCATGTTTCGGGTTTTCTCCACTTGATAAAGACTTTAAACGAACCTAGACTGACCGGGGCTTTAGATGTGCATCTATGACTCATTAAAACATAAAATGTAGCAGTTATGGTTGATTTTTGTCAGTGTACATACAGCACATGAATAGTACATTCAGCTTCTGGCTGCGCAATGTTCGCCTTTGGTTTTATGCAATGTTCTGTGGTGGTAATACCACTTCTGCGCACTTGAGCTCGGTTTTTACGTCCAAGGGAGTTTTTACAATTTTGCACGTTCTTATTATGCCAGCTGTTATGCAATCGCTTGGGGGGGGGGGGGGTGGACAGAGGAATTTGTTGTGACTGAGCACCGCGGAATAAAGCCGAATCGCGGCCGTGTCCCGACCGTGATCCCTTGAAATATCGCCTACTATTTCAAGTTATCGGCTTAAGAAGTTGCGACACATAACAACAACTTTAGTTCTAGCAAAGGTGGCATGATCTTCACCTGTAAAGACGTGATGTAAATTGTTTGAGAATTGTCACCCTTACACAGTTCCCCGCACTGTACCCCACTGCTAGGATTGAAATGGGCCTCAGCTGGAATGAACCACTAGAACCAACTCAATAACAGCTACACGTTTAAGACCGAACAGTATTGTTGAAATCAAGCGTGAAGGTGGCGCCCCCTGGTAACTTGAAATGTTTTTGAAGGCTCACTCAATAGCAGTGTCGAGAAGCTCAGCTCCATGTTCAATGTAACTGCTCTTGGGATCTCCACAAAATGTAGGTTTACTCTCCAAAGCTTAACTCAAATCAAAGCTTCTGCTCTTCAACTTATGAAAAAGAAAATGACAACTTCGATTTGCGTGAACGTTTAGCGGAGAGCTGGCAGGGATATTTTACCTTTCCTCGTTGCCCAAGCTGAAGCACAGCGGTACAAAGCCTTAAAAAACAGAACCCTAAGTGTGATAAATTCTAGAGTTATTGACCCCCGGGGGAACAAAAACGCACTAGATAGCGGATTGGATCGGCGCAAGACGGCGCAAGAGTTCCGCGAACGCGAACAAATTACGGTGAACAAAAACTGAGTTGTCAGGTACCCAATGCGCTAAACAAATTCCCCTTTCCTGATGAGTTTTTTCTATCTGGAAACATGTTCAAAAAAAAAGACCAAACAGCATCTGATTGAAGGTGAAATTCTAATGTGAAAATGCAGCTTACCGTCTTTGATATATATGCGTATGTGTATGTATGTGTGTACATGGATGTAAGTGTATATATCTATTGTTCTATCTTTTTCACACAAGTACTTAAGTCGAATGATTTACTTTATTTCATCCGTATGTACGAAATTGAACTCGTACAAGTATCAATTTGTATTTGCCCATGATTGTGCACATGTTTTGTATTCTAGTAAGTGTTACTGCTTATATATTACTTTTGTATTTTGATTGCTGCCCATTCTATGTATTAAGTGTTTTTGCGTTTGCATCTGTACTACTTACAGGCTTAGGGTACCGAGGCCTCGTCAGGCTTAACCGCCTTTTGCCTCGGTCCCCTCTTTTCTATGAAAAGGAAAATAAACTTCACTTCACTTCACGAATGAAGCACATGACGAGTTCTGATCGTCATCAGTGATCGTGGTACAACTGAAAATGACGGAACCGACTCTAACGTGATAGGTAAAAACATTAGGACCGACAATAACCAAATTGTCGGGTTCAATTAAAAGGAGGGATAATACACATTGCGCGTCATTAAGCTGCTCTATGTTTATTTATTTATTTACCCTCAAGGTCAATAGACATTTCAGAGGGGAGTGGGTAGGGAGAAACAGTGAAAATAGCAACGCAACGAAAGAACAAAAAGAGAACAATAGTTATGCAGTCAGCACGTTTCTGATCATACAATGTTATCTATTGCGTTCTTGAAAATGTTGAAGTCTCGAATGGTTGCTGTCGGGTTTGGAAGGCCATTCCATTCCTTCGATGTACGTGGCATGAAAGACTGCGAAAAGAAGTTAGTTCTGCAGGAAGGAATGCCGACTTTGATGGCGTGATCCAAACGTTGTGAAATGTGATGTGGACGGATTATGAATTCATTATGTAAGAAAGCATGGTGGTAGAGCTTGTGAAAAAGACATAAGCGGGAAACTTTACGGCGTGATGCAAGGGATGGTAGACTAAGGTCTGCTTTCATGGATGATATGCTTGCGGTGCGATTGTAATTACATGTAATGAAACCAGCCGAGTTATTCTGAACCGTTTCTAGTGACTGTATTAAATTTACGTGAAAGGGATCCCATATTGCTGCTGCGTATTGTAGTTTTGTAACTCAATTGAGGAGAAACCCAAGACTTTGTTTCGACACGTCGCTGAACAGTGAAGGGCATTTTTGCTAATAACCCTGACGATTGTCTTAGCGGAGATACCGCATTCTAAGAGCTTTTATATTTTGATAAACTATCATAGCTGCTATATATAAAGCAATTGAGGATAAAATATAACTTCAGAAACTGATGATGATGATGGTTGGTGTTTAATGGCGCAAGGCCAACGAGGGCAAAGAGCGCCAGAGAAGTTATTTAATGAAAACAAGTGATTACCACAAAAGGTAGGTATAAAATGTCCAAACTGGACATAGTAAGATCAATAAAGATAATGGTGATGGCTGGTGTATAGGGCCAGATGTGATTACGCATGATAGGAAATGAGGTTTAAAAACTTAACATCTGACAAATATTTAAAAACGCGTTTCACAGAAACCATGGCATCGTCACCTAGAAACAGAGATGGGTGTAGGGGAATATGTTGTCTGTAGAGTTCTCTGAAGTGTTTGTGTCGTGTTGTGTCAAGTGCCTTGCATTGTATGAGTATGTGGACTACGGATAGGCCCTCCCCACACCTGCTACACAGGGGTCTTGGAGATCCCGTGAGCAGGTGGGAGTGCGTTACATGCGTATGGCCTATCCGTAACCTAGCTAGGGTAACTTCAATGTGCCTGTTGTGTGAGTCAGTAGTGTATTGTCCCAGGTGTGGTTTTATTACATGTAGTTTGTTGTCTGTCTGTTCGCTCCAGTCTGCTTGCCAAGTTTTACGGAGTTGTTGTCTAATGTGTGGCTTGAGGTCTGTGTAAGGTAGTGTTGACATGTCGACTGTGTTTCGGAGTGCAGCATTGGCGGCCATTTCATCCGCCACTTCATTACCGCCAATGCCAGAGTGGCCTGGCACCCAACACACAGTCACCCCAAGGTTTGAAGAATAAGCTACCATAATCGTTCTGAAGACAAGATTAATGAGATGGTTTTTTGATGACTTTCCGGATGATAATGCACGGACGACGCTCAACGAATCTGTATAAATGATGGATGTAGGAATATGATGTTCAACTATGTGACTTACAACTAGAAATATGCCATATGCCTCTGCCGTAAAAATACTTGTATTAACATTCATTGTTCTACATGCTTCAAAATTGGGCCCATGCGCAGCACAAGACACCGCAGTGGACGTTTTAGATGCATCGCTGAAAAACTCTGCAGCCCTGTATTTATTCTGCAGATGCATGAAATGCTGCAAAATCCCACTTCTTGGTGTCCTGTTCTTATTGTATTGTACGAAAGACAAGTCACATGCTACAGGACGAAGATGCCATGGTGCTACAAGATCAGTGTGAGATGATTTGAATGTGTCTAAGAGGGAGACCTCATGAATAGTCACCTCGTCCCTCACTCTCTGCGAGAAGGGAACGGAAATTGATGGGCGGTTTAAAAAGAGTTTAGTTGTGGATATATCATTAAAAACCGGTTTAAAGGGATGGTTATTCATTGATGAGATTTTGGAGGCATATAGGAGGTCAACATAAGTTCGCTGGTACGCCAAGCACCATTTGTCACACTCTGCATAAAGACTGTGGACAGGACTGGTACGGAATGCCCCACAAGACAGGCGAAGCCCCAAGTGAAGCACTGGGTCGAGCATTTTAAGTGCTGTTTTTGTGGCTGACCCATACACAACGCTTCCGTAGTCCAACCGTGACCCCACCAACGCGGCATAAAGTCGAAGCAGGAGTTGTTTGTCTGCACCGTACGATTGGTGAGACAGGACTTTTAGAATATTCATTGTTTTTAGGCATTTTTGTTTGAGTCGTTTTATGTGGGGTATGAAAGAGAGTTTCTCGTCAAACACCACACCCAAAAACTTGTGCTCTCTTTTTACTGGAATCGAGTCACCAAAGAGTTTTAAGTCGGGATCGGGCAGGATGCCCCGCCTTTTTGAGAATACAACGCAGGTACTTTTAGAAGGATTAAGTTTAAACCCATTTTCATCTGCCCAGCGAGAAAGTTTATTTACCCCAAGCTGGACCTGACGTTCACAAATGGATATGTTACATGATTTGAAAGATATTTGAACGTCATCTACATACATCAAGCAGGATATGGTTGGCGGCAGTGCCTTTCGGAGAGAGTTCATCTTAACTATAAACAAGGTGCAGCTCAATATGCCAGCTTGAGGCACGCCATTCTCCTGCACGTGAACGTTTGAAAGTGCCGAACCGACCCTGACACGAAATGTTCATTCGGACAGGTAACTTGAAAGAGTATTAAGCATGTTACCTGTCACACCATAGGATTTTAGGTCTGCAAGAATGCCATAACGCCATGCCGTATCATAAGCTTTCTCGATATCAAAAAATACGGTCATGCAGTACTGTCTGTGTATAAAGGCATCCTTTATGTAAGATTCCAGTGCAACTAATTGATCATTTGTGGATCGCCCTGCCCGGAAGCCTGCCTGGCAGCTCTCGAGAAGACCGTTGTACTCAAGGAAGTACACGAGCCTACGGTTTATCATCTTCTCGAGGAGCTTGCACAGGCAACTTGTCAAAGCAATGGGCCGGTAACTAGAAGGAGAGGAAGAGTCCTTCCCTTCTTTTAGGAAAGCCACTACTATGGCCTCCCTCCAAGAGCGAGGAATGTGCCCCGAAAGCCAAATCTTGTTATATAGGTGGAGGAGTGTTAGAAGAGTGTCTGAGTGTAGGTGCTGTATGATTGTATATGTGATGTCGTCTTGGCCTGGAGCTGAGGGTTTACAAGTGCTCAGAGCGGTCCTCAGCTCATGAAGTGAAAACTCCGAGTTATAAGAGGAGGTTGACTTATCATTATCACGTAAAGACTTCTTTTCGGCGAATTGTTTGTGTTTCATGAAAGTGCTAGTGTAGTGTGCTGAACTGGACACGTGTTGGAAGTGTTGTGCGAGTGTGTTAGCCTGGTCTTCCAGTTTGTCCCCTGTTGTACTGACCAGGGGCAGGCTGTGTGTCTGTTGTCCTTTTAGTTTGCGTATTCGTGTCCAGACTTTGCGAGAGTCAGTGTAAGAGTTTATGGATGTTACGAATGAGCGCCAACTCTCTCGTTTTGCCTCACGGCGCACACGTTTTCCCATCGCCTTAGCCCTTTTGAACAATAAAAGGTTTCCCGACGTGGGGTACCTGCGCAGGATACCCCACGCCTTGTTCTGGGCCTCTCGCGCCCGCCTACAGTCCTCATTCCACCACGGCCTCCGCTGGTTGCGCGGGGCACCAGAGGCGTGGGGAATGGACTTTTCGGCGGCGTCGAGGATGTGCGCCGTGAGGAGTTGGGTAGCTTCGTCGACGTGTAGGTGTTCTATGGATGTGTGGTGTAGTTTGGATGTCTCTGTAAATGTATTCCAGTTAGCTCGTGCTTCATTGAACCTATTATGGGAAGATAGACTGCATGGGCCTTTACCTATGTATGTGAGTGAGGTGGGGAAGTGGTCACTGCCATATGGGTCAGTGCCCACACCCCACTCGAGAAGAGGAAAGAGAACTGCGGAGCCAATCGCCAAGTCAAGACATGAGTATGTGTTGTGTCCTATGTTATGGTATGTAGGCTGTTTATTGTTGAAAAGGCATGCTCCTGAAGATGTAAGGAATTTCTCTATAAGGTGACCTCGGGCATCCGTGCGAGAAGAGCCCCAAAGAGTGTTGTGAGCATTAAGGTCGCCTGTAAGGATGTATGGTTCGGGCAGCTGGTCAACCAGCGCCTCGAAGTCGGAGCTCGTAAGTGCAACATCAGAAGGAATGTATATGGAGCATACCGTTATCAACCTATTAAATATTATTAAGCGTATTGCTACAGCCTCAAGGACGGTGTTCAAGGTGACAGGGTGGCATGCTAAGGATTTGCGGGTGATTATGGCAACACCGCCAGAAGAGTGTGTGCAGCCATCCCTGTCTTTCCTGTATACCATGTAACTATTCAAGAAATTTGTGTGTTTGGAATTCAGATGTGTTTCCTGGACACACATTATACTTGGCTGATTGGCATGCAGAATCTCATAAACGTCGTCAAGATTATTCAGAAGGCCTCTGCAGTTCCATTGAACAATATTTTCTCTTCCCATTATTATGTGTTCAGAGCTACTGGAGTGTGACTATTTATGTAGGGTCTTTCGGGGCTTGGACTCTTGGAAGGGGTTTTCTGGCCTTCTCTACTGACCTGGACGTCGCAGCCCGTTCCTTCCGCTGCGATGAAAGCCGGAAGGGCTCGACGTCCATGTCGTCATCTGAAGGCAAGGGGGTGCCCAGCGGACTGGGCCCCCTTGACGTGGTACCCTTTCGGGTGTTCTTTGCCTGTGCTGCCAGTGCCGAAGGCGTGGGGAGCACCACAGATGGCACAGGCAGTGAGGCGGGGGAGGGGGTCGCTGCGACTGCCTCCGTCTCCATCTCGTCCGGGCCCTCGCGTGTGCTTCGGGCCGGTAGAGAGGGGGAAACGGTGGGTGCAGCAGCATCCCCACCGGACGTGGATGCCACCACAGCCGCTGCTGGCTCAGCGAGCGGTGCGGAGGCGGGTTGGGCTGCCAGAGGCAACCCAGGGGGGGGCGAGGGCGGGACCAAGTCCGACTCGCGGTACTGGGTCCCCGCCGAAACCAGACGCCGCTCCGCCCCCCGGCGAGCTGCGTCGGCGTACCTCCCCAGAGGGAAAGAGGCGAACCTCTTCCGCGCCTCTGGGAAAGTGATGTTTTCAGTGACCTTGATGTTAATGATTTTCTTTTCTAATTGAAACTTTTCGCATTTTCTGGAGTAGGCCGCATGTGGACCCTGGCAGTTTACACAAAGAAGTTGTTGCACGTTGCAGTTTTCGGCCGGGTGATCGTGCTGGGCGCATTTTGCGCAGGTAAGTCGGCCGCGACAGGTGTTTGTGCCGTGCCCGAACCGTTGGCACTTGAAGCAGCGCCGTGGGTTCGGGATGTAAGGCCGGACTGAACAACGAATGTAACCTGCGTTGATAAATTCAGGAAGGGTCGCCTTGTCGAAGGTTAGGATGAGGTGCTTTGTCGGTATTTGTTTATCGTCTCTGCGGATGGTTATGCGCCTGACCGCTGTTACGCCCTGACTACGAAGGCCCTCCAGCAGGTCAGCTTCAGATTCATTGATTAGGTCATATTCGGAAATCACGCCCTGGGAGCTGTTTAGGCTGCGGTGGGGCGTGACTCGGATGGCCAGATCGGCGATGCGGGTTTGTGCAAGTAGTTTATCAGCCTGATCCTGGCTACTGACTTCAACAAGGATTTCACCGGTTCTTTGTTTTTTGGCTTTATATGATTCGCCGATGACACCTTCAAGAAATTTGGAGACGAGAAATACTGACTTTGAAGCAAGAGGGTTCAACTGGTCAACTGATTCTATTACTAAGAAGCGAGGGTAGTTGTTCGGTTTCGAAATACTCAAGTTGGGAAGTGGTGGGAACGAAGCTTCGGTGCGGCCCCTTTTCGGGGGCCGATCACGTTTGGGGGGGGGGGGTTTGGAAAATGCCATATGATACATTGGAAAGCAGGGAGACGGGGGTACTTTCTTCTTTGACCTTACCCTGGTAGCCAAAGAGGTCCCGGAGCTCCCTGCCAGGTGAACAGACAGGGAGCCCATCCGCCGGAGCTTGACCTGGGCTCCGACGGCCACCGTTCGTGGTTTCTAACCCTCCACCTATAAACACATCGCCACGGTTGGATCCAGCTTATGTTTGGGGGCTCGGGGTCCGCGGTATCGCCAGTACCGTCACCAAGATTGCTCAAGGTGCCCCGTGCGGGGTTTATCGTCAAGGGAAGGTGGAACAAAAACAAGGCGGTGAAAATACTGCTTCAATTTTTTTTTTATTTTAAACTCAGAAACCATCATTTTCAAACAAATAAAAATGGAAATAACTCTAAATCGTCCGATTTTCCAGTTAAGCTCAGATCTCACATTGCCCTATTTGAATCTTTAAGCAGGGACGACAAGCCCTGCTGCCGTCAGTCTTTATTAGAGTTCGCTGAAGTGTCCCGCAATTTTCTTAAGCAATTTTCTGAATTTCCTTCTCCCTAAAGTGCGTACCAATTATGGAAAACTAACTCTTAAATTTACAGGTGTATCCGTCTGGAATAACATACCACTTGAAATAAAGTTATGTCCCACGTTCTATTCATTTCGCAAACTTCAGAAACTGTCATAGCGGCTATATATAAAACGAGTGAGTGTAAAGTATGACAAATAAGCTAAATTTTATTGTGATTGAGCGAGATTCACCCAAGTACACGTTCAATGATTTTCCTGCATTTCCTGTATTCACAAAACTCCAAATTCAACAAAATGCAATAAATGAGTCGGCCCGCATGGACAGGTTAATCCAAGTTGCTGGGACGTAGATGTGCCGAGGTGGAAGGCACGTCGAATGGCGGCACGATTTCTTCCAGGGCCACCTCAGGGTTTACAAAGATTGGTGTAAAGTAGAGAAGTCAACTCACCTATTCTATGGAAATGTTCCATACATGACTAGCTTCGCCGGAGGAAAAATTACTCTTTTGGTAGCTGTAAAACCAAAGTTTATATATTAAGATAAAATAAATGTAGAGGTCGCTTTCTTCCAGATATTTTGTACGGGCGTAAGCATCCGTTGTCGCATGCTTCACCACCCAACGCTCCATGCCATACAGCGTCATTCCATTGTATACGGGACGCTTTCGCGCCGAAGTCCTCGTGCAAGCACTCTGTCTCAAAATTGAACGCTCAGAACTGAACACTAGTAGTAAAAGTGACTGCAAATGGAATGGAGTATTTTCGAATAGAAATATTTTTGCTATAGGGCGTTTAAACCTATAAAAAAATAGGGCGTATAAAAAATAACAGAGACAGTAGGACTTAAGACACCCGAGTTGTTTTAGCGCTTGGTGAGACAATCCTATAAAAAGCAAGACAAGATGACAAAGCAGTGAAAGAAAAAGTCACATGACGATTACTATACTTCCCAATGCGAAATTCGTGCGCAGCGAAAACTGCAGTCTTCTGGGACACGACGCATATATGCTGCGCCTCAGGAAGTGATCGCGTGATCAGCGAACGCACGCCGACGCGCGCTACTCTGCCGCTATCTCGCAGCGCTTCACTGTCGCCGAGCATGTTGTTGAAAATACTGTTTGAATCTCCCGCGCGAATATCACGTGGTTTGAATGAGCCATAACCGGAGGACGAGTGCGGGCTAAAGTAGGGCGCTGCTCAGCAGCGAGGCATACGGAGTCGCGGTGACGCGCTCCTAGATGACGCCTTGCAGCGCGTGCTACCTAAGGAGGTTAAAAAAAATTGCAATTTTTTTTTAACCTCCTTGGTGCTACCTTCCGCCTAACCAGACGCTGTTCCTTCGTGTTCTTTCTGCCTGGGTGCCTCTGTCGCTCGCTCGGTTGCGCGGAAACCACCGCCGCCGCGAACTGTACCGGGTGACAAAGAGCTGCACACTATAACTTGGCATGCACTCGCATGAAGAAATGCGGATTGCTCAACAAGCTTCGAATGCAGATATAGGTGACTGCAATGTAAAGAGGCTAGGAATTCCAGTGTCTCGTACGACCTTACTGCAAGGCAACCGGTAACAACTATTGATTATTCACGTATGCCACTATGCTGACAGGGCATTTAGGTTCGGCTAATAAATTTTACACGAGATGCGTTCCACTTCAATGCACAGAGCAGTCACCAGGCGCTTGTTCAGCCCGAAGCCTACACGGGCTGAGCTTTTAAGTGCGAATGCACTTCTTAAGCGAGCCTGAATCGTCCGCCGCCGTAGTCCGCATAGCAACAGCTGCGGGTGCGCGCGCTCCTCGTCTTCCTTAGCAACGGGGAGAGATGGGCGCGCGCTGCCTGGCCGCTGACATCCCACATACCAACGTGGGGGATCGGCCAGGAATCGGGCGTGAGAAGGGCTAATGCACCCGCTTAAAGGAGTACTGACACGAAATTTCAAAGATGGGCGCGCGCTGCCTGGCCGCTGACATGGCACATACCCACGTGGGGGATTGGCCAGGAATCGGGCGTGAGAAGGGCTAATGCACCCGCTTAAAGGAGTACTGACACGAAATTTCAAAGCTGAGATCCGCTCTAGCAATCAAGTACAACGACAACACAAATAGGTGTCTGTGAATAAATGCATCTTTCTTTCTTTGTAGTTGTGTGTGTGTGTGATCTCTCTTTCGCGAACGATACCGAACCGCGCAAATTCAACTCGTGCATTCGCACTTTCACATTCTTCCCCTCGGAGAAATGCGGGGAATTTTTTTGCAGAGCTTTTCCGTTGTGCAAAAAAGCCAGAACAAGAAGGTCGCTGTGCGGTGAAGCTTTAAGTTGATTCGTGGTGTGGCGAAGCCAACATTTACTGCTCTACTATTCGTGAATATAAAATATTCGCAAACCTCAAATACTTCGAACGATACAAGTGCTCTGCGAACCGAGTGGAATCGCAGAAATTATTTATGAAGTATTTCGAAGTTCCGGATATTCCCACCACTTAATGAAAAGCTCACCGTGCACTTCATGAAGTTGCTGTCGTCCTTAGCCTGACATTGTGTCGCTGCAGCAGGAGATAACACGAATATCGTCCTCGTGAATGGAGGCCATAATCTGCGTGCAACAGTCTACTGTCTAACACCATCTAAATAGAAGTGGTGAAGCCCTCCTTTGGGAAGGCAACAGATGTACTTAGACCTACGTTGATGCTTAACCCGTTATAACAAGTCGACAGACACGCTTTTTTATCAGGGAAGCCACTTCGGGGCTCGTGCTGTCGGCGTCTCATGTCGTCGTCGTCTTATGTCGTCGTAGTATCATGTAGTCATGGTACTAAAACACCGGGACACCCATTTTCCAACACCTCGCGCTAGAACGTAGCGCCTACTAAAAGAACACACCGGTACACTCGTTTTCCAACGCCTCGCGCTAGAGGGCTTCGTGGTTCAAAGACACAAGACTTACAGCGAAGCTATATACCTCTACCCCCCAATGGTTTATCTCCGTAAGCAAAAACGTCAAAGCGCGAATAATACAGCTATACCCGGCATTATTCACTCCTCCGCAGGTTTTACGTAAGTGGAGATGGCCCGGGATTTTTTCTTGCACTCTCGCCAGAAGCCAGCTCGAGCGCCGAGGAGTCGAACTCAGGACCTCGTGCCGTGTAGCACAGCGCCTCAGGAACTGAGCCGCCGCGGTATCCGGTGGTTCCCAAGGCATGAACAGACTCGAGACAACGAAAAAAAGACCCTTCAGAATCGCCCTGGAGCAGCCCAGATTTTTAAAAATGACAAGCAATAAATGCAATATGCCGCATTCATACACTAATTGAAAACCACAAAAATAAGGTGTCCGAATATTGTCTGTGTATACTGTCACATAAAATAAAATAAAAATATTGCCTATAATTTCGATCGCTGGCATTCACAAAACACAACCACTCTGCGATGAGTTTATCCGAGTTGAGTCAATGCACTTCAGTTTGGCTGGACTGCTTGTTTTTAGCGTGCATCGTATTAATTTTTGAAAGGGATGATTGAATTCGCATGTGCCTTTATGCGGTTCTGGCTATCGAAGCATTTCTCATCTATTTCTATAAATTGCGAAACATTGAAGTTTCGTGTGCCGGACAATGAGGACAGTAATGCAGCGATATGGCAGCACTGCTGGCAGGGGTAGTCATCAGACATTTGCGACTTCATGGACTTGAGCCGTAGTCCAACTTACAAAATACAGTATCAGCCGGGGCGCTGCCATCTTGCGTACACAGTGCCGTTTGGTGGTTGTGCGATTTGTTGGTTTGGATGTATGTTTGCTGCGCGATTTACGGGTGCAAGCTGGGACTCACTGTAATTTTACGCTGGTGTGTTCTACTTTCTGTTCAGTCAGGTACTTTTAGCGAGCAAGTTGTAGCATGTGTCACACTGAAGTGATGCACCTCAAAATTGACGAGTTTTCTACAGCGCAGGAGATTAGGTTCGTCTATCTAAAACCTGGAACAACTGACACTAACCTCTAGGCAGTATTGCGGGAAGTGTCGTAGCCAGACATATTATCGGGGGTTTTTATACGCTACGGGTAAAAAAATGAAAAACAAAGACAACCGGCACCTCAAGAATATCTTGGTCCTTTTTGGGCTTTATAAGGCCAAAGGGTTAATTGTTTCGTTCACTGCTGTACAACTGTTTCGTTACAACTGTTTCGTCACAATCGCTCCTTCAAGTGGCACTGCAAGACAGTCGATATTAAAAGATATTACACGGAGCACCTAAGCACTCCTCACGATGCAGTGATTGCGAAAGCGTGAGAGAGCTATTGCAGAACATTCCTCATTATTATCACCACTTATTATCGTCATTATTATAGTTTTGCTCGCCTGATTGCTATAGCTATGTAATTAGCATGCTCCAATTACGAGCGTAAGCCGCAGCACATGCCTATAACACACATTTATACAGTTAGAGCCACCATGCGTTCACTAGGTCCACCTTTATACTTTTCCCTCCGTTACAACGCTTCGCCGAATACCCGTGGTGGGGTTGCCAAGAAAAGCGGACGTTAAGTTGGAACGTACTTTACGACTCGCGAAATTGCGACTTCTGTAATTAGCATGATCACATTACTCACGTAGGCCTCTACACACGTCTCCAATACACGTTTCAAATAAAATCCCACAGCACATTCACTATGCCCATCTTTATTCAGTTAGATTCCCCGCGTTGTGGTGGTCCCTGGGGATGCAGGTCCGTTTTTAATTCTGTGCGCCGTCTGTGTGTCAGAGCAGTCGGATTTCCGGTCTACGAAAGCATCTAATTTTTTCTCGTTGAAAATCAGGGACCCTGAGAGCCTCGGCGTCTAAACCAGAATCAAGAAAGAGTCTGCGTGAGGACAACGGACTTGGACGCCTGTCCTTAGGGAGTGATATACGGGGTGGAGTACTCTGAGTAGGTATTTGACGAACCAAAAAGTTCTAATGAAAAGCTAATATAGGTACGACACTTTACAATCATTTTAAAGGATAAATAAATGAACAAGTTTTTATTGAACAAAAAAGGCTTCATGATTTAAGGGTCAGGCAGTGTTCGCAGTTTTCATGGGCAGATGCTTTCAGGGCCGCGTCGTGGCTCGGGAGGAGGTATAAAACTTGATTTATAAACAAGACTTTTACTCACCGGTCTTGGATGATACTTTTGCAGTGCAGTTGCTGTTTAACACATCTTCGTGTTTTGTAACCGCGGAGCAGTTTAACCCTGCCGAAAAATGTCTAACACCCACAAAAAACCTCTAATTGGAAAGACAAACACACGTCCCTTGGTGGTAATTGAACTTCGGTCCCTCGTGTTACGAAACCGGGGCCTATCTGATTCGGCTATCAAAGCACTACGGGCGCACAGCATTATTCCCTTTTGGTTATTCGTAGCATTTGCTTTGGACTTCACGTGAGCGTTCGTTCGTTCGTTCGTTCGCTCGCTCGATATCTCACGCATAGGCTTCACTGCCTCTACTGAGCTGCTTTGAGCCACTCTTAACAACACAGGCGGTTAAACTTCAGCTTGGTCCGGTGGCGTGGCGTCGTCCAGGCTTGCGCATCAGCTTGCTCCACGTGAGGAGCTCGCAAAAAAAACCCAAGAAATCAGTTCACGTGGGACCGCGCCTGAAGTGGGGAGCACAGGACAGCTCGGGCTACGGACGCCGAGTTCGGGAAGCCGGTTGCCGCAGGTTCTTGCGCGTTCTAATGCGGTCCGCTTCGGTATCGATGTGAAAGGCACATCCCATGGTGTCTCAGGGGATATGGCGCTGTGCAGCTGATCCCACGGGCGCGGGTTCGATGCCCGGCCGCGGCGGCCGCTTTTGTAGCATGAGCTACACAGGCCGAGGTGGAGCAGTTTCACGTGGACCTTGAAGGGCCGTGTTGAGCAAGCGCGAGGAGCATTGGATTGGATTGGATTAAATTGGATTGTATTAGATTGGAAATCCACTCCAATTGGAGTACGGGTGTGTAGACGGACTGCAATTGGAGTACGGGTGTGTGTAGGGTCTGCACATGCGCCGGTCTGCTCATTCCAGAGGAGTGACGTCATAGCCGCGGCAGACGCACTGGCGTCGGCGCGTTCCCAGCTGTACGCCTCCGTTGCACAGTAGCCAAGTCCGACGGTGCGCTGGAGCCGCTTGATAGCCGTTTCGGGCGGCTCCTGGACAGCCGTGCTGCGCATGCGTGAGGAGCAATGACCGGACTGGACTAGACCGGACTGGATTGGATTACAAATCGTTTTAGCAGCAGTAAGCATAATATGCTAATCCTAAACAACCAGGAAAGCCAAGAATAACCAGCTGAACCTTAGCTCACGCTACGTATATCCTGGGATAGCCGAGCTAAGCCACTGCTAATTTTTTTTTTCTGGTCGAGGTGAAAAGTGAAAGCGCCCGTGTGTTCGAGATTTCGGCGCACGTTAAAGATCCCCTGGTGGTCAAAATTAATCCGGAGCCTTCCATTATGGCGCGCCTCATCGCCTTTGGAGTGTCGGTCCGTTAAACCTCATAATCAATCAATCATGTGAAAGGTTGCGGGTAAAACGATCCGGGCCTACCAGTCATGGAGAACTTTAAGCGGCAAGCTCGTAAATCCACGTGAGGTGCAACAGCCGGGTCTCCGATAAAGGGAGAAGGGCCGCCAGCTCTGCTGTTCCTCCAGCCTTGCACCAATAGTGCAAGCTGCGGCAATTTTTGTTCAGAGGGGCAAACTAGTATATATTTTATATTTGGCTGCAAAGCACTCGTTGAATCGAATTTTATTTGCGCGTGGCTGAGACAGATGATCATAATTTGATGACGCTGCAGGACCAACTATTCGCGGTATAAGAAACTGCAACCAAGGCAGGCCGCAGCCCGGGTTGTGCTTGGAGAGTCGGCTTTCTCTAA
This sequence comes from Haemaphysalis longicornis, assembly GCF_048455015.1. NCBI lineage: Eukaryota > Metazoa > Arthropoda > Arachnida > Ixodida > Ixodidae > Haemaphysalis > Haemaphysalis longicornis. The sequence goes on from NW_027526361.1 coordinate 90,232,393, forward strand.
ACTACCGCTATAACGTAGCGTGATGAAAGCCGCGATAAAAATATACTAGGGAACAACTTTCTGTGGCAATGTCGACAAAGCTACGAAGGAAAGGGGGGGGGGGGAGCCAACGACTTTGTGTTACTGCGCCAAAATAGTCCCCGATCAACTGGTTTCGGTTGCAGTTTAGAGCGGAGCAAATAGACATTTGCTACAGTTCATTTCTTAGCATGACTTCCATGGTTGAGTGCGCTGAACTGGCTGAATCACGATGCCGCAAGCATGCAGGCATATTGGCACCTCTTTCCTTGCAGTTCATCTTTTTCTCAACACAAGCCAGCGCTTTGACTGGAGGACTCGGACCAACTTAATAAATGACAGTAGCCAACCGTTTTTTAGCACTCCAAAAATGCGAACTTGCTGGACTTTCGTGAGGAACTGCTGGTTGTGCCATAGGAGTAATGACTGGCGGATTTTTCGGACTTCTCTTTTATTCGGACTATTTTTCGTTCTCCTTCAGTTCCGAAAAATCGGTCGGCTACTGTATAACGTGGACGATACTGTCCAACTCTGTATCGCCTAGAAATGACGTGAATTTTTCAAGCGCTGCAGTTTTGAGGGCATCCACTGATATGTAAACTCTTCTGGCTGCTGGACACTGGGCAGCACCACGGACGTGCGTACGTGCTAACATAGCGCGGGTGCGGTATACCGAAAGAGCGGCCCGCAGACACTGCTGCGCGAAGTCAAATCTTCTCTGGATCACGTAGAGTTCGTTCAGGGGTGAAACTATCGTACCACTGCACTCTTGTCTTTCCGTAAATTCATGTAGTCTTCCAAACGCCCAATGACACCATCTAACGCTTCGGGGATTTCAGGGTACATCTCAGAACCTCAGCCTTCAGCCGTGCGACGGTACGCTCGCTTACGCCGGCAAGCTGGCTAACCGACCGAAATGCGGAAACGATGGAGAGTCCCAGTTGCGTCAGTCTCCCTTGGGAGTACATTCTACAAATCCCTTGCTTCGTTTGTTTTAACGTGTTTTGGTTCTCACGCTTCTCTAGCATCCTATGCGTTGAATGAAGGGCTTAGCTTTCCGAGGGAAAGGAAGCTGGCGTGAACGAGGACGCCGTCTTTTTTGACATGTTTATTCCCGGATTACCTTTTATTATACCTTTTCTGAACATTATGAACCAACTAGCCCAGCAATTCACTCTCTTGAACTATTATTCCCGGATACACGAAAATTTCCCTGACGTCATATGCGTCACGGAAGTGACGCAAGTTCAAAGAAGCAGCCTCTAAAGGGTGCACCTCTGCACACAGGTCTTCTTGCGGGAAAGCAACCTCTACTACTAAAGAGTACGTTATGCTTATTGTTGTTCGTTTTCGGGTTTTAAATTTTAACACGAATGTGTTTTATGCCGCGATACTCCAAGATTTCACTGACGTCATATCCATCAAGGAAATGATGCCAGTACACCTTTGCCGAAGCTACCCTCCAGCAGGACGTCGCTCGCCAAGCACAGCCACACGACAGCCGTCGACCCGGAATTCATGCTGAGCTGCAGATTTCGCTGCAAATTTCACTTTTGTGTTTTACTGATTGCTATGACAGAGGAATCAACCACAGTTTTTTTTCTGCAGAGAACCCATGCGACGCCAGTGGCAAACACCGCAACTAAAATAACCGGGAAATTAAAAAAAAATGTTCTCTGTTTTACATATTCTGGCTAGTAATTTAGTGGCATGATCAATCCAAAGCTAAAAAATAAGAACTGCATATTTTTCAATTGGCTAGGTTACATCCCGCAAATTATTTTTGAACTATTTCCAGCTGCGCAGTGACACGGCGTGGTTTGGCTCTATAGCCTGGACTACATTGCCACAGAATGTTTTCGCCGAGTATAGTACCACCTGTCACACAAAAAGAGCCAATTCAAATGTCAGTGTAGGTTTAAGGACAGAGAAAGCTCCCTTTTTTTCGTTTCTCTTTTCGTTTCTCTTCAACTCCAAAGTCAGGTCGATAAAAAGAAACAGCATTACGCAAGTTGCCATAAGCAGAAAGCGAAGGTACTAACAAAATTATAAATTGACGACACGACAGTCTATCTGCGCCATTCACTCGGAAAATGATTTCGTTTTCTGGCAGTTTGTCTTAATTCGATTGATTGTAGCGTTTAACGCGCCGATGCAACGCATGCGATGAGGCGCGCCATAGCTGTTTCATTTTTTTACTTCTTGTTACTTCTGTCTGCAACTTTTTTTGTAGTGATTACTAGCCGGATGTCGAACATGCGCTCTACATTGCTTCATTTATATCCAAACAATCTCATCCAGACCTTTTTGCTAACGTATACGGCAATTTTAGAGCCTTAATTACTGCTAGACTTCCTGCCTAGAGCGCATCCAAAGGCTTCCAATGCTACTACTAAAGAACTCGCGTTACCGACATTAGTTCTTTATCGGATCTTCGTTTAACACCCGGGTCATCATCAGCACACAACCAAAAATCAAGCTGCTGAAATGAGCACACAGCTTCATCGAAATAAAACGTTCATTCATTCACTCATTCGGGATGGCTTCGCCATGCATACATGCCCACCGGTGGGGAACAATTCGCCGGACATTCGTGTCAGAAACAGTAGCGCCAACAGACAAGGCTGATTGAAAAAACTATCCCAGATTTAGTCATTTTTCTTTGGAAATCAGCGCTGTCTTGTCACTATTGAGTAGTTCATAATTAGACAGAAGATCGAAACGAAAACACTCCCTATCCGAAGCACATTGAATAAGTGAATCGTCGGGGATGATGAAGCCGCAGCAGCGTGGTCAAAGACTGAATTCGACCCGCTTGCACCAGGCTTTGTCGCTTTCTTGGTCATCCGAGAACGGGCTTTCACGTCGTTGTTCCCGTCACTGCATGAAGTAAAAAGTAATGGGAGGGTCACATTAGCACATTATATAATTTATAGGATGAGTACCACGCCAAAGCTGCGTAATATGGACACGCTCACTGAAACACGTTTTCTAACTTTTTTTCAAAATCTTAACGCTTACAGAACGCAGTCAACCAACACACGCAGTGCTTAAATTAAGGGGTCGCAAAATACCTCAGTGAAGAATTACTGCTCTATGCCCATCACATAATTTAGAAACTTGCTCAAACGATTCTTCTCTTCTTACCGGCCTTGGCGTTCTTCGAGCGCTGGGATTACGTCTTTGCAGCTGTGTAGCGGCTATTGGCCGGTTTTCTTTCAATTGCAGCAATGAACGCATTCGACAGCCACTTTAAAAGAAAAGCCACAAATGCAAAGCAGAAACAGAAGGCGTAAGACCTTCTCTGACGAACAAATTACGCAGTGCCGCTGTGTGCTCCAGATAACTATAGCTTTCGCAGTGCTTGCAGACGCCACGGAAAGAATTAAAGCATTTATCGAAAGTGTTGCAGAGTCCCCTGAACCGACGCCGCCTGTGTAACAATGCCTATCGCGTCAGCTGATAATTGCGAAACAACCACTTCCCTGTTGCTCTCTCCAGCTCATCCTCGCTTTCTAGCCCTCCCGCGCACTACCGGCCTGAGTACTGTCTTCCGGGAAGCGCCGCTTGAAGAAAACTACACGAAACGATCAACACGGTTTGTACAGACTTCATGAGGTAGCGATCCTACTGCATGGTTTAGGACTCGAAGACGCCTATTTTCTCTGCTTATCCGTGGTGTGGCGCCCGCCAGCGGACATGCACCAGGCGTCCCTACTCCTCCCGTTGGAAAGCGGCTGACGCGACAGGCAATGTCACACAGGCGGCGTTGCTTTAACACAACAGAGTTCAAGTTGGTATCATTTGGTCGCGCGATAAATAATACGTTTGTACAACTTAGCGTACGTGTTGTGCGGGCTACGCATGTGTGAGCATGTGCTGCCATTCTCTAGTACTCGGCTGCAGGCTGAACCACGTACACTGTTTTTCGTCGAGCTCCAACACGATGCGTTCCTCCGCCTTTTCACAGTAGGTTCAAGGCTTAATAAATTTGATTTATTTCGCAGCGAAATATTTATAAGGAACACTCTAACCGCGAAAGCAGCAAAGCTAGTTGCGTGCACCCCATTCGACGTTTGTTCAAGGAAAGAAGCAGCAAATATGTAGAATCCAATAAATCCGAACCCATTGAGTAATCCGTATAAGAGTCGAACCCATTGTGATCTAACAGAATAAGTTCGATTGCTTCTAAAGCGGGCACTATTTATAACGACCTTTCCGCAATTTCTTCAAGGTAATTTAATTATGTACCACTGCAGGGTTTGTGTACACGTTTTATGGCTGTTTTAAGTTCAAGAGGCGGAAGAAGGATGCACTTTATGTATGTTTCTTCTTACGGACATAAAGAGAAACCTTGCTCAGGTGCATAGTAAATATCTTCTGTTATATGCATTTCCGAGCTCCATATACCTCTGCACATGACATGTGCACATGCGGGGAATTTTTCAAAAACAAATTGGCCCCGGGGTTGCTCAATGCAAGGTAGATGGAGAGTGTTTTCTGATTTCGGAAGGAAAGCTGCCCCTAGACGATACCCATGTGCCCACATATGGTACACACATCCGAGGCGGACGATACAAAAATGGATAGGAGCAGATCGCTGAGCCGTAAGAGTGCCGGATGTTTATCCCAATAAACGTTCTCCGAGCGTTTTAAAATTAATTGGGGGCTCACCGTCAAACTTGGTGTGATTTGCAGAACTGAATACTCAGCTGCAATGACGTCTCGCGAGTTTCGAGAACAGCGGTAGGCGAAGACACGTCCCACTGAAATGTATACTTCCCACCCAGTCCTTGTTTTAAAGGGTCCGACTACTTCTTGTTTTAGTTTTGCTTTTTTGACAATGCAATGCATAAATTACTTGCTTGCAGGATGAGCAGCGGTATTGGTGTGCACTGGAATTTACTCTGAACGCTTGTTACTAAAAACACCCCGCAAGAGGACCGAAATATGGGACTATACATTAGCTCAATGGCGAGAGGCTTCAAGAAAGGCGACTTTGCAGTGCTCTTGCAACAGATGGTACCTTGGCTTAAATAATAAAGATAGACGCCAAATAAAAAACGCATTGCGATTTCAATTAATATTAATTTGGCATCCTCAATCTGTCAGTTCCTTCGGGCATGTGCTAGTTTTAGCATTCCCAGAAGCACCGCACCATGCCTAGGAGAGAACACGCTTCACCTGCAGTCCACTTTTCTAGAAAAAACCTTGCTGCCCGTTTTCACTGCTATTCATGCAGTGCTACAGTCAATTGGCTGTTCTTCGTCTAATGTAATTAACTAGTCAGCGGCATAGTCGACTGCACACGACAGCGGTAGGATGTATAGGCTGCGTACTTCCGAATGCTAACTTACCAGTGTGACGTCATATGTAGCTTCATTACCTAAACTGTACAAAAAAGAAGGTCCCACGAAAGCGGGTGTTCCTGATTCAATGCCTTCGTGACGGAAATCAACTGGGATTAACTTGCATCAAAAGCAAAGACTTTTAGCCTTTGCAAGGAGTAATACAATACACCCAACTATACGTTTCGTCCCATTTACGTCCCGCACTCACTTCCTGTAGTACACCGGCTTCCAGAGCTCGCAGCGCTGCTTTTTCATGTCTTGCACGACGCTGTAGTTGTTCGGCTTGAGCATAAGCACCTGGGGATTCTCTGGAGTGTATTCAGGCCACTTCACACCCGGGCGGGGAATCACCGGCTTCCTGTAGTATCAAAATAAACCAGGAAAAACGGAACGTTGGTGAGCGGCGCCTATTTACGGTCCGCAAGCGATAGTATGCTGCTTAGGTAGTTCGTGTTGCTAGTTTTTTTTGTTTTGTTTGTTTGGTAGACAACACAAGGTCGCGTACAGACGTCCCATTAGTGAGGGAAGTTCCAAGGTTAAGAACTCACCTGGGTTTCAGTTTCAGTTTTAGTTTTTTTGTTTCAGTTGAAATGACACCGCGCATAAATAACTCCAGGAGGCCCCATAGTCATAGACTGGGGAGGGATTTCCTACCAATAAGTACAAACGAGAAGTAACGACGAGAACTACGAGAAGTACCAGCTGAAACAAAAGAACTCAGTTAGGAGGATTACGAAGCATTGAAAACCATGATTGCAGCTATAGCTAGGAGCTACAAAAAGCCCAGGGGGCCAGAGCCCTGAAACAGTGCGGACTCGCGGCCTCCTCGACGTCTAAACAGAGCCTCTTACGTTCACTTTATGCTCAATAAATGCTCATTGCTACTACTACGAGTATTGTTATAACAGAATGGTTAAGTAGGGTGAGGGACAGTGGGAAAATTGGGCGAACCACATTTACAAAATAGTTTGAAATAGAAGACAAATCACGGCCGCAAATACCTCTTATAGTCACAATATAACCTTTGAAAAAACGGATTAGCATCAGCAATTTTACAATAACTTTACCAAAATGAGTTTGTGGCCAAGTGTTTGCGAAGAAAATGATATCCCAAGTAAATTCTGGGAGTAATACTGCGCGCATTTAAGTGCTTGCTCTCTGGTTTTCCGGAACGAAAGTGTTTTTTGTTGGTGCATTTTCCTCTGACAGCGAAAAGTTGACCCCCGGAGCAAATGATATGGTTATTTGCATATCGACAGAAGTAAGAAGAGGACACTAACTTTTGTTCAACTTCTCACAAGTCAACTTCAAACTTAGCTCACTTGGATAACCTTGCCTCCTTTCTTTAATTTCTGGTGGGCTTTGCGATTGCTTAGCTTTAGTTTCCGTGCAAAGTAAAATACCTGGTGGTTTCCCCCCTTCCACCCATTACTCAACTTTTGGATCAATGTTCGTCAAAAACGAAGGTACCTTGTGTACCGTTTTCCTGACAAACTCCAAATAAGTAACATCGGTTAATTTCTGAGGCGCTGTGAAGATCAGTGCAGTGTTCTATTAATGCTGCTTTGATCACGGACCGAGCCACACGGTGCCCATCAGAATCGCTAGTGGACGTAGACATTCCACTGAATTTTAGGGGCGAAGCCCCTTAGGCGCTCGGGCTGTCGTCGTCTCTAGTCGTCGTTGTCTCATGTAGTCGTAGTATCATGTAGTCACGGAACTGAAACACCGGTACACTTGTTTTCCAACGCCTCGAGCTAAAACGTAATGCGTACTAACACAACACACTGGGACACTCGTTTGCCAATGCCTCGCGTTGGAACACTTCGTGATTAAAAGACACGCGACTTACAGCAAAGCTGTATACCTTTACTACCCAACGGTTTCATCTCCGTGGACAAGAACGCCAAGGCGCCAAGAAAACACATATACACTGCGTGCTTCGCCACTCCCCAGGTTTTACGTTAGTGGAGATGGCCCGAGATTTTTTTCTATGCATTGCAGAAACCTTGAATAATGTGAAAAAAAAATCTACCATGAGTAGTTTTTTATGATGGTGTAATGGAAAAAAATGTTGCTGCACACTACAACTCACACTTTGGGTAGTTACTTCCCGTATATTTGACAGGGAGCATGTTCCCTGTCACCATGTGAAAAGTACACCATGTGAAAAGTGCGAAAAGACACCATGTGAAAAGTACGAAACCCTAAGAAGGAAAACTGCCGTTTCGATGGCCATGATGATTAAACAGCGAACGCGCAGATGCTAAACTATTACACGAAACACTTTTATTCACTCTTCCTACAGGGTTTCGCTAGAAAATGCTTGAAAGCAACATTTTTCTGATTGACGAAACGCCACTCAGCACTGTCACGCGAGAAGAGTGCAGAATTTCCTGTTTCTTTCGTTTCCAAAAGCATTTTCCCCGACTTCTCTACGGCGACCTGCCACGCATTTCCTGACCTTGATGCCAAGGCTTTCTTCGCACCAAGCAGTTCTTGGCACGAAGGAGCTCCTTCCGAAGCACTGAGGTGTTTCCGCGAAATGCGTGCAAAGGGGGGGGGGGGGGGCGGATACTACATGTAACCACGGGTGGTTCTGAGTATGGCCGTGACATTTTTGGGAGCGGATAAGTGGTTCCGACTAGATCCGACGTTCCACCGAAATGTTTCGCAGCCACGAAGAAGGAACATTAAGTCAGAGGACTACACGTAAGCTTCTCCGACGAGGCAAATATTCTGATCTTTTAATCACCGACGTGGTACAAAAAATTCGCGATGAGGACCCTAACGGTTGGGTCCCCACTGGCCAGTGTCTGATTCATCCAGGGAACTCAGTCCAACGCTTCAATTTGATTGATTTTAGTGTTTAACGCGCCGACGCAACGCAGGCGATGAGGAGCGCCGTAGTGGAGGGCTCCGGATTTATTTTGACCGCCTGGGGTTCTTTGACGTGCGCCAAAATCACCCACACACGGGCGGTTTTGCTTTTCGCCTCCGTCAGAAAAGCGGCCGCCGCGGCCAACGCTTCGAGTTAGTGGTTTAAGCATCGTGTAATGCAATGTTCAGACTACCGACGCAACAGCCATATCGTGAGCTACGGACATAAAAACCCGTATTTCACGCAGTTTGGTTGGCTGAAACGTGCAATGACGTCCTTTAAACATTTCACGACAGCTGCGACAACCGTCTGAACCTGTCCTGATGCTGACCTTGCTTCTGCCCAACTACGACTCAGAAATACAGCGGATCAGGCGTCGTAAAATGTCAGGGTGTTCTGAGTTTATACGCATCTCCAACGAGAAGAATGTGGCTTCGGCGCTAATTCACATGCGGACAGGATTTAAATGTATTCACTACGGGTTGGACGGCCGCACTTGCCGGAGCTATACTCTTCAGCACCCTCACAGTCAAATACATTTTCAAGTGGCTGGCAAAAAATTATGGCCTTTTCATTCTCTATGCACGTGCGCCTTCTTATAAGCCGTAAGTCATGTCTTTCTTGATCCATTCACTTCGCCCTGACCTTTTTTTACAGTTATTTGTATACCGTTCTCTGCGGGCACCTGGAACGGGCACAGACGGGAATAAAGGTAAACATCAAACAGTAAATCTACAATATACGCGGAACGTATTTCCAAGTCGGTTTCTCGGGTTTGAACCTTTTTTCTTATGCATGCAGTGCGCAAAGAAGGTGATGTGCAGCACGCGAGCCTGAACATTCAGCTGGTACGCTGTTTGTTCGTTCACGCTCTGCTGCTCGTCCTTGGGCGCAGCCAGCACGCATGGAGACGTTCTTCTATTTTTCTCTCTTTTGCGTTGTTTATGTTCCAGACGCTTTCTGTGGGCAATTCAAACGCAGCATTTTCCGTCGCCTAGAGAGAGAACACGAAGTTGCACCGTCTTTCGAAAACAAGCCTCCGTGGGAGCCCTTTCAGACACGCGAGTAAGGTATGTACTGACAGGTTACCAGCTACCTACGGAGACAGGGAAAGTGAAGCACAGGTAGGCAGGGCGAAGATTTTAATATTGCGCGCTGTACAGAGAGATGAGGAAGGGGTGAGAAAAAGAAAGATAATTATTTAATAGGCTCGTTACGCCAGACAAGGATAAATATCGTCTTGAACCACAGCGCACGCAATCAAGACAAGGACCAAAATGCAAGGTGGAACGAGTCGTTGACTTGTAACTCATACGAAACATTATAACGAATTTTCTCACCTGTGCACACATGCTCACTCACATTCGTTAAGAAACATGGGGAGGGAGGAGGCACCGAGTATTCAGAGTATCCTGAAGAAAACATTACATCTTTTGTTGGTCGAGCTGCAATCTACGAAGAGGGGAATGCCAGTCGTCGGCGGACACATATTTTTGCTCGGCTTTTTAAAGCTGCCGCGAAGACACTTGGTTCTCGCGACTGGCGCAAATCGGGCACAGACAGGGAGCTTGCTTAGAAGGACACTAAAGGGAGTTGTAATGGTTAGCTATTCATCCTAGCGGAATAGAGTCTAGAGAGTGTTTGTTTTTGCAGCCCATTGACGCACACTTTTTAAGGACAAAATGACATTCTAAAGCGTCGGTATGCGCTCAAACCGTTCCCCGGCGCATTTGATGACGTTTTGTATGCTGACATACAGCCAAGTCCGCCTGATCAAATCTAGCGCACTGCAAGCATGTTTGACATGTACAACCGGCTTTTAAACAAACGAAGAGTCTATAAAAATCCCGTTATGGTTAAACACAGTACTTTTGAAGGGTGGGATAGCAAGAAAACACATTTAAAATCAACGTGGTGTCATTACTGTAGGTGGTGCCGCGGCCGTAAACGGCGCTTGGGGTTTTTCTCTTTTGTCGCTTGTTACAGACCCATTGAGGCTCTCGACTAGCGCTAAATAGTTAAATAATGTATTACAATGTAAATTGCAAAATTCCGCAAGAAATAAGGCCTTTATTATTGCACTTCAATGCCCCTTTAAATGCCCCTTGCACAACTTTTAAATGCTTTATAGGGACCACGAATATAGCATGGAACCTTACTTTATTCGAAAGGTGTGACTCTTCATACCTCACGGAAACGTTGGCTAGCGGGAAGCATTGATTCCGTTACGGAATAATTTGCGTTTAAAATGACAGATTTCCGTTACTCATAAGCGTCCTAACCCCTATTACAACAACATTCGCCCATGACGTACTACGTGGAGACAGCGTCTTGATTACATGCCGATTAAAGCGTGCAGACTGGCGGGAACTGAACGTATAGCGAAATATAGTGGAGCGTTGTGCATCTATGATGGCATTGCCGCGGGTACCGTTATTGCTTCAGGCGATGATCCTTAGGCTGGTGCTAATGTTGTACAACATCCAAAAAACTAAAGCGGCCAACTGAACCCTCGAAAGCGACGAGCCTAACGATTACGTTTACGTTGGACTAGAATAGTACAACTAGAGTCTCACCGAATTCTGAATGTTCGAATGAGGCAAGGGCCGACTCCAGGTACTGATACGCTTTCGATTTTTGCAGCGCACGACCACTGTAATGTGAACGACACTTTGGTGTGGCCACACGCCAGCTCCCACAGAAATGGCGCCGGGTCTCTCGACTTTTGTTTACAACGTCTGCCAACCCGTACCGCCGACGGGAAGGCAACGTCACGTGGTGACATCGTTCAATGAATGCGAGAAACACCTCTGGGCGTGTCATTCATGCCTGTCTTGTTCCTAGTTTTCTCTTACGCGCGCGTTTTGCGTTAAATAAATTGAAGCGAAATCTAAAACTGGCGTAGCGCAGCGACGTCATTGTCGATGCTGCATACCGCCTGGCTATGAAACCAAGTTTAGCCATGACTGGCCCCAGAGGTTTCATACTATTATGTGCTATCGATTACGTCTTGCAACCAGAACGTTCTGGCACATCGCCATGGTGGCCGGAGGCAGCTTCATTCCAGGGTATATGCCGTCGACTTCTAAGGAAGCAAGTGATGTTTTGACGGTCTCTCTAAGCTCCATAAGCATGCAAGGTCAAAGTACGACATCTGTGAAAGAAAACACCTTGCTTAGAACTTCAGCACATTAATTTCTGCCAGATCTGATCACCCGGAGGGTATCTTCTGTATGCACAAGGCATTTATATTTACATTGATTCATTAGTACAATTCTGATCATCAAAGCGCGGCCTATAAGCCAGAACAACCATTATGAGGCGCTGGCAAAAAGAAAACCCCGCGTCGTTGCTTGCTCCGCCGGAAACCATGTGCGTAATTTGAGCTGTGACACGTGTGGCGTGTTTTTCATTTCGTCGTACGGACAAACACTCACAATCATTCGGAAAACGGTATCCCGACGCTCTTCGGCATGTCCAAGCCGCGTCGCTTCAGTCCCTTTCTTCCATAAAGCTTGCTGCCTTATATCCTCCGTACTCGCTTGAGATATCCATGTCGTGTGAAGGCAAGGCGGTATCGCTCTCTCTTGCGCGTGCAATATTTGAATGTCAGAAACCTGTGCCAGGACGCGCATGACCGACAAGGATTGTTCTGCTCGCATTTACGAAGAAAAGTCGGCAAATACTAGTAAGTTTTTAGATGCGACGCTCAGAGCATCTCTTGTCGGCGGCCCTGTCCTTCCTGCGTGCGTCCGTTGTCCGCAGCCACTCTCCCGCTCTCCTCTCCGATAGCGAACACTCTCTCGCGAGGGGCATTGGATTGGATTCGATTGGATTCGATCGGATTGGATTGGATTCGATTGGATTCGATTGGATTGGCTTGGCTTGGCTTGGCTTGGCTTGGCTTGGCTTGGATTTGGATTTGGATTGGATTGGATTGGATTAAAGTGGATTATGTTGGATTGTGTTGCGTCATAGCCGCGGCAGACGCACTGGCGCCGGCGCGTGCCCAGGTGAGAGCGTGTGCGGCCCAGCGCTCTCTCACTCCGCCGGTGGGCGGCGCTGCGCGCGGTGCTGCGCATGTGCAGTACTCTCTCTCTCCGCGGTTTCCTCTCCTTCGGGCGCGCTGCGCATATATAGTGCCTAGAATATAACCGGTGTGCCGCTCTCCGGCGGCCTTTCGGTCGACGGTTGCTCTCCGCTTGCGCTTGAACCCCCTCAGCGTCGCATCATACTAGGGCTCCCGCGAGGGGAGGTAGGCTTAATTTTTTTTTTCAAGTAGCGGTCGTGGTAAAGTCAAGGATAGCTGCGCATCCGCATCCCGGTGACTGTCTGGTAGAAGGTGGGGCTGGATGCATGGTGGCAGCAAGAACAAGGAAGGATTCTGCCTTGAATTGCCATGACGACTAGTTACTTTGCTCTGCTGGTACGCTAGAAAATGCACAACTGGCTAAAATCATCAGTCCGGGATCGCTCGACAGTGCTGGCTGCCCAGCGTCCACGAGCATGGCGAAAAGCTGGAGCTTTCGTCAGCCCCCCCCCCCCCCCCCCCCCAAAAAAAAAAAAAAAAAAAAAATAGACAGTGGAAACACGCGCCTCTGGTTGAGGGATAGCTACACTTCGCATGGCGGTGGCGCGAAGACAAGCATTCATGCTCACATAAACCAACATGAAGGACTATATGCAACGAATCGCGTGGTCACTGCGATTGCAAAGGCGAGTGGTGTTACACGAGGCATCCGGCACACATGAATCAGCAGAAGTCCTGATCGTGCAAGGGTTAGCGATGTAGATGTCGTGGTCACGGAACACATTTGCGGCTGCTCTTGCAACTTCCATGGCCTTTTCCGCTAGGGATGCTTGTGAAGCGAGGCCCATGGAAGACTCGGTCACGGTGGCCATATGAACATGTGCTGTTCATATTGCTGTTGCAGGGGCTCTACAGTGCTACATGCTTCATTATAGCTGCATTTGGCTTTCCATTAATTTTATTTTTTTCCTCCTGAGTTCTTAAATAATTTTTCGTTCCTTTATTCACCCTCTAAAATATTAGCATCTTTTGACTCCGGGTGTTTTGCCATGATAGATTTACACTCAGTCCTTTTCCTGTTAAAATGAAATAACATGCGTGTCTCTATGCCTATGTCAGTGGTGCTGCTATTAAAAATACATTAATGCACCCCTCACAGCGCTAAAATTTAAGCCGAGGTCTGTGGCGTCATGGTAACAAATATTTATGATTATTTACGTTTTTCTCCGGTTACCTGCCAAAAGAACAACCTCGTCTGCGTGTATCATTCCCGTATGCTCGTTGTACTAGGACTTTGCCTTGCCGGTTATGCATTAAAGTCTAACCGACTTTTTCTCCATGTCTTTCCCAACGACGCCATGTAAAGCATAACATCACTAGTAAGAAAGTTGCCTTTGTCGCGAAGCGCTGGCTGTTGACAGAGATGAAACATTCCTCGCGGCCGGGGCGTATACATTTCTGTGGGTGGGGTGATGAGATTGCCGGCATTAAGTAGCCTGCCGGTGAATAATTTCCTCGGCCTCAGGCTATTCTCACCGTTATAAGGCTTGTTTCGCGCATGACGGCAATAGACGCTTTGTGGCTTTACCCAGAGACATCACGGAAGATCTCTGAGGACGGTAGACATGTGTCGCTATTTTTATGTCTCAACCGGTATGCGGCGCGTCTAAAGCACGTGCTGAAGAACGCATGTCCTCGATTAGTAAAGTGCGGGTGCGTTATACAGCAAAAGGAAAGTCTGGAAAAAGCAATGCCAAACATTGAGATGCCGTGCTGGCTAGCAGTTGTTGCTCGCAGATGTAGGAATATATCGTCAAATGATCACCGCTGCCTCTTTTTTCTATAGCAGCGCAAACACTACTGACGGCTCTGTGTTTTGTAGGAGCTCAGGCCGGCATAGCGAACCGCCCGGTGTTGCACAACCCTGCACGAGGTTCCACATTTTTCTGTACCGGTGCCTTGAGACGAAAACAAGTTACGAAGCCATCCAGGTTCAGAGCACACGCGCCTTAAGTGTCAACTGCGAATAGCCTCGTCCACAGGGCTGCTTCGCATTCTGCGTGTTGAGGAAAGAGGACGAGGAAGGACATACGATTATCACCATCATCGGTTAGAGAGGAAGAAGTGGAATAAAGGCGTTCTGAGCGGTGCCATGGCCCGGGGCCCAGTTCCTCAACATCTGGTGCCGAAACCCGGGAGACAACCAACGAGCAGACCTGACCTGATGCGGCGCAGTCTTCGAGGACGCTAGGCTGGGGTCTCCTGGCAGCTGCCCAATTCGGCGAGCCTCGTCATCGAAACCTGTCTGCCGCTCGTGCTCGTGCCTAGGACACCCGATCGGCTGCGTTCGCGCCGTCTGCCATGGAGGAGCTTCGCCGCCACCGTGACACTGTGAGGGAAGCCGTCACAAAGGGCGTAGCTACCATTCAATTGCTACTGCAGGATCCCCTCTCGTCGACCTGCCAGATCCGTTCGCACCTGCACGCTGTCAACAGCAGCTACGAGGAGTTGAAGTCCCTAGATAAGCGCATATATGAGGAGACCATTGATTTGGACGACCTTGAGGCCGATTTATTCAATAGCTACGAGTACGACGAAAAGGTCGTCACGATCCGTACACTGGTGTGCTTCGCCAGACCCTCTGCTGTTCCTTCGCCACTTGCTGCCCGGAGCACCGGAGCGCCCAGCGATTACTCCGCCGTGATCCGGCACGGCAACACCGCGGCGCCCTCCGGTGACAGCGGGATGACCGCGGAGTCTCACAAGATGGCGAACGTTCCCGTGGCGTGTGAGCCGTGCGTTCCTGACCGTCGGAACGTCCTCACAGCTGCCGATGAGTCTGGCCCGCCAGAGAGACCAGCGGAGAGCACGACCGGCTTCACTGAGGCAAAACTGGGTGTACCCAGCCGCCCGCCCAGCGGTGACTGCGCCGTGGTCCAGGATGGCCACGGAACTGACCTCTCCAAGGACCCCATGACCACGATGAGCGGTGATGCGGACCCGTCCAGCGTGATTTTCTCCGACGCTTCGGACATCGCTGCCGCTCGAGGGGGTTCCTTGCTGAGAGAGCACGTGGTCGTTAGGTGCCACAAGCGGGCGCCGTTCCCACTTGTACGACGATGGCCGTGTTGCTCCCGGCGCTGGCTTCTCCGTTGGCATCTCCACTGGCGTCAGCGCTTCCTGGTATCCCCGACTCTGACCGGCGCACCTGCCTTCCGATTTGGGCCGCGCGAACCATCACGTGACCCTGGTTGCGGAGAGCTCGTGACCGGCAACCGGGCCGCTTCAACTGCCGCGCTTGGCGGCCCCATGGGAAGCTCCTGGAAGCCGCACCATCCGCTGCCACGATCATCGTTCCTGAGGCATGGGGGAGCAGTTCGCAATCACGATCTGTGCACACGACGACTGGTCAACCGTAAGCAGCTACCAGCCGTGCCACCCGGCAAAGGCTACGCAAGTGCCTGCCACGGGCACGAGACTGAGCTCGTCAGTCTGAGGCAACAGCCCGAGCAGGGCGAATTCCCTTATGACCCTGGTGGCTACGACGGGCCAAGAGGAGACCAGGCAGGAGGCACCGGACATCGCTCTTGTTGTCTACGGTTGGTGAGCGAGTTCGTGGTTCCGGGCTACTGCGTGGTCACCTTGGCGTTTCTACTGCCGTACGAGTTCCCCTACGATCCTGGCGGCAACGGCGGACCGGAAGGCGACAAGGACGGTGAACGAAACACCTGGAGCCAGCGCGCTGCCAGTCATGACCAGGAGGTGGGAGCGGCTCATGAGCATCACAAAAGAAACGCTTCGAAGGGCTCTTGGTCATAGTCGACTGTCCCCGGAAGAGATCGAGATGGTCCTCTGCGAAGTAGAGGTGGCCGTCAACAGCCGCCCGTTGACGCCGTTAGCAGGAGATGCTGAAGAGCACTCTCCTCTGACGCCGGCTCACTTCCTAATTGGCAGGCGCACAACCTCTGTGCCACAAAGCTGGGACTGCACGAGCTGACTTCCGCCAGCGGAGATCTACAACGTCGAGCACGACATCGACGGGCAATCATGTCGCACCTGTGGCGCCGTTGGCGCCGAGAATACCTGCTTCTCTTGCGCTCTGCACACGAAGCTGCAGCGCCATCCGGACCCGAGGTGCAGATTGGCGACGTTGTGGTCATCCAGAACGACACCTCATCCCCAGTGCTGTGGCAACTAGGCCGAGTGTTGGAAACTTTTCCAGGCCGCGATGGGGTCGTACGGTCGCGTCGTCTGCGCGTCTCATCCGGACAAGAAATCAGACGTCCAGTTCAGCGCCTTTATATTCTTGAGGCTAACCCGCCAATGTCATCAGAATCGGCGGCGGGGGAGGGTGTTGAGGAATGAGGATGATAGCAATAAAGAGGCCGCTGCACGGGAATGGGGGCACGGGCCCAGCTCGCGCCTCCCGCTCGGGCAGTTCTGTGTGACGAGCCCATCGAACGGGCGACCGGCTGTCGGGCTCCTTTCTTACGTCGCGATCCGCGACACTGCGCGCGACGTTGTGCACACGAGCGTGGAACCCGCCTTGATTTCGATTCGAAGCGAAAATAGCAACTTCCTATCACTTGCACAGTGTTGTATTCATATAACACAAAAGCGCACACTACTAAAGCGTCACAAACGAAACCAAAAACAAAATTCCTGAAGTCCTTCCAGCCATAGAGTTTCATACAATAACATTGTATGAAACTCTATGCTTCCAACATCACTTCGGGCTTCTATTACGGCAAACTCTCCCTCCTCCCCCCCCCCCCCCCAAAAAAAAAAGGAAAAAGAAATTCCAGGGAAGGAATCTCACAAGCAGCAACTCAGCGTGGCGCGACTTTCATCGCCCACTGTTCCGCGTTCGCTCAAGGATTTCTCAATACTTTTCCGTGCGGTCTTGAGACACGTGTATTCGGCGTCAGAGGCGCAGCCTCACCAATTCAAGTGGCAGGAGGACGAAATCTGCGGCAGCCATCTGCATCAGTAAGATGTTTTCGTTTTTTTTTTTTTTTTGCGTCGGGGCGGGAAGGTTTTGTTTGTTTCTTACTTGGCTAATCAACAAGGCTGTACTTGTAAAAATCAGCTTCTCTCCCTTTCGATTTGATTTGATGATAACGATATTTTAACGCACGTACGCTACACAGGCAATGAGGCGGGACGTAGTGGTCGGCTCCGGATTAATTTTGACCACCTGGGGATCTTTAACTTGCACCGAAATCTCGAACACATGGGCGTTTTCTCTTTTCGCCTGCATCAAAAAAGCGGCCGCCACGGCTGGGAATCGAACCCGCATCCTTGGGCCCCTCTCATTCGAATACCCTGCCACATTTCATTGACCGACCATCAAAAACCGCGAGTAAAAACCGCAAGCTATATGATTTCGTGAGAGCAATGAAAAATTCATAGCTACATAACCACGACTGAAAAATTTGTAACGTAGTCATGGAGAACGTGGCACGCCGTTTGCAGAAAACGTAGTATGCAACGGCAGGGTGACAGGAACGAATCTTTAAGAAAAAGAAACGACAGGTACTTTTGATGGCATTATCATTCACATACATGTTTCTCTGATGAAGGTATGGAAATAAGAAGACCTTAGAAAGGCGCAGACAGAGAAAAGGCACGTCGCAGCCCTGTGCTGTAAGCAATCAGGTTACTCTCCGCACGAAATAAGAACAGAGGGTGTATCCGCCACCCCCGCCAGGTAACAACATCCCCAGGCGGAATGGGGGTGGGCAGAAGCGTATGTTAGCCTTAATGTGTATGAAAAGTGTACATTTCGTTGTTTGAACTGTCACCCCAGTTTTCGAGTTTCAGTTTTGTTGAAAGCGGGGGGGGGGGGGGGGGGAGGGTATTCTAGGGGTGCAGTGGGGAAAAGTTTAAACTCTGTAGGTTAATTCAGGCCACTTGGAGGAGGTAAAAAAAAACGAAAAAGATAATGCTGCAGTTTGTGTTGTGATCATGCAAACGTCGCACACGCTTGCTGTAATTTTACCCCCTCAGAAGCTTTCAGGAGTGCACATAAACTCACAACATCCAGGTAGGGGTCAAGAAAAAAACACGAGCTCACCCGGTCTTCGCAAACGAGTAGACAGCGCCGACAATATGCTCCATGAGCCCTTGCTCCTGCGCTGTGTAATTGTTCGATAGCTGTTTCGTCGACACGTCTCTTAGGACACCGATATGACGGCTAGTGTCGTTCATGAAGGGCAGCGATCCGAGAACGTACATAATATCGTCCGCGTGGGCAACTCCCATCCATTCCGGCCAGAAACTGTGCGAGGGTCTGTGCGCGAACAAGTACCGATATGTCGGGATTCTCTGCGCCGATGTCAACTCGCTCAAAATGTGGTTTGGGCAATCAAACACTGCGTCCCCAAGAAGCTGGCTGACCAACTGGGTCACCTGCTCCGGCGTGTGCTCAACGTCGTAATCTCCCAAGTATGCCTCGACAATACGCCGCGCCAGCGAGACGCCAATGCCGAACATAGGCTGTATGACCGTCGTTATAGCGAGCCTGTAGTCCGCTGCCAGAATCTGCTCAACCACTGGAGTCGCGTACTTGATGTTGTCTAACGCAAGGGTTCCTTCGTTCAGCACGTTTCCTAGCACGATTTCTTTGACATCGAGGTTCTTCGAAGTGCCTTCGGACAGAGGGTTCTCTGGAAGGAACTCGTCTCCCCACACTGGCGGAAACACTTGCTGCATCGCGCTCTGGCCTTCGATTGTCCTGTAGATAACACTCGCCTCGAGTTTTTTCAGACAAGATATGGCGTCTCCAAGCTGATCGTCCAGTTTTCTCGTCGCGTCATAGCAGCCCAGGGAACTCGCTAAACCTATGAACTTGCCCGGGCCCCTGTGCGACATCACCAGAATCAAGGATAGCGGAGAGCCACTCATCATAACGGCCCGCTTGAACAATCCCTGGCTTTGTGGAGATGCGGCATGGAGCGCCACGGAGGTACCGCCGGCGCTTTGGCCAATCAGGGTCACCTCGTTCGGGTCGCCACCGAAACGGGCGGCGTTTGCATGGACCCATTTGAGCGCCAAGTTCTGATCCCAGAGGCCAATGTTCCCCGGGAGCTCGGGCCGCTCTAGGGACAGGAATCCCAGTGCACTTAGCCGGTAGTTGAAGGTGACAAACACGACGTCGTGCAGAGCGACGAAATTTGCCGGGTCGTAGAGGAACAGCGCCGAATCGCCCCATAGGAACGCCCCTCCGTGGATGTAGACGAGCACAGGCCGCTTCTCTTGGTTGACACATTCTGCCGAGCAGTTCGACGGCCGCCTCCAGACGTTCAGGTAAAGGCAATCCTCGGACGCTATTGGGGAGTAATCGAGCGGCACTCCTTCGATGAACCGCAGCGTCGTCTGCCAACACGGGGCTGGCATTTCCTTGGCGCTGTAGGTTCCATTCCACGGTGTCGGCGGCCGCGGTCTTTCGAAACGCAGGTCTCCGACGGGAGGCGCAGCGTAGGGTATACCGAGAAATGCATCCACTTCTTTGTCCCCGACGGTGATGCGCCGTCCTGCTATCAGCCCCGACTCACTAGTGACCACAGGATCCGAAGTGGAGGCAAATGCCGGGCGGCCGAAGGAGGCGAAAGTGGCGAGTAATACTGTTGTCACTGCAATCCACAGTCGCCCAGCGTCGCGCGTGGTTTCCACGAGCGTCATTGCTACTTGCTTCGCTTCTCGCCGGCGTCAGGGCGAATATTAGCTGACGTTTCAGGCGTGACAACCTTTATGCTCACTGAAGCGTTTCCTCGTTTGCCCATTCGAGGTAGGCATGGGGATTCTTGTGCTTATAAGTGTTTGCACGTGTGCCGCCGAAGGGGCGCTTTTGCAGGGCTATTTGAGTAGAGTGTGAGCGTCGTTGAGAGAGGCGGCGAGCGGAGTAGCGGCCGCATTGGTCGTTTCCAGCCGCGGTGCTTGCCCTCCCGGTAGTGCCTTTCAAGGTCTACATGGGGGAAATGGCGCGATGTACTGACGCACTTTCTTGCTACGCGATATATAACGATTGCGCAATGTTGAAAATCGGGGGAAAATATTTAAAAGAAAATACGCTATAGGGCTGATACCCGTGCTGTGATTTGCAATGCTGAGAATGTTGCTTCTTGAATATTTCAAATGCAGAATTGGACTCCGTAGGAAAGCTTCGTTTTAATACGTATTATTCTCTGCCGAGTACCCCCACAGCGAGACCCGTGTAACACCCTTCATTTCCACAATTATGGATATTTCGTGAAAGTTCCAACTCTATCACAACAATAGCGTAAATAGAGATAATTGATGAAACAGAATTTTACAAACCAAACAATAAGAAAAAAATATTAAAAATAGCAAAAATGGCGAACCGTGTAGCGACCTGCATTTTCACAAAACTGCAAATTTCGCGCCTGTTCCACTTTGAATCGTTATAATAGCATAAATGGATATACTTGGTCGAACATAATTTTGAAAAGCCCCCCCAAAAAATGCGCCTGTAAACCACACACGATAGACAAGCGGCATAAAATGCTCGGCATTAGTTGACAATTCTCTGAATTTCTGCAAATTTTTTTTTTGCAAGGACAACTTCGTTGAAGGTATTGTATCGGTCTTTTACCCCGCGGTGTCTTGCTACTTTTATAGTGCATTTGAATGTCTACAGCAGCGAGGTAGCCTGGTAGCCTCGCGGCGCTTCAATACCAGCACTATGCAGGGTCCACTTCATCGGTGTCATTACTTAATTCCCTCTCTCTTTCTCTTTCTCTCATTGTACTTTGCAATTTATGTCATTTACGCAGTATCGAGAATGTCGGAGAGAAAAGGGAAGGCAAACGCGCTTTAGGGGGTTTTCGTTGCAGCACCCCCAACATAAACAAGCTAGAAAAAACGACGTGCTACTTGATTTGCAATGCTGACAATGCCGCTCCTTGCCCATTATGAAAGCATAGTTGATCTCCGCAGAAAATATTTTTGCTTGTACAAGGATAATATCAGTAGTAACAAGGCACATACCTATGTGGTTATGAGATTAACGATGCAGCTTAACATGTAATGTGCAGATTTGAAATTTAATATTCGCGTGTCATTCATGCGCCCCCTTTACGTACGTAAGTCCTGGTTTCACTCTATTTCTGACCAATTTTGGCGCCGAAACTGTCCAAGATGAAATTGAAGGGTGTTTCTAATACTTGGTAATCACCATATGCCAGGAAAGCTTGTAGGATACAGTAATATTTTTCTGCGTTCTATTTTTTTTTTCATATACCGTCAATATAGTCGTTTCTTCCTCACTGCCATCTCTTCTAAGCGCACGGGGCAGACATATTTATTACTTTCACCCCAAGTTGGGTCTACAACCACACGAGCTTTGGGAAAAGTACAAGAACAAAACGTCGATTAACATTATATAAAACTCGACACCGGAAACATTCGATTGCAGACGGTTAAATGGGCAAGATTCGGAACAATAGTTGTCGAACGAGCGATTCGGGCCTGTCGGTTCATGATTGTAGTTTATGTTTCTGCACTCTGTGATGGCTCCTTACGCTGATTTGTTTATTCAAACAATTTAGAACAAACTTATAGCAATCGTATGAGTTACAACTGTTTATCTTTCTTAGAGTGCGAACTTTTAATACACCTTCGCAGTTCATACGCCTTCGCGTTCGGCGCACCGGGCATGGTGACCGTCTCCAAACTACAAAGCGCGCACAAGCACGGAGCGGTGAACAAATAACGATGGGGCAGGCGCAGGTCTTTGTCGCCGCCCTGTCCCTGTGCGTAGTTTTTCGCATAGATATGCTACACCAACTATTTCAACAAAATGGTGTAATGGAAATTATCGTCACAATCACTCTCTTTGTCCATACTACCGGTACCGGCCAAGAAACTAAACGAGTCCAGTACTGACGAGGATCCTAACACGCACTCTCTTCGTATCACAGCTCCATCTTGAGTAATACTGCAGGGAAGAATTCTGCGGTGCTGAAATTCGCTAAGAGAAGACACCGAAGGCACGCAAGATTGCGTAACAAAATAATACGTCCAGCGGGGAGTGCGTAGGACGTGACGAACTTCAGCCTGCGTAACAACGTGACGTCAAAGCTACTGGTCCTCTGAGGGACACAGAATCCAAATGAATTCGTGATGGCTTAGTTAATCATTTCGAGCCAGTTGTGTGTACGAAAACATGTTACGAGCTGGCCGAAATCACATGTTGCGAGCTGGGCGATATCCACCTCGTGGATATATAAAAAAAAGAGTATTTTCCTTCACGAGGCCTTCAATGGCTCTTTCTGTTATTTTTTCATGAAGCCTAAAGCGGCCAGATTCATGCCTGCACGAATGACTCGCTCTTCAGTTCTGCCAGTGCGGTAATCCTACCAGCCAGGTGAATTAACAATAATTTTAAAATGAGCAACGTAAAGACTTCAACAGGTTCTATAGTCACAACTATTGGCGAGGCTCTTCTATTATAAAAAAAGAGACTTCCCCGGGGTCCTTCAGACTTCCTACGTGCTTTGAAAGCACGTGGGCAGGTAAGCAGACACGTAAACACGTAAGAAAGCACGCAAAAGCACGTGCTTTGAAGGCCGGGGGCTACTTGAAACAACTTGTTCACTGATTCGCCATATTTGCATCTCTGTCTTCGTTTTCGTCACTTGCATTATGCTTTGAATTGCTTTGAATTGCTTTGACCGACTTCTTTAACATCGCACCGTGGAGATGCCTATTGCTGTATCTGTTATTTTGAGTGTGTGTCTTCGTTTTCTTTACTTCGTCATACGGCGCGAATTACGCGTCAACAAGTAGACTGGCACATGCCCACAGATTCCCTGCAATCATGGTTCTGCGGCGCTCGTGAGCACCCATTCTACTCACGTACCATTACACTCAGGTGTTACGCGGCACGCGCTATTGTACAATTTCTGCATTTCCGATTCAGCGTTGTGAATTTTGTGAAACAGTCACATTGCCCCTCAAAGCTGCCTATTCCTGCCAGCCTCCGAAGGGTGTATGTGCCACTAAGAAAGGAATAACAACAACGGCAACAACGTTTATTTTACGCTGTCAACGTGCGGAGATAGCGCAGTGTTTTTAAAGATAGCGGAGATCGTAGAGTACTAGGCTGCTGGTGTGCAGACCCGAGTTCAAATTCGATCCAATCACGGGTGTTTTATGTGCTCTCTACAGCGGTGGCCATCTTCTTGACTCGACAGCCAAAAAAACAACGGCGCTTTTGAGCAGAATGGGGTATATCGCCTTAAAAGGGTCCTGAAATACCTTCCGCCGATGCATCGATGTACATGTAACCAAATAAAACAATGTATTAGCAATCTCCTCCTGTAAGAATTTTGTTAAAGCGATGAGTATTAGCTGAGAAATCGTAAATAAAAAACCGCTCATTATCGTCGCGCCGTATTTCCTCCTCCTTTCAACTTTTTCTTCGCTGTTGACGGCGCGGAAGCCTTCCCTCCCATCATGCTGCGCTCCTCAGCGGTGACGTACTTCCGCTATTGCGCTCCTCAGACTGCCGTCTGCTACGGGCAAGCTCTTTTGGCTTTTTCATTGTTGACGCCATGGATCCCGCACTCCGCTCAAGTCTGGAAAAGCGAACAAAAACCTGGCCGCATGTGTGCGGCCTGGCCTCGCCCTTTCGTGGTGTACGTTGCTGCAGTTGCTATCGGCGGCATGTGACTTTTCATCGGCGGCGAACTCGGAGCCACACGGGGAGGATCGCGCGCTCGTTCCCTTTGATGCACCCCGCACTGTTTATCCAAAAAGCGCTGTCTCAGATGTGGCACCGCTGGTGCCGGGTCTTATTTGCGGCGGTAGTAATTCCTACCAGCGGTCTCGTACACCGATCCAGAACCCGCGCCCAGAACAGAAACCGATACAGATCCTGTGCACAAAAGGAGCCGGACCGGATGGCTTTATCAGTGGCGATGAACAGGAAGGCACTGAGCAAACTAGCGCCGCACTCGAGCAGCGTGCACCCGTGTTCTGACAAGCTTCACCCATATGTTGTAAACGGTAGTAATAGAAAGTTTTAAAATAACGTATGCAGCCATACGCAAACAGTTAGCGAGCGCTATTTTTTGCATAGTTCACACTGCGCATGCGCGTACGTGAAGGCGCTTCTGCGTTTAGCGGACGGAAGAGTAGCGGACCCTATTTCAGCAAAATAGCGTGCGTACGTGAGGCTGCTTGCGTTTCCAACATGGCGGGAAGTAGCGGGAAGGAAGTAACGGGACAACCATCCAGGGTTGCGCTCTTCTGTGGACAGTAATTTGCTTCCGATGAACCAAGTTCTTCGCCCCTGTGTTTTTAAATACGTCGAATAGTTAGCACGTCGCCCTCACGCAGCTCTGTATCGTCGTCCTCACGCAGCTCTGTATCGTCGTAACATCACTGACTGTCCGAGCGAAGCCTGCAGCCAAGCCAATCCAGCGACCTAAGCTATGTGTGTGTGTGCGTGTGCATCACCTGTTGTATTTTTATAATGCCAAACGCGTCAGCCTGGACCGGCCAACCAAGACCTCTCCTTCGACTCTGGCCACTCTCCCCCAATCGGTAGCCTTCCCAGCGCTTCAATGATGTGACCAGTTCAGCTTGGGGCGACGCGTGGTGGAGAGCGGCAACGTTGCAAAACATGCTCCGCCGCGGCTCTGAGTTTCCTAGCGCTCGCGCCAGCGCCATTTCTTTGACAATCTGAAACATCGGTTGCCTTGGCAACAAGGCACAAACCGCTCTTGAAGTCAGTTACGGTTGCGTGATCCCTGTTCAGCTCGGGGCCCCACCTCGCGACATGTGGGCACTGCAGGCGTACCACTCACTCCCATTGGGAAGTGCGCGATGCGTTTGGCATTGAAAAAATACAGGAGGTGATGGTGTGTGTGTTGTGGACGCGTTTTTGTCGCGATGAAATGCGACGTTGTGCTTATGCAGGTGGATAGTGCTTCCCATGGTCTGGATTATCTTTGTCGAGCGACGTACGACTCAACCTCGCATGGGGTATGTGCAGTGTGCGTGGCTAAAAGCTTTGTCGGCTTCCGCGCCAGAGTTAAGTGACTTGCTGTTCGTCCCCGCAAACCACGTGCGAGGTGAGTCCCGAATTTACGACGGGCAGGAGGAGGCAACCGATCGTCTGTCATTCGCGGTTCAGACTTGCAGCGCATGTTGTGACGTTGTGTTCGTTCGAAACGCATCTCTGGATTGAATAAAAGTTGAAGTTGAATAAAATGTATGCGTGAAACCCGGACATTCGGCTGAGGGCGTTCTCTGCGATTGCACGAAAGAAGTGCCACGGGGCTTCAGCGCTTTCTTTATGGAACGTACTCGGGTAAGAGAATATCCATGTCGTAATATGGCCGTGTTGCATTCAATACAAATGGTTAAGAGTTTGTTTACACTTGTTTGGATAGTGGTAAAATGTCCAAGCACTCCGGAACTCGGCTGGCAGATCAGCCGTCGAGCCGACGCTGATCAGACCACACATCTCTTTGCCGGAAATGCGTAGAAAAGCCGCCCAATAGCACGATGCCTGCTTAAAAAAAACTGTCGCCCGTGGCAATGAATTGCCTTAACAAATGCTAACTCCGTCACTATGGCCTGACTATAATAGCCCTTCTTCTGACGTGTGTCCCAATGAAGAGACAATTAACACGCCTTGTGCAACTGTGCCCGGTTCACAGAGAGTGAGACAGCGCCTTTCAAGTTCTCAATCACGTTACGCCAACTCAACAACCACCCACGGAGAGCAGAGACTTTCTTCGGTCAAAGGCAGGGCCCGTAGCAGTCCCACAAGGCTTAAGGGCCCCTATATTGCTTTGTGAAAGCCACAGCCTTGAGTGAATGGTGGTAGGGACATTACGAGCATGTGTTGTCCTTAGCTTTGCATTTGGTCAGTTTACCTACTTTGTTGTATGCCCTCTTTTTGTACGCCATTTTGTCTTTGCACTTGCCTCTTCCTTTCGTTTTTTTCGGTGGTTACTTTGCTCTCCCTTTTATAGATCATTTTTACTGCGAAGCTTTCTTTGGCTCTTCAGCTGGGTTCGGAAGGGGCTGCTGCTGCTATTGCTGTTGCTTCTGCTGCTGCTGCCACTCCATGACATTATGGGGTGCTAGGTTTTACACCGCACAACGCTCAATAGCCTCTGCTCATTGTGCCCGCGAAGTCCCATAAGCGATTCGCAGTGGGGAGAATGGGAAGTTACACGAGATAACGCTCGCTTCCTGGGACCGCTCCCGAAGATTCAGCTGGGACAGCGACTTGGGGGTAGGGGGCGCGCCTGGGGAAACCCCAGTTCATGTGTGCATGAAGTTATCAGCGCTGAAAGCTGATAACGTCTTCACCAAGAGACTGAAACTTTAAGAATTTCTCCTTGCGTGTCGTATTTATCGACGCCCTCGCCATGGTTCACCGTACAGAACAATCTGCTACACCAAGCACAATGACACTGAAAATATGTCGCATACTAGTTGACTTCAGCCCAAGTACGGCACGATAAAATCGCTTTTCGTCGTTTCCTACCTCTGCGTGGGATCCGCCAATGCTTTATTTCCTACGCCGTTCCCCTCCCCATGTGTAGGAAAGCCGACCGGACACTTCTGTCGTTAATTTTTATTTCCTTCCTGTCATCCTTCCTTCCTTCTTTCCTTCCCTACCAGTTCATTCACGTAAGCCGCCGAAAAATTCCGTTTCTACCAGGGGCGTCAGAACAAAGGGAGCAGGGGGGGCCATGGCTCCCCCTAATGTGAAAATGGGGGAGCACGGCTCCCCCAGTCAACGTGCACCTGTAGAATTACGATGAGCCCCAGACGGCCCGGGGGGAGTTGATTTATTCACCATTTATTCTTTCATTTCTTCGTGATTTATTATTAGACGAAATTCACTTCTAATCGCGGCCATCGCGCCTTCCACCCCTATCCTTACCACCTTCGATACACGCGGCCGCCGTGCCTTAGCCACACAACATTTGGGAGATGGTCCCCCAAGTGCTGCATATTATAGTATCGTACAATAATAATCATTATTTATGTATGAAGCTCCATGGGCTACGTCACGCCACAGAGAGCGAATCACGTAACGGCGGCAAACTATGGTCACCATAGTAACGCTATGTCCGGCGACGGGAGACGCGCTGAGATCTAGCTCAAGCTGAAGTAAACTTCGGTCAAACTGGCAAAACCGAGCGACACCCTTTCTAGAAGGAATCGTGACTGATGCGGTCAAGGGGAAGCCCCCCTCTCCCGCATTCTTGCAAGAGGATCTGGTGCTCTAATCCTCCGATTTTGATATCGCCCGGCTTGCTGCACTATTGCTAATGCTGCCCTCACTTGTGAGCAGCGAATGCGACTCCATCCAAGGCGTTCATGTATTACTGTAGAATCAAGCTCACAACGTGAAGCTAATTTTTTATGAGGTTTTCAAACTTATGGTTCTTATTCTCACGGTCCCCGGGCCGCCTGCGTCATCCGAATGATCCTTCAGTGCACTGCGACGTGTGAAAACTTGATTTCGGAGCACATTGTCACAGGAAAGGTTGACTCATCTACTCCTACTGCATGTGCACGGGTCTCTGACGGCCAATTTGAGCTTAGACTCTTTAATCCAGACGTTTGTTGCACGAACCGCGGAAACAAAATCAGCGTTTGGCGCACCATGACAATATTGACCACTTGAAACGTCACTGAGTGGCATGCGTGCTCGAACTGCAGAATAAGTGTAATTGTTAAGCTCCAAGACGTTTGGTAAGTAAACAGAGTATCGTTAAAAAACTGCGCGCTAAATGTCCATATTTGCCACTCCGTTTTAATTATTTGTCGCACTTGGCAAGCCATCTTGTAGTGTGTTAATATTACGATATATTAAGGAGTAAGTCTCATATTCACCGCTTGACAGGAAAGATTTCTGTAGTTGAACTGATGATGAGAACTAATTCTTATGTGATTGGAACATATGAGTCGTCTTGCATACTTGGTACTCGAACTGATATGAAAACCGCGCTTCAGTCTCCAAATCCTGAAACAAACCGGAGAACACTACAAATTCATCTCACATGTACAGTTTACACAGCATAACTTTATTTCAACTCATCTTTGTATTTCGCTCGTTTTCGTTCTAAGTATTTGTTGTGTAAGCTTTCTTTTGCTGTCATCAATGTGCAGATGTTGTATGTTCGCGGTTAGAAGGCATGTGGAAAGATGATCTGGTAGTTTGTGCTAACCCTGTCAGTTTCCTGTTAATGTTTTCAAATATTTGTAAAGTGTGCAGTGCTTTTTTGTACATTAATAAATAAAATGTACAGAATTGTGCCTGCGACTGTTGTCTTGAAGATGGTGCACAGTTGCCATCAAGACACTTAGGCGAGGTTCAGACTGTTGTCGCAACTGTCGTAACTTCTTTAAATAATGGTGTCATTTGACGCCTCAGCCAACCGAACTGCGTGAAATGACGTTTTTAAGGTCCATAGCTCACCATATTGCTGTTACGTCAGAAGTCTCGACACATTATAAGTGGCTTTTTGAGTGCTCTCCAGCATCTGTCATGTTGGATAAACATTTGATTGTGTTTTATTTGGTTTCATATTGGTAATTGTGCTTATTTATTTCACTTGGTCATCTGCAATACCGGGCATGCATGAGTCCTTAAGAAAAATAAATGATGAGGGTGATGTCATGGTGAGAGTTTTTTGGCTCCCCCAGCAAAAAAATAGTTCCGACGCCACTGGTTTCTACCACGTTGGCCGCCAAATGTGCTCAAAGTGCACCTGGCTGGGCAAGTTGGTACAGTTTAAAGATTGAAAAAAAAAAACAGCGAAAAAAGACGGAAAAACGAAGTAAAGAAGAGACCACACAAAGCAGCGTTGGTGTGTGTTGTTTGCTTTTTCTACTTCGTGTTTGCGTCTTTTTTCGCTGGGTTTCCCCACCTTCAAAGTGTTCGGAACACATTGAATGTGTTTTTTAGCACCTGGCAGCAGAATAATACTGAGACAAGCAAAACAATGGCGTTGAAACTTTACAGACAGTCATCAGCGCTGCGCCAATGATATAATAATAATCGGTGCCCGTCATCACGCGTGAGAAGCCCTAAGGTGAGCTGCTTCGTCTTCTTTTCCTGGTCACATTGTATACAAGGCCATCGCCGTATCACCGGGACATCGCGGCCCTTGGTCTCTCCTCTTATATAACGTTTTGGTGATAAAAAGCGCGGTATGAAGGTCCTCCTGCTATCCGGAATCTTCCGAACTTCGGCCTTTTCGAACTTCTACCCCTGCGATGCCGACGATGGTTCCACGGTGGTGCTACCCAAAGACCACCGACAACGATGGGCAGACGAGACGGCGATGACTCCTCACCTGCGACGATTTTCCTCTGTGGAGCTAAGCAGCGATTTTCGAAACGTTGAGATGAACGCCGCACCTCATCGCGCAATGGAAGGTGCAGTGCCTATGCAGCACGAACAGTGTTTCTCAGTTTACGATGCGCCTTCATGAACTGAAGATGAAAATACAAAAAGGAGTTGTTAATCGATCGAAGGCTATGCATAGACGCTAAAGCAGCCTTAGAAAGAGTTTTCTACGTAAGCTGCAGAAAACTGAACTTGTATTAAGGTTTTTCAACAAGAAAATTGAGCCGTTTGTCGATATCGAAGACTTAGACCAAGAATTTGCTGCCAACATCAAGCACGAAGACGAAATTTTTCGCGTTATGTGCCGTTTTTACTATCGACTAAAAAACCCAGAATGTGACGCCATTAAAACAGTGTCTGATCACAGAAACATTTATACCATATACAAAATTCAGGGAGTTCATAACATTAACACAACAATTATATCACCTACATGATTTGGAAAACTTCGAAGAAGAAACTTCTATGACAAACTTCGCATGCATCTCAGTTCCTACCGCAGGCAGAATGTGAGAACGCGACACCTTCTTTGGCTGCGCTTTATCTTCAAAGTGAAGATGTCTAACTCGCCGGTAGATTTGAAGAGTTTTCCAAAGTGACCACGGGAAAGGCAGGTCGCACATCGAGTCCCATACCGTCGATACAATACACGCGTCGTGAATGTCTCGGGCATGTGATCACGAATGTACCACCTGGAGATCTGAAAGTTCAAGATGAGGCACAAGTATTCGCAACTAAAAGACAAGCGATGGATGGACGACACTGAACAGCGTGAGCGGAACTTTTTTGAGATACGTCCCAAGATATTTCCCAAAACGACACACAAACACGAAGAAAAGAGATGCTAGTTCATTTACGATACCGATAATACTGCTTCTCCTCCATCATGAAAGTCGCATTGGTTTCCACGGAAAAGAGTTCTTTTTGTACAAGTAAACCGGTATGGTGCAGCTGTCAATACACTTTCTCTCAGGAACAGTGGTAGGCTGCCATTCATTACCTGAGAATCCCTGCCAAATGCATTCGGCAGGCATTAAAAAATATACAATTTCCTGAACTGGTACTCATAGCCATGAAGGGCAAACAGCCAGTATTTTTAGCTGTTGGTGAAAAGAATGAAATAATACCGCTAGTGTTGCAACGGAACGAGTAGATGGCGCTATGTGCTTGGAGAAACAGCCAATGCTGTGCTTTCAGGAAACGGAATGTGGTACGCAGTGGTTTAAATGCCAGCCGCTTTACCTGGTTGTGCAGAGGGCCATCGTGTGCCATGTCCCCCGCACTGACCGCTCAGCGACTCAGAAAGGATGAGTGAAAGCTACCATGTCGGCTGCAAAACAAGTAACCTAAGGAGATGCAAAGTGTCTGCTCCCAACACTGACAGAACGAAAGAAGAAGACAGGGGGTTTCCTAGGAAGCCAGATGGTGGCTCTACAAGAAAATTCTGGTGGACAACAGAATAAGTGACGGACAAGCAATGCCGATGTAGAAATGAGCAAACGAGCCCATTCAGATGATTCGAACGCGAAGCACAGTTGGCTCCGTGGCCGAGCGGAGTGCGAGAACCGCTGCGTTGAAGGCTTCTGGAACCAGAGCACGAAGTTCGCATTGGGTTGAGCCAAGTATTCGCGTTGGAGAGTGATTAGGTGCTGACAGATCCACCGAAACCCATTCCATTTATTTTTTCTCTAAGGCACAATTTGAGTACGCGTGGGGATTCCTTGACATCTGAACGTATGCTCACGTTGTGATAGAGCGGCGCTTTTGTGAGGTAATTGCGTAGATCACGAGTGCGTTTGGCAGAGGCTAAAAACATAGTAATACAGGCCGTATTGATTATTTCCGCCTGGGGAGCTTCCCATTCTGATAGTGACTCTCAAGGTGTGCTGGCACGAAGTGGCGTGATGCTCTGGCGATGCTCTGTGCTTTGCAATCCCTGCTGGTTGCGTAAGACTGAATATGAGGAAAAAACGTAAACGAGAACTGGATGTAAGGCGGTCTTCAGTGTAACACACACAAACAGAAAGAAAAGACATGCTAGTTCATTTGCAATTTCGATAATGCCGCTTCTCTTCCATCATGAAAGATGCATTGGTCTCTACGGAAAATACTTCTTTTTGTAGAATTAGGGCATCGACAGGCCCACACCACGGTTATATATTTATATAACCCTGAAGATTATATATTTCTTTTTTCAGCCGGATATTTGATGTATCAATACAACCTTTCCAAGTCCAAATGAATACATGTTACAGCATGTATCACTCTGTATCCCTAACAATGTGAATGTTTCCAAGAATTCTGACTATTAAATTATCTAAACCTACGCTCAAGTTTATTTTAAATTCTTCGAGTAAAGAGAAAGATACCTACGATGGTGTCGTTTCGCGCTCGTCATCGTATTTTTTAAGCCCACGGATATAAATTTTAAGCTGTGTTTTACCTGCCGCTGGATGAGCGTGATGAAAAGCACCAGATTCAAATGCCGGTGAACTTGATACAATGCCATAGGCACCTGAAATTATCCAGTTTTAGTCTGTTCAATAAACCAAATTCGGAACAAACTGATTACAGTTGTGTTGCAAAATTTTTGTCTTTAACGTAGAAGCCTTCACAAAGTGAGCGTATAAATGCAGTACTCCTTCTCATCCTGCGCCGCTGGCATGATAATCATCATGGCCACCATCACATTTGTCGATGGGGGCGGGGCTTAGAAAACTAAAAATGTCCAATCTGGACGAAAAGCCCTAGGCGTGCTCTTTTCTTATCACAGCGCCATCTTTGAGTGAGGATTCAGGAGAGTACTCTGGGGAGCTGTGAGTCGTAAACGGAAAACGCTACGGGCACACGACTTTGCGCAATGACATCTGCCTACAAACGTGATATGAAGCGCTTGTTAACGACACGGTTCGGGCCAGCCGAAGGACACAGAATACAAATGAATACGTGATCCCTTAGTCACTCATATGCTACCAGTGGCATGTTAGGGATGTATGGATCAGGCAGAAACCGCCTGAGCCTCGCTTAGAACTGGTCAATGGCTCATCACACAGCGATACCGCATGATGAGGCTTAGCTTGCGCCGCGTTCCCGAATAAGACGGTGAGAATGCGTGCAGCTACGCTCTCTGTGGGCCGTATTTGAAAGATGGTGAATGTCGTTTTCGCCTAATGCTCGCGAAGTTCTTCCTGTGGAGGGATATTAACAGTGCAAATAGCATAAATATATTGAGTTTTCTTTCATCTTCTCGACAACAGTAGTAGAATAATAGCCTCTATTCCAAGGCCGTAACGGCGAAGTCATAGTCACCAGAATATAACGTAAATCATTTCAACCGAAATTTAAAACTAAATCTATGTCAACGCCGGTCCCACCACAGTTTGCTTGAGTGGTCGTCCTCAAACGGTTCTATCTTCAATTGTACGTGTACAAATTTAGAGAGAGGCAAATTTAAAATTTGCCTCTCTCGATTTTCTATGCAGTTTCGCTTGTATTTGGATGTGAAAGACTGGATTAAAAGTTGTACAGGAATTTTCTAAAATTTTCGCTTTTGCGATTGCCTTGGCAATCGTTCGTTACTTAGGCTGCGTTGACTATCTGGGGCCCCTTGATACACGCATATTTTTTGTGAGAACAAAATAAAAATAACACAAGCCACATCACTGTGTCTTTCTGCAAATTTTAATTTGTCTCTTTCATAAAAGCGCGGTAGTAATTAGTCACACACTTATAATTTGCTTAAGCTGGCAAATTGACTTCATTCGGATTAAGCCTCCACCATCTGTAGCGCTAATTGCACTGCAAATTTGTGGCAAGCGTATCTGAAAAGGCGTATATTTTTTCTGTTCCTAAGTGTTCCTTTCTGGAGACTAAAAATAAAACCCGGAGCATGACCAATATACCAATTACATGAGGATAACAGCTTAGTACCGAGGGAGATTTTGGAGATTCTGCAAGCATTTTCTCCTCTCACCCGCATAAACTAACAGCCTCTCAGCTACTCCTTGGGCATCAAGTCGCAGTAAATTTTGGAATACCGCAGAGTTCTGAACTTAAGTAAGTGATTTAAAATTTAGAGGGCGAAGAACACAGTCACGAAATGAGTCAGGACAAGAGCTAATTTTAATAACAATATGCGCTCGCTTGGTCAGCAATTTGCTTTACCTCAGTGTATTCATCCGTACCCCACCTAGACAATGGTTGTCACGCCAGGGAGAAAAAAGCAAAAGGTTGATCACGTTATGACCCGAGGAGAAGCACTTGCTTTGTCCGAAGCCCTCCCCTAGAATACCAGGAGGTCTCTGCCCAAATAATCCACCAAGTCAAATTCCGAGCGTTGACAAATAGGAATACTGCCAGTGGGGGGAACCTTAGAAACCCCAGATAGAACCAACCACGACATGGCATTAAAATGGCAGTTCGCATTGCAGCGAGTAACATTTATTGTGACTCTTCGCATCTCAAGGCACACGGACAGTCATGTCATTGCCAGAAACGGGTACGGATCCGGTTCACACTCAGGGGATACGCAACAGCAGGTTCGAAAGCAGGGAGAGCTACCCTAATTCAAGAAAAGCAAGCACCTGTATCACATTGTCTTCCAAATTTATTTGTTACGCACTCGTTCAAATCATCCCGACCAAGAGGAAACAAGCAAACCTCTTATTTCCAGACGCCTGCTGTACTCCAAATTGAAGCGCTCGGAGAGATCGACCGCCTCCTCTAGGCAGTTGCTCAACGAGCGAAGTCTTCCTCTGGCAACACTCAGGTACTTCAAAGGATAAGAATGGGGTGGAGTGCATTCAGCAGGCATTCTCAGATAACGAATGGCCGCCTACCATTGTCTCTGAAGAGGGAAATGTTTAACAGCTACATCTTACCGGTAGTCACCTACGGGCAGAAACTTGGAGGCTCGCTAAAAGGTTTCAACTCAAATTGTGGACGACTCAGCGAGCAATGGAACGGAAGATGGTAGGTGTAACATTGATGCACAAAAAGAGAGTGGAGTGGGTCAGGGAACAAGTGCGTGTTAAGGACCTATTAATAGAAATTAAGAAGACGAAATGGGCGTGGGCAGGCCATGTAATGCGAAAGCAAGATAAAAATTGGTCATTAAGGGTAACAGAGTGGATCCCTAGAGACGACAATTGTGGCAAGGGCGGCAGAATGTTAGATGAGCAGATGGGATCAAAGAGTTTGCGGGGATGAATTGGTCGCAGTTAGCACAGGACTTGAATAATTGCAGATCTATGAGAGATGCTTTTGCGCTGCAGTGGGCGTAGACAGGGTGATGATGATGATGATGATGATGATGACTTCAATGTACTGAGTACAACATAAGGATATCAAAAAGCAGACAATAAGGGTAGAATCTATATGAGGCTTCCAAAACAATAACCTAATTTGTGCAATACCCGAAGAGGAAATAGAGCCTACTGAGACTGCAGCAGACCAGACATAGACATTCGAGGTGAAGAAACCCGTCTGTGAAGGCCTAGGAAACGCTCGATAGCGACCGTTATGTTATAGAGCTGCTGCCGCCACATAACAAAGGTCAACCGCCAAGAGTAGTTGCAGCCCTGTTACCAAACGGTGGAAACTCCGAGAGGTGACACCAACAAGACCCATCGAAGAAATTGACGAATGGACTCAACATAAGCTGGAATTAGCAAAACGAAAAAGCACACTAGAGTGCCACGAGCATACGACTGCCCGGACATGGATGCCCATTTTGTACACATTGGGAAAGTACGATGATGGCTCACCAAACTGTGAAAAAAACGAACAACAAATTCGGGAGCTCCGAATTAGCATCGTGTACCTAACGCAGAAAGCCACCAGTTATGCAGTACAGCTTTAGCGCCGTTCTGCATGACGCGAATTTCCCTTACAAATTCGTAGCTGCTTGCGTTCGTGCTTGCGGCAAAACGATCTATTCTCGCTGCAGTCGAACTTGTCCTGTGAACGATGCTCGGAATTTGGCAATTCGTTGCGTCAGTAAAAATGCGAAAATATATCGTTTTGCTGCACGAGCTCGCCGTAGCTGCAAATTTTCAAAAGAAATGCGATTTATTTATTTATTTATTTATTTATTTATTTATTTATTTATTTATTTATTTATTTATTTATTTATTTATTTATTTATTCATTCATTTATTTATTTATTTATTTATTTATTTTTATTTATTTATTCATTGATTGTAGGGTATAACACGCTGATGCTACGCAGACGATGGGGTGCGCTGTAGTGGAGGTCTCCGGATTAATTTTGACCACCTGGAGATCTTTCTCGAGCGCCGAAATCTCGTACACACGGACGTTTTTGCTTTTCGCCTCCATCAGAAAAATGGCCGCTGCGGCCCGGAATCGAACCCGCGACCTCGTGCACAGCAGCAGTACGCCTTAGCCATTGAGTCGCCGCGGCGGGTGCAAAAGAAATTCGCGAAAGTTCCAGAACACCTAACAACTTATTATGGGTTGTGAATGAAGAAGTGCAATTGAGCGCCTGAGACGTTTTGCTTCCGTTTCACGTTGTCGAAGGGATTCGTAACCTCACCACTTGAGACACTTTACTACGCGATCCGCCTCAACGCGGTGCTACGCTGCTTGTTCCTGCCACCGTGTAATGGCAGAGTTGATGATGACGATGGTGAATTTCGTTCCTGCCTGTTCGCGCGCTTAGATAGTTCTACTACTCCCTGACTTCATCTGTGTTGTGGCGTTGTAGTAAACTCCTTTCTCTACTGACATCGCGCTATGGAAGGCCTCACTCTGCGGGACGCTTTCCAAGGAGCTGTTTCACGGCTTACAACGTCGACACTGCTTTTTGGCTCTATGGGTTATTTATTGCTTTCCGCTTGAAACATTGGTCCTAATATTTGCCCAAACTTCAGGGCACCTTTGGAACCCCTCGGATTGAGCATATCCTTCTCTCCCTTACAGCTAGCGATGAATCCAGGTCAGCCACATCGCATCCTCTAAATACCTTATGCGCAACTAGGCACAGAAGAAAACCTTCTAGACGATTTTAAAAAAGCATGGCAAGAAACAAGGGGTGAGACCCCGCTGCCCCTTCAAGCATAGACGGGTGCCCCAATCCGGAAGTGTATGCTCCATTCACGATAGCCGAAATTGAAACAGCGATGCGAAACATATTCCGGTGTACAATACTGGATAATACGAGACCCCTGACAGGCTACTACGAAATCCAGAGACCTATGCATTGAGGATTCGACGACAAAATAACAACATACATTAGATCAATGTAGAAGCCTTATCAAACTAAAACAGCGGACATTGCTGTGATCCTAAAAGCCACCGAGTTACTAGCACTAGCGAATCTGCAACAAAACAATATGTACCTTGACGACAGCACGGCTCGCCGTATCGCAGAAGCTAAGACCATGAACGCCAAGTATGAAAATGAACTAACAACCAGATACAAAAACGCAGCCTTACGCCACAATCAACACGTACACGACGTCTGCAATGTTAACAAGGAAGGGGAAGTAATGAGTGAACTGACAGCGCCTAGAACCTCAACATAATCGGCTAAAGAGGTCGTCATCGCCTTGGCCTCCCCAACTAGTCAGGACGTCATCATAATGGTGATCAACCAGTACGCCAAATTATCAACGAGGACGCACCACTGCATCAACACTGAACATCGTTCAAGCTGTTTGAAGAAGAAGCATATCATCTCGAACCTATTACGTACGAACTGCTGTCTCCGTTGTCTTTCCCCGGCAAGAACGCAAGAGAGAAATGAAGTGGCGCCGCTATTCGCCATCTTTCTACAATTAAGGAGCCCGCAAAATCGCAGACCTAATGCAAGCTTTTGCACTAACTGGAGAAAAGGGCACAACTGCCTAATGTGTGCTAAAACCTTGGCCCACAGACCTAAGATGATCACACTCTCCAGTAGCTGTAACAGGGCGGGGACCTGGGCACCGAACAGGTAAACCATATATCGAAATTAAGGTGCTGATTAAAAAATTACTACGAGCCATTTTGTTCTGCGAAAGTTTGTGACACGCGTAAATGTACAAAGAGTTTCTCAAACATGATTACAGAATGAACTTGTATTTTTTTGTGAGGATTATGACGTTCGTGTAAAGCTAAGCTAATTTATATTCTAAATTTTGCAGAGCAGTTTTTAACGCCAATTCTGTGGAGGGGGTAATTCAGGGATAATGTATAAGTATCCTACTGCAGGTTTGTCGGTAAGTTCGAGCCGCTTGGAAGATCGGAAGACTTTGGTCGCAGCAAGAACTCCACGGCAATTTTTAATCCTTGTTTATTTTTGTTTTGTGTATTTATTGATACTGTGAGGCTCTGTAAGGCCCATACATGGGTAGGCATTAGAAGAAAATGCAAGAGTAGCGTACAAAGATCGCAATAGCGTATACAGAAACGCTGTTGAGCAACTAAACGCAAAAAAAGAAGAAAAACACGCCGAATGCCGAGTTTATACATGACTAACATGAAGCCAACCTACAATGCAGACACAAAAAGAAACAAAAAAAGAGACATGGTGCATATTTATGTATCGCTGTGCAACCAAAGTTTCTTAACTTTGTCAGAAAAACCGTAGACACAATTCATACTTATAACCTCACGCGGTAACCCATTCCACATTTCGATAGCCCTTGGAAAGAATGTTTAAAAGTGTCACAGTTGCTAATGAATGGCCTCACACGTTTACTGTGGTTTGTAGGACTAGAATGATAATAAGGCGGTTTGAGGTTCTCCTCTTTGTAATTTGAAATCGCTGCGATAAAGCAGGAAAATAAACCTTAAATCGGCAACCCCACGCCTGCATTCCAAAGCTGCAATGCGTGCTTGCATGCTCAAATCACTTACACTTTCGTGCCTCGATTATTTGGAATAAATAAACCGGAGAGTCATGTTCTGGATTTCTTCAAGTTTGTAAGAGACGTTTGCCTGAGAAAGGCTCCAGGCAATGCTGCAGTACTCGATTATCGGACGTACGAGTCTCTTCTATGCAGTGAGTTTCACATTGAGTGGTGCTCTGGAAAGTTTCCGGCGTAAAAAAAATCCAGTTGTCTATATGCCTTTGAGCAGACGTTATCAATATGGTCGGTACATCTTAAGTCAGATGTCAGCGTAACGCCAAGATATCTCGCGTTATTAGTTCGACTTAAATTATTTCCCCTAAACTGTAAGTAAAATACCGAGGTGTCTTTTTTCGAGTTATTGTAATGAATGCCGTTTTATTTGCGTTGACTTTCATCCCCCACTTGTCGAAGCAGGCAACGATGTTCGACAGAGAAGAATTTAATCGGAATTGGTCATCTGTTTCATGCACAGTGGTATAAATTACACAATGTCGGCAAAAAGCCGAAAAGTAACTCCACTTTCTTTACATGAATAGATGTCATTTATATAAATAAGAAAAAATGTCACCCCAAGGACTGATCTCTGCGGCACCCCTGAATATACGGTTAAGGGATTCGACGTAGAAGTATTTGTTGCCACAAATTGGGTGCGATGCGAACGATAAGCTTGTACCCATGATAACATTTTGGTATTTATGTTAATAATTCGCTGTGTTGTGTTATGTTAATAATTATGTTAACAATTCGCTGTGTGGAACCCGCTCGAGGGCTTCAAGCTTCAAACGTGAACGCAATACGATGATGTATGTACCAAGAAACGAATGCGAACTCACCCAGTCTTGGCGAACGAGTGGACAGCACCGACAATGTCCTCCATGAGCCCTCGTTCCCCTGCTGTGTAGTTATTCTTCAATTGCTTTGCTGACACGCCTCTTAGAACCCCGGTGTGACGGCTACTGTCGTTCATGAACGGCAGCGATCCGAGAACGTACATAATGTCATCGGCATGGGCAACTCCCATCGGCTCCGGCCAGAAGCTGTGCGAGGGTCTGTGGGCGAACAGGTACCGGTACGTCGGGATTCCCTTCCCGGACGCCAACTCGCTCATAAGTTGGACTGGGCAATCAAACACTGCGTCCCCAAGAATCTGGCTGACCAACTGGGTCACCTGCTCGGGCGAGTGCTCAACATCGTGATTTCCCAAGTATGCCTCCACTATTCGCCGCGCCAGCGAGACGCCAATAC
Source organism: Haemaphysalis longicornis (assembly GCF_048455015.1). Classification (NCBI taxonomy): domain Eukaryota; kingdom Metazoa; phylum Arthropoda; class Arachnida; order Ixodida; family Ixodidae; genus Haemaphysalis; species Haemaphysalis longicornis. The sequence continues at coordinate 90,272,186 of NW_027526361.1, forward strand.
CGAACATAGGCTGTATGACCGTCGTTATTGCGAGCCTGTAGTCTACGGCCAGAATTTGTTTCAGCACTGGAGTCGTGTATTTCATGTTGTCCAACAGAAGGGTCCCTTCATTGAGTACGCTTCCTAGCACAATTTCCTTCGCGTCGATATTCTTCAAAGTGTCTTCGGACATGGGGTTCTCGGGAAGGAACTCGTCTCCCCACACTGGCGGAAACACTTGCTGCAAAGCGCTCTGGCCTTCGATTGTCCTGTAGATAACACTCGCCTCGAGTTTTTTCAGACAAGTTAGGGCGTCTCCAAGCTGATCGTCCAGTTTTCTCTTGGCGTCGTAGCAGCCCAGGGAGCCTGCCAAACCAACGAACTTGCCCTGGCCCCTGTGCGAGGTGCCCAGAATCAAAGACAGCGGAGAGCCACTCATCATAACGGCGCGCTTGAACAAGCCCCGGCTGTGTGGAGATGCCGCGTGGAGCCCAACGGAAGTAGCGCCAGCACTTTGGCCGATCAAGGTCACCTGGTCAGGGTCACCACCGAGACGGGCGGCGTTTGCTCGGATCCATTTCAGTGCCAAGTTTTGGTCCCAGAGGCCAATGTTTCCCGGGAGCTCGGGCCTATCCAGAGAAAGGAAGCCTAGGGCACTTAGACGGTAATTGAAGGTGATGAACACGACGTCGCGCAGAGCGACGAAATTTGCCGGGTCGTAGAGGAACAGCGCCGAATCGCCCCATAGGAACGCACCTCCGTGGATGTAGACGAGCACAGGCCGCTTCTCTTGGTTGACACATTCTGCCGAGCAGGTGGACGGCCGCCTCCAGACGTTCAGGTAAAGGCAATCCTCGGACGCTATTGGGGAGTAATCGAGCGGCACTCCTTCGATGAACCGCAGCGTCGTCTGCCAACACGGGGGTGGCATTTCCTTGGCGCTGTAGGTTCCATTCCACGGTGTCGGCGGCCGCGGTCTTTCGAAACGCAGGTCTCCGACGGGAGGCGCAGCATAGGGTATGCCGAGAAATGCATCCACTTCTTTGTCCCCGACGGTGATACGCCGTCCTGCTATCAGCCCCGACTCACTATTGACCACAGGATCAGACGTGGAGGCAAATGCCGGGCGGCCGAAGGAGGCGAAAGTGAGCAGTACTGTCAATGCCATCCAGAGGCGCCGAGCGCTGCGCGTGCCTTCCTCGAGCGTCATTTGTCCCTGCTTCACTTCGCGCCTTTTTCTGCGTGAATATTCAGAGGCGGAGCAGGCATGCCAGTTTCCTTGACCGGCTTTGATTTTGCCTTACTGCTTGTTTGATAGGGTTCCTTCGTTTATAACTGTCTGCATGCGTGCCGCCAGAGGGACGCTTTAGCAGGGTAATTTGGGAGAGGCCGAAAACAGGGTACCGGCCGTATTTGCCCTTTCCCTCTGCAGTGCTTGCCATTTTGATAGCGGCTATCAAGGTCTACTGGTCAGAAGTAACGTGGTGCTCTTGCGACGTACCGTGCTTTTCAATCACTGCCAATTATGCAGTATTGAAAACAGGGGGAGCAGGAGCTACAGGAAAACGCGCCATATAGGAGTCTGCGTTGCGACACACCTTCACACGCAGAAATACAAAGAAAAAATAAGTACTACTTGCTTTGCTATGCTAAGAATGCTGCCCCTTGCGGTCTCATGGTTCGCTGTGCGGTGCCGTCGTTCGTAAACAGACGACGCCAAGGGCACATACCTTTTGCATAACGCTACTCTCAAAGCTGAAAGCATGACCAACGGGAAGCGAGTAGTCTGCCTGATAACATGGCGAGAAATCCTCGTAACCTTGGCCAGCTGAGGAATACAGTACGTAAAGCATTACGTGATCGCTTAGTCAATCATATCGTTCCAGATATCTGTGGGAGCGCCGGTTGCGCGAAGGGCATGCCGCAATCGCTCTCAACTGCGTCTTGCGGAGGACAGATGAATAGGAGCGCGTTAGCGCGAATGCGTGGTATAATGGTCATCTCGCTCCACGTTTCCGAATCAGCAAACGGCTCCAGGAAAAAATTCCGCATAATATCACGAAAGAAAGCTAGGATGGCCGCAGCAATATGTTTCCCCATGGGATGTATTTCAAATGTAGCTGTGAATGCTTTCGTCTACAGGTCACAGTGTGTTCCCCCGCTGGAGTTAATCAAGATTGTGCACTAGTGTTTCTTTGAATCCGCCTCGTAGCAATAGTAACAGAATAGTACCTATTGTAAAACAGCAATGGGGAGGTGATAGTAAAAGTGGTAATCAGATAAATAAGTTCATCGAATAACTTTAATAAATGATTCAACTCGGGCTGACGCACAAATTCCTAGCACGCCTTTGGGTTCGTCTTTATTGGCTTTGCCTTCACTTTAGTGAACTCCAACGTCTACGTTAGCAAACCGGGATAGTGCTAAAGGTTCATCTATCTTAATTTACTACGCCGTTTGCAACCTTTATAATGGTCAGACAGGCTTCGAATTTGTTCGGCCGAAATCTAAATTTGCGTTTTCACAATATTGCCTTGGTCACGTCAGCGTTGAAACTCTGTAATACATATTTCGTGAGGAAGATGTATTTTAGCTTAATGAAGTCAATCACATGGGGAAGGGAACCAACGGTGGCTGAAGTTTACATGTGCGAAAGACTAGGTGCCATATTGCTAGTTAATGCTGTAAACTAATGGGTTGGGAAACTTATCGTTTTAGGAAGTGAATCACATGGTGAAAGGAGCCAATGGTAGCTGAAGTTCATATGTGGCAAAGACTTCCTACGGTGTTCCCATTTAATTGTGTTAACTACTCGGTCCACAAAATTATTGTTTTCGATTGCAATGAGCTACTTTGTTTCGTAGTCACCGCGAATGACAAAAGAGAATTGATCTGAAGCAAGTACCTGCAATTTATATATTTACACTACTGAGCAACTAGACACGATTTCAGTGGTGAACAACGTCCAGCTTGTGTCTAACGGGAACAAGCCAGCGACCAAGCGGTAGACGAAAGTCTGCGCTCGCAGACAAATGATAAATTTTTACAGCTGCTGAGGCAAGGGAAAAAAATTATTGTCATAGCAAGGCAGCTTTCGTGATATTCCTGAAAAATCTTATCATGTCTCTGTTCAGTGCTCGCTTCACCACAAAAATTCGCCACGCTGCCCAGAACTGCGTGTGATGAAAACAATACCCCTTCTTAAGCGAAGCTCTACTGTTCTCCCTTTTGGCGGCTGTCACGCAAATACGCCCCGCAGTAAAGCAAACTTTCTCTGACAACGATAATGATTGTGGGTGAAGTGTAGCAAAATTAAAACGCATTCCTGCGAAGCATGGCGACAGCTCCGTTATGCGCCCTCCCTTAAAGCTCGGTGTGCAGGGAGGGAGTGACGCAGGCATGCGACAGCTCGACGTAAATAGGCCTAACGTCATGTTTTGAGGTGAATATCGACAGCCGTTACCCGCAGGCGGGCGTAAGATGAGAATGGCGTTGCTCTGCGTTAGGCCAAACGTTAGGCCTAACGCCCCCCGCTGGGCTATAGTCACTTCCATCCAGAGATCTTCTCGGATAAGTGCAAGCACTGCGGCCACAGCGCAGACCTCACGCACATTATGTGGAAATGCCAAAGAAAACCACGGAGGAAGACCCCTCTACCCCCATAGATATCAACCACCTAGAGCACTGGGAAACCCTGCTGCGCAGCTGTGATCCTCTAACGCAGCTACTCCTTGTCCAAATGGCCGAAGAAGCCGCCAGGGACCAAGATCTTTTGGCTGACTAACGCGGCAAAGAGAGTCCAAGCTCTCTACTTCTGGGCAAATAAAGTTCTTTCTCTCTCTCTCACCTGAACTCCAAGCAGCAGGTACAGATTCGCGCCGTACACCCAAAACCGAAACGTTAAGCCTATGGAGTGCACACCCGAGAGTGGCTGTGGGTATTGTAAAAAAGTGGTGCGTACCTCCAGGGTAGCACATACTCGCAGTGGGGGATATCCCAACCAAAGAATCCATCACGAGAAAGCTTCGCGTTTAACCGCGACGCGTCGTTGTTAGACGGAGGGGCACATGATTTGTTTAAATTGCGTTTTCTGCTGACAAAATTGCACAACCCAAATATGCCGCAAATATGCCGTCTCGGGGTCCCGTGAATAAGGGCCAAGCTGGTTTAATTGTGGTATGAGCCTAAATAGCGCATCCACAGACCACTCGCCGCAACAGGGCTATTAACCTAGAGGCCCCTTAATTTGCATATATGCACCGAAGTTTCTGGAATAAGATGGAGAATGTCTGCAAGTAAGTGTCAGCATTCTTGGCAGCCTTACTTATATCTGTTTAATAATTTTAGCAACTGTCTTTCATGCCATCCATGTAGTAATAAGCCAAATGCCTGCAAATTCATATACAGTTAAGATTACAGGGCCTTCCGTTTTTCGGATGAAGGCCGCTTTTCGGATGAAGGCGAAAAGCAAAAACGCCTGTGTGTTTGGGATTTCGGCAAACGTTAAACATCCACAGGTGGTCGAAATTAATCCGGAACCCTCCACCACGGCGCGCCATATCGCAGGTGTAGCGTCGGCACGTTAAACCTCATTAATGAATCAAGTTTACAAACCATATATGGCTGGTATTCATGTATGGACCTCACCCTTATATACCCATGCCAGGAATGGGGCATATAAGGCTACGCACGGCAAATATTTATATAAGGAGATTATTATATGGCCCATGGTCGAATGGCCCAACACTAGATGTGGCATATATGGTAATTATAATTTAAGTCCATATATGCATTCGCGTAAGAGTGGCAGGACAATGGGTGAATTCCCGGACAAGGTTGCGCTCGCCGTTTTTTCTTCTTCCCTCTCCCCGCTAAAATAAAAGAAAGGGAAAGGCACCAGCGCGGTTCTACAATGCTATACACAGTGATACAGCAACGTAGTGGTACCCAAAGCTACGCCTTCCGTCAGAGATTTGTTAGCCAACATATATTTGAAGAAACAAAAAAAGAAAACTTCCGCGCAGCGGTCATTAAAAAGTGATAATCCGAGAATCTAGTGTCAGCCACAGATAACTTAAGCCACAACAAAATATTCGTGTATACGCACTGGGCGTTTAGTTCACAGATGCCTGTCCTCTACACCAGGGGTCGGCAACCTTTTTAGGCGGACGGCCGAGTTGCATCAAGCCAGCTGGGCGGGGGTCCAGACGGCAAATCGGGAGGGGTGCATGGAGGAGGCTTTGTAAGAAAAGAAATCAAATTAGACGATCTAGCACTAATGTACAAAACTAGAATATAAATCATGTCTATTGTAAGCATGAATGCACAATGATACAATTTACGAACATAGATTACAAGCGAAGAAAGGTTACGAGGTCGCAGAAACAAAAACAAGGGGATTGACAGCATCCAATAACACTGTAGCGTAGATACCAGGACAGTCCCCCTTCGGAGAAATGTATAAGAATACTGCGCCCGTGCATCGTGCTAGAGTGAGCCCACCATCTTCGCTGAGACCCGCCGTCCGAACGCCCTTATTGCCTGGCCTTTAATAGTTGAGCGCCACGCCTAATAAATAGGTGCATCGCCACCGTATCTACACGTCTACGCTGCCTACACCTGCGTCTACTAGGACGCAACAGTACTGCCCCGCGGGCCGCATGCGGCCCGCTTGCCGCAGGTTGCCGACCCCTGCTCTACACAAATGCTTTGTACTACAAAGCAGTAATGTGCATTGTGCCATCTGGGCATCGTACGACGGAACACCAATTCTGCAGTACTTGCTGTGCTTCGTGCCGCCGTTGCAGTTGCCTGAACAAAGCTTACACATTTAAGACGTTGCATTTCGCTTCGCTGTAGTCAATATTTTTCCTCGCAAATACTGTTAAATTCTTGCAATGCCGGTTTTAGAACGAGCGGGCAAGATGAGCGGCAAGTGGTTGAACATTTCCGAAACCTTGTTACCGGAGAGCTGGACCGTCAATGTCTTCATGTGCACTCAGAATGTCTTGCGTAAGAGGGAGATTAGCCGTGTATAGCAGAACCTGACCCCTAGCCTCACGCGCGAACTTTTCAGCCAGGTTTTCGCGTGCCACTTTACTCACTAGCGGTGCACTCTTCTAAAAGACGATAGTCTTTCTTGGGCCACTTGAACGGGAAAATTTTGGTCTGTCTGTCTGTCACTCCATTCAGCCAGCACGCCAAAGTAAACCAGATGCTGCACAATAGTCTTATATACTCACAGCCAAGTCTAAACGTTCAAATCCGGTTTAAAAGTTCATACTTGTCAACATTGTTGAACAAGAACATGACATTACACAAGCATAAGTAGAACATCAATACATAAGTTATATTTGCAGTGTTCCTTTATTAAAAAATTTATGGATGCTTGGTTTTTGTGATAGCAAATGAAATACTACAACGGCAGAAAACCGTCGCCTGCTGTTGCCCGCGCTACCTACTGGCGGCATTTAAGAAATCAAACGCTAACAGTAACGAAAGTTCCACTACATAGGTTCCACGTTCCTCTGGGAACGCTCGTGCAGTAGGGCAACGTGGTTCTATGAACGTTGTAGTCGGGTGCCTCGATTCACGCGCGTCTCCGCCGTACGGCAGCGCTGGCATCAAGGCACCCGACTTGGAGCAGTGGAACGCGGTAAATTTAAATTGACCTCTGGCGTGTTCTCTTGGAAGGAATGAGACGGGAGAGGAACAGCATGAAAGGTGAGCGTGAAAGAGCAAGGGTGCATTTACTTGCCAGGGGCGAAAGTCGACTATCGTCTTGCGTTGACATTTGCAACGAAAGCAGCAGATACGCGGCCAATTTGTTCTAGCAGCACACGTCGCCTTCAACGCGGGAATGCAAATTCTCGTGCAGAAAAGTCATATTTACCTTGAATGCTGGCTCGCCCAATCAATTCTGCATTGAGGCTCCGCGAAGACCAGTGGCGATACTCCCTCAGCGTCATGTTGTGAGGGTTAATTTTTTTTTTGGATGCAAGGGGATCAGCTGAGCGTCAGGTTATTCTATGCCTGCGGCCTGACGAACGAAACCTGGCTTTATTACGCAGCCGGCGTTTGGAAGACACTAGTGGTATTTCGCCTCTGGGTTGATAAGCCTGGAGCAGTCGAATGTTGCGGCGACGAAGGGCGAACGCGGCGGTTGTTGCACTGGTTGCGCATGCTGTGTTTCCACATAAAACAAAATTAAGCGCACATTACTGTAAGCGGATTCTAGCACGCATGCAAGCTGGTGAAATATGAGCGGTGAATAAACTGTCCTTAACCCTTCGAGGCCTGCTGTTTTTCAAATCACGTATATATCTTTTGTGTGCTACAATTTATGGATCCCATAGGACCCACAAACGCGAAATAGAGTTGACAGTGCGAGTATTTGGTGATTTAATAATGAGGCAATCAATTAGGACATCTGACAGTTAAAAACACTATGCTCAGCAGAATAAAATTTTGTGCTGGTTTTCCTAAATTTAAGGACCACAAAAGGCTTCAAACAATAAATAGACTATAAATAAACAATAAATGAGCTTTGTAGTTCACATATATGCAGATATACAGGCGTGGCAATGAAACTAGGACCGGCGTTTTTTTCAGCCTCGACGACAAAATTTCATATTCACCCTAGCTTCTTTTTATTTGTACCGTCCAGCTCCGCTAAAACGCAACAATGGCGGTGTTTATCGTAACAGTCATCTATGAAAGACAATTCCCCAAGAAATTAGCAGTTTTGATTGTGTTTCCTATGCGCTGGGGGGGACTTTTATGTGGTGGCGTCGATTTACAACACCAGGGCCGCAAGGGTTCATGCAGCGTTTAGGGACCACATCATTTAGTAAGACAAGGGCTAGTTCATGGCCCTTGACAAGTGCATATTTTTATGAGGACAAAAAAGAAAAAGACACACAAACCACATCACTGTGGCCTAAGCGCTGTTTTCATTTTGCTCTCGTCAAGGATATGCGCTGTGCCCCCTTAGCCACCTCATTAAGCTTCGATCTGCTTACGCTGGCAAGTTTGATGCGTCCAGAAAGAGTATTTTTCTGTTTTCTATCTACGCCGTACGGGTTTGTGTCGGCCTAAACAGCTCTTCCGTTAAAAATTAATGAACTCTCGGTCAGAACGATAACGATAGGGAAACGCGAAGCTTTCCAAAATCAAGTCCAACACCGAGCGAACCAACCCAGAAGCGATTGTTCCCTCTCGTGCTATACCGATACTAGAATTCATGGCATTCCATTTGTGTTGAATTATATCGCGCCGCTGTTAAAACACGGCAATTCCGCTTTCGTGCCACTGGTTATAACTGACATGCACGAGATGACTGCTCAGAGCTCCACTGCCCCCAAGGAATTAGATTGCTCTGATTTGCCCCCCATACAGCAAGAGGTAGGTGGCTCGCTATTGGGCATGCAGTCGCTCTTGATGTGCTCTTGCTGCAGGAGCGTCTGCCCGGAGCGATAACAGTGACGTCGGGAGCGCTCTCCGATTATGTTTTCACAAGTAGACGGAAGCACAAGCCACCGCCTTTCCACAGGTCAAAAAGCAAAAAAAAAAAAAAAGCTGTGCCTTAGCTCGGCAATGCCAGGATATACGTAATGTGAGCTAAGGTTCAGCTGGTTATTCTTAGGTTTCCTGGTTGTCTAGGATTAGCTGATTATCATGCTTTCTGCTGCTAAAACGATTTCCAATCTAATCCAATCTAGTCCAATCGCGGCGGCGGCGGAGGCGGCGGCGGCTCCGGCGCGCCAACTGTTCGCCCTGTGACGTCACTGCTCCTCGCGCATGCGCAGCACGGCTTTACAGAAGCCACGCGAAACTGCTCAACGTCGGCCAGTGTAGCTCACGCTACGAAAATCAGCAGAAATTCGGAAAATTCTGAATTAAGAGAATTCAAAGAAATGCGTAGCATTGTTATGCCGCTTGTCCAGAGTGCGAGTTCTTTACAGCCAAATTTCTTGGCTTCGCAAAATTCTGTCCGACCAGTTAGCTCCATATGCGCTATTATAATGATTAAAGGTGTTACCTCGACCAAATCTGCATTTTGTGTGGAAATGAATGGCGTTACACGGTCCTGACTGTGGTGGTACTGGGCGAAGAAATGGGAAGAATCATATGCAATAATATCGCATGGTTCATTGCAACCTTTGCTCTAACTGAAAAACAGAGAACAGCTGCTCAATGTGTGCTGAAATCTTGGTACACTGGCCTAATGAGATAATCCCGGACTCAGCAGTAGTTAGCCGTAGCTTAATGTGAGCAAGTCGGCTAGACATATCTCACTGATGGGGAACTTCAGCCTTCCTATGCGTGCAGTTGATGTGCTAGAACGAGTGACGCCATAGCACAGTAGACATGCTTTTTGCAATTAAAGCCCACCGATGGCTTTCATTCATGCTTTCAAGGAGGCGCGATAGACACAGCCTTCTCCGTCGTGGTTGTATCTTCTGCCGCTCAGATTTCTTTCCATCTTAATTTTTCTCAGCAGTAGCTGTAGGAGGGTACCTGGGTACCAAACTGGTAAATTATATACGAAAATGAAGGAGATGATTGGAAAAGCAGGAATATGAAAGAACCGAACATTTAGAGTTTAAAAATTAACAGAACCAGAGCAGTGACATTCATGCCTACAACATGGGAGGATTGAAGAAACATCCACCAGATGCGGGAGATTAAGGGAAACGAAGAAGAAGCTGGCCATTGGAAGACATAGAATGCATGCACTATGAGACGGAACTGGTAATGTAATAAACAACATGGACAGGACCATGAAAGCAGCGGAAAAGTTATATGCAGATTTGTGATACCACGACGTTATACGAGGAAACGCTACTGAACGCGCTAGCTAGGCTCGCGGGGCTCCATTAGTAAGAAGAGACGCGGTGGGACAGGCGCTCAAGGAATAAAGAGAGGAAACGCTGCATTATACGAAGGAATAACCTGGGCCGTCTGAGAGGTTGTGGTGATATATTAGGAAATGTACATAAAAATATCGCAGATTGACTTAAGTTCGCGAAGGCCGATGCTAACATCGAAGCTGCCTGGCGTTGTCTAATCGCAAGGCAAGGCATAGAAGTTCTCAAATCCAGCGGATCGACTCCTGTTTGCGCCAATACATTTTTGCCGTGTTCTACTGCTTGCGCCATCTACTGGAACCTTTTGTTACTTTTGAACTTGGAACACCGCCACGTGGGGGCGCCGCGAGCGCTTTTTAACACGCAAGTGTTTTATGCCCGGGTTCACAAAGATCTCACTCACCTCATATCCGTCACGGAAGTGACGTCGCCAGAAAAAGTGCAATTGACGCTGCGACGCCGGGATTCGAGCCCATGCCCTCTCGAGCCCTCTCACCGCAACGGGAGGTACGTGGGACTCTACCGACTGCGCTATGAGCAGAGACGTGAGCATGTCTACAAACGCGCCCTATGACTCATTCAGATGGTGCTGCCGTCTAGGAGAGGCAAAACGAAGTAGCGCATCATGACGCTAAGGAGCGCCGATAGTTGGCGTCTCGATGCAAGCGCCTTCATGTACGGGGGACGCGCGTGAATTGAGGCACCCTCCGCTGTGGCGTTGTTCGCATGACCGTTGTGGTTCAAGCTGGTGTTTCTGTGCATGTCATTTTTGGTTTTGTTGTCCCGAGATAAACCTGTTATTTTTTTTTTGTTTCTTGCGTGTGGGCGTCACTTCGTCTGGTGGGGTCAGGCTCGCGAACACTTCGCACATGAAAGGAGGTTCCTTTAACATTCAACTGCTCATGTGGAAGGACCTTACACTTTCGTGTTTTGCCGAATCCTATGAAAGAGGGATCAACCACAATTTTATGTATTTTTTGTCTTTATCACGGCATATTTTTTTGTCTGCTTTCGCAACTATCACTTATGTATTGGTGCCTTACTTTCAATATGTTTATTATTTTCTTTTTGCTCAGCAATGTTTATTTAGTAGTAGTATAGAGAAGCTTTGTCTATATAATCGTCTCGTTCGAGCATTTTTTAACTTGCAGCATGTGTGCTGGGTGCTTGCTCTCCATGCTAGGCTGTGCCCTCTACACATCACTGCGACAGCGTTGTCCCACAAAAGCCTCGACCAAGAAGAGCTTCGCCGTAAAAATTATTCTCAGTCGGGCTCGGGACATTAAGGGCACCACAGGAAAGCAATGCCAGGACGTTTCTCATTCATTCTAAGGGTGATGCCAGAGAGCTTACGAAATGCTGCCCTATCAGCCTACTCTCTGTTGCATTCAAGGCGCTTACCAAGAGTTTAGTGAAACGCAAATGTTACACCTTATATTTCGAGCAACCAGTGAACCGGCGGGATTTGAAAAATGCTACTCAAAGATGAATCGCATTCTTTCATCAACATGGATATGGAGGAATCAGAGGAGCCCAATCTTTGAAATAGCACCGATTAAATTGCGTTTTCATGCTGCATTTCCTCTTATTTTTCGAACAAAGCCCGGAAAATGAGCTTTATATATACTGTACGAACTTGTTTCCCCACAATTACACCAGGTACACCGACTGCAAATTAAGAGGGCGTGGCCGACATCTTAAGAGATAGTCAGGCATGTCATCTCAAGCCACAATATATACCCGCTGGTCAGATATCCTGCCAACATAAAACTCAAGCTAAACATTGTATGTGGCGCGTTTACTCCCTAGCGATACCAGCAATACTTTCGTAAGGAGTACAACAACCAACTTTTAAAGCTGCCACCTTCGATCTCGTTTGTATAGCTTCGCCGTCACACCTTAAGAGATGTCGTAACCGGCTACATATATGTTGGACGGTTACATCTCCGGTTACCATGGTTACGACATGATCGTTATGACATAACGGTTCGAGCCAGAGTGAAAGAGATAGATAGCTGATACCCGTACATGGTGGCTGAAGTTTTCTTGGTCTATCTTTTTTGGCATCCAGCGCTGCAGTGAAAGGCGATAAGTTGCGTGCAAATTTATCAGTGCGAGATAAGCAGAGCTCAGCTGACGTTGAAGGCAGGATGTTGCTACTTTAGAGGAAACCTCGACTACGTTTGGGCCGCTCGAAGCGTTATAAGGGAATGAATCCTTTTAGTTTGGTCTAACGCAAGAAATTGCGCCTGTGTCTACATGAGCAAATGGCTCTTCTTTGCTTACCAACATATGAGGCGTTTTTTTTTTTTAATGAGCCAGATCCACGTAACGCGAATTTGAGAAACAAGCGGAAGTTTGATACCGCACCTAAATTCAACGCCGTCAGAACTATTATATGATATATTTTACTTGTCAGCAAGGAAAGGTTTATAGCCACAAGTAATTAAAAATTATGCCATGAATTTGAGCACTATTGGGGTGATAAGTTTGGATTTGGCTCATATTGAATTGAAACATTCGACTTGATGAGGCATTCTTTGAAAATTTCATTTAAATTAACTTTTAAGCATGGTGCGTTTGAGTTGTTGCGAAAAATGCATTAACATATGCAGCAGGACTTCAAGAATAGTAGAATTATACATAGAGAGCAGGTGAGTCCTCTTGGCACCATTAGCAACTGTTTTTTAATTCTTCCCTAGGATAATTTTCTTAGGCACGCCTAAAGGCACTCGCGAAGTAAGCATGCTCTTCATTGCTTCGCCATGAATTTCCAAAACGCTTAAGAAGGCCGCGCATATCTTCTTCTTCGTCACCTTAATGAAGTGGTTCGTATTCTCAAAGGGGGGGGTGGGGAGATTTCCCAGGGCTTGTAATGTAAGCGGCGGCTGTTGAGTTAAGTACTAAAATGGTAAAAATGGGAGTCAGAAAATTACAATTTCGTGAGGACGGGTGAGCATTAATGAAAGCATTCTTTCTCATCTCTCAGTTTTATTTCGTTCACGTCTTCCGTTAACTTTGTCGTCGATGTGTGGGGGACGGATATTTCGCTGATATAATAATTTCCGTCTGAATTCATGATGAGCCAGCTTCCAAAAGCACAAAAAAGAACTTCTGGAAACTCGCACAAAACAGTCCGAACAGTCAAGACTAACGCAAACTCCCATTGGTCAAATGGATTTGGCTCATTTTGATCCGTGAAACAGCAGGATCTGGCTCATTAGATACGAACTACGATCTGCGTACACGTTTTGAGGGCGTTATGTCAACTATTTTCTTGCCACCCCCGTTTTTAGGGGAAAGTTGCCGAGTTTTTCTTGCTACTGCAGTTTTATCCGACCTAGTTTCGGTTTCTGGATCTGGCTCGTTTCGAAAAAAAAGTGCCTCATATGTGGACACTCAAAATTGTCATCCAGAATATCATTCTTATTTAAACAACTGAATACATAAAAGAGAAAGCATTATCTATTCATTAAGTAACAATGAAGTCCCGATTGTCGATGCCGCCATACAAAATAGTTTAAGGTACAACACTAGAACACAAGACCACACTAAAAAGTCTCGAAGCAAAGACGCGCTAGTTTTGCATCTAAAAGTCACAGTTACTTCTCACTGAAGCAATGCGGAATCGCTGTCACAAAGCTTTTTTCGCCATACTGAATTTTTCGCTGCTATAATGAGTCCATTAAGGGCAAACCAGGAAGCACATTGCGGAGCGCAAGATGACTTTGCGGATGAAACTACACTTCTGTAGGCACTCAAGAACCAGCAAATCGACAACATGACGTGGTTTTCGAAGGCCTTATATTGAGTTAAACACGCTTATATTTAAAATCTCTGAGCACACAAATCCCTCAAGAAACATAACGCAGGCAGGATGAGGAGTTCTTTCCTTCGAGCTGCTACTCATAAATTACCTGCTTTCCGCCAAAAAGTTGCACTGAGGGCAGGCTTGTAGCTTTTCTAGCCCGGTTAACCTAGAATAAACTATAGGCAGCTTATATTAATTTCTTGCTTTATTATTTAAGAACATTTCCAGTTTCATCACAGATTTTATTTGAAAGGACATGTTACATAAAATATTAAAGGGGGAATGCAGAGACAATTCGCATTACATGATATTTAAGAAAAAAATTCCTAATACAAACACAGCCATTTTAAATTTACCGTATATTATGTCCCAGCGTCGTTCTTGTTTCGTTGTCCTTTTTTCCTCCCCTGTTACGAACTTGCACACCAAAACCAAACAGCGACCTATGATCAAAGAAAGCACAGACTCACCCGTTCGTCGCAAACAAGTAGAAAGCACCCATAATTTCCTTCATGAAGCCTTCTTCCTCGGCTGTGTAGTTATTCTTCAAAATGTTCGGCAACTGGCCTTTTAGGACTCCGGTATAGCGGCTGCTGTCGTTCAAGAACCGCAGCGATCCGAGAACATACATAATATCATCCCCGTGGGCAACTCCCACCCGCTCCTTCCAGTAAGTGTGCGACGGTCGGTGGACGAACACGTACCGGTACGTCGGGATACTCTGAGCCGACGTCACCTGGCTCATCAGGTGTACTGGGCAGTCGAACACTGCGTCTCCAATGAGCTGGCTGATCAATTGGGTCACCTGCTCCGGCGTGTGCTCTACGTCATAACTTCCCAAATACGCCTCCACTATACGCCGCGCCGGCGAAATGCCCATGCCAAACATAGGCTGCATGACCGTCGTGATTGCGAGCCTATAATCTCCGCCCAGCATCTGCTTGAGCACTGGAGTCATGTATTTGATGTAGTCCAGCAAAAGGGTTCCTTCATTCAGCACGTTTCCGAGCACGATTTCTTTCACATCAAGACTCTTCAAAGCGTCTTCCGAAAAGTGGTTCTTAGGGCTGAACTCGTCTCCCCACACAGGTGGAAACGCTTGCTGCGCAGGGCTCTGACTTTCGATTGTTTTGTAGATAAAACTCGCCTCCAGGTTTTTCAAACAGGATAGGACGTCTCCAATCTGATCGTCCAGGTTCCTCTTGGCGTCGTAGCAGCCCAGGGAACTCGCCACGAACGTGCCCTGGCTTCTGTGCGACGTGCCCATAATCAGCGAGAGTGGAGAGCCACTCATCAGGACGACGCGCTGGAACAAGCCCCGGCTTTGTGGAGACGCCATGTGAAGACACGCGGAGATAGCGCCGGCGCTCTGGCCAATCAGGGTCACCTCGCTGGAGTCGCCCCCGAAACGCGCGACGTTTGCTCGGACCCACTTAAGCGCCAAGTTTTGGTCCCACAGGCCCATGTTTCCCGGGAGCTCTGGCCGCTCCAGAGACATGAAGCCCAGCAGGCTCACCCGGTAGTTAAAGGTGACATACACGACGTCGTGCAGAGCGACGAAATTCGCCGGGTCGTAGAAAAACACTGATGAATCGCCCCAGATGAACGCCCCTCCGTGGATGAAGACAATGACGGGCCGCCTTTTTTGGTCATTGCATCCTGCTGCACAGTTCGGCGGGCGCCTCCAGACGTTCAAGTAAAGGCAGTCTTCGGATGCTACCGTGGAGTAATTAAGCGGAAGTCCTGCGATGAAGCGCGCCGTAGTCTGCCAACAAGGGGCTCGTATTTCCTTGGCGTTGTAGGTTCCGTTCCAAGGTGTCACCGGGCGAGGTCTTTCAAAACGCAGGTCTCCGATCGGGGGTGCGGCGTAGGGTATGCCAAGGAACGCATCCACTTCTTTGTTCCCAACATTGATTCGTTTCCCTTCAATAACCCCGGAGTCACTAGCAATTACAGGATCCGTATTTCGGGAGCATGCCGAACGGCAGAAGATGGCCGCTAATGTTACCAGTATTGTGAAGAAAACCGATAGCCGTCGCCCTGCACTAGCTTCTTCCAAAATTCTTCCTGCGACTGTCATCACCGCTATGTACTCGTCACGCACGCGTCTGTGTGAACGTCCTCAGTCGACGGTGTCGTAGCTACCTTCCCTCCTAGCTGGGCACTTCCTTGAGTGCTCGTCTTAAATCTCCGTGTCTTCGCTTATCCTTGGGGATAAAAGCGTAGCGTTCGAAGAGGGTCTTTCCGTAACGCCATTTACATACAGCCACACCACTTTTGGTTAAAGCCGAAAGCCGGGTATCGAGTGTTGTTAAGGCGGTGATCAGGTGCATATTTTTTTTGTGTGTTCCCTCACACGTTGAGCAGGCCTTTGAAGGCCTAGGTCAAAAGCGGAATGCGCCATGCCCTCCCCCCCCCCCCTCCTTCCCTTGGTCCACGGTTCCATCAATAGGGGATTGCGTAAAAGTTTAAGAGGAAATTACGAAAGAGAAATAAAGACACGCTGATAACAGTTTTTCACTGTGCCTGGCAAGAAACTGAAGTAAGATTACTCAGTGACCACACTAAGCCTTATAACGTAACAAATACGAATGAATTGCTGTCTAATTTCCGAGCGTATTCACTAATTATCCCCATAATGATTTACCTTTTGCGCTTTTTGCTATCTTCCCATGTACACCACACTCTCCCTCTTTTTATGCTTCCACTTGGGCCATAACCAATCCGTTGTTTAGTGAAGTTTATTCAATTCAATTTTCCCTTGTTGGCACTGTTCGCGAGCCATTTCTTGGTGGAACGGGCCCTTTTCTTTTTCTTTTTTTTTACGTTGTGCTTAGAGTAGCTTGATCCGGCATGACTTGCTGTACTGTTTGCTTTCAGGCCAGCTCTCTTCAACGCCGTTTTTAACGTGTCGTTTGTTTTCCATTTGCAATCTTCAAACCCAAATCCAGCGGTATTAATTACAAAACGCCGGTACTCGCAGTTATATACCTATGTTTTGTCTAAAATATTCGCAAGGTTTTATTTGTGCTTAACAATTTCCCCATGTGTAAGCCGTAGCTATAGCTTTGCAGTTTTGCCTATGTATACTTGGTCTTCAAGCATTCTTTCACCTGTTTTACTCTTTGAGCCGTAGGCCATTTTGAGTGCCGTCTTTCGGCCATTTAATGTACCGTCTCCCGTCTGTCAGTCATTTTGTGGGCCATCTCGAGGTGATGACGCCTTAATTTCTACTTACTGTCGCCACTGGCCTTCCCAGCGCAGTCACCGGTGTAGCGTCGCTGCCTTGCTCCGTCCACTATCGGCGCGGCGCAGAGCAGAGCGATGAAGTTCTCGAGCCGACGAAAAGTTGAAGCAGCATTTATATACAGTATGTACAAGGGTAACAACAGCGTTACATGGCTCGCACAAAGGCGCCAGTGCCTCTCCACTCGGTGCCGCCGAAGAATGCCGACGGTAAGTGCCTCCGGGTGGGTTTTTATACCCCCGTAAGTCCGTTGTGGCCCCGAGAAGTTCGAATCGCTCCAATCAGGACCCTCGCTGGCCGAAGTTTGAAATCGACGAATGGAGGCGAAGGGGTTGCGTCAGCCGAGCCGCCACGATGTGGAAAGGGAGGGCGACACACACGCCGTCTCCACGACGCCGCCTCCAGGCGGGTGGCGGCCTGTCGAATTCTGGTCGCTCAACCGATGCAAAGTTCGTCCGAGCCGCCGCGGCGCAAAAAGAGAGGCGACTCTGCGGTGCTCCAAGTCTAGGCCCGTCAGCTGCGGGTGGTTTGGTCCGGTTTGGACGAGGCGTGAATCGGCCCCACTGTTGGCGCGTTGCCCCGTGCAACGAATTTGGGGCCGGGCGCTTTGGCGCAACAATACCCGATTACCTGCTCTTTTCGCGTTAATATTGTGTTTATTGAGGGTAAAAACTGCTGCTTCTTGTTCAAAAGATGGCGCTCGAGGCACGTACAAAATGAATACGAAAGAAGAAAACGTGCACTTGCGGTAAAGACTGCGCGCTCACAACTGTATTATAAATGAGGTGCCAACAGTAAACGCAAGGAAAACGAAATTCTGATAGGAGGTGATGTATATGTAGCCGCTGATACGTCTGATACATTTGAAAGGCCATGCCGGCTGCAGGTGTCCAATTCGCAACACTTCTTCTAAAGCCGCATCTCCTATCTGGGTAGCGCGATAGAAGGGGAGCTAGCACACTCTCCTTCGCGCCCCAACAACATGACAAATGCTTCAAATATCTCCGAAGTAACTTTATCTTTTTACCGTTAAAAATAGTTTTTTTTTTTCAAAAGCGGCTTTATATTTGCTTCTTGTACATTGCGCAGCAAGATTCCCTTCTCATTATTACTCATCTCATTTTTGGTGAAAACAACGACTTTTGTGGCAAGCAACGAATTGAGCTGGCTCAACAAAAACTTAGTTCATAAAAAAAAAGCATAGCTCTATTTTGTATAATTGTTTCTGTAAACTTGGCTCCAATTCCATTTGCTGTATAAGTTTTATAATTAGTGCGCAAGCTAATTTTCTTAAATTCTCGGTCGCCGGCATTTGGAGAACAAGATTTGGACGTTGGTTAGAAGTCAGCGCCCCACACAATATTTATTTTCCGCTCGACGTGCGACGAATTACATACATTACGTTTAAATGGCTTGCGTGGTTCCGTGAAAACTGTTATTTTACACATAAATGTCTTCCCCGTGGAACGTTAGGTGGAACCGAGGCACGGCTGTATGGTAAGCAGGTCGCCTGTGTCAATTAAGTAAATGTCGTAATGCGAAAAATGAAGGGTGACTCAATTTTATAATGCGCGTGCGTCGAAGGTTACCAATCGTATTCTTTTAATAGGGGTTATTTATTTATTAGAACTAAAGCTTTTCTGTCAAATCTTCTTACTACGAATCGCACAATAATGAATTTCTCAAATTTTCGAATATTTTAAAAATCCCCGCCAGATTGCGTAGATTTTCAATGTGAAAATATTTCAGAACAACGAATTTCAATATAGCGCCTATTTTACAATGACGCGCGTAATTTCTTTTCCACACGCAGTCAGATTGGGCTTCAATAAATGTTTATTCCTCCTCCTCCTTTATTATCAGAAAATCAATATTACGAATTCGGCTGCAAGTATGACTACGCCGCAACTTTCGCGTGGCACAGAAACTGACGTTTTTGTGCGTATTCACCGAGTGCAGTAGCTATCATCATAACCATGTCCAGTGTCAGTTCTAGCACCATCACGGGTTTAACGTGTTGTAGCCTAGTTGCCTTTAACTCCTTTCTCCCTCGTTGTGATGGGTGTCAGAGGCTTGCCGGTCGTTCGTCGTGCTATTCACGAGTGTGGGCAGGTATTTCTTTGTTGTATGTGATCTTGCTGCGACGTTTGTGCGAGATCCAATGATGAATCCCGCTAGCGATGGAGCCATGACTCGGAAGCAGTCGTAGTAACGAGGACGACGCCAAGGAAGACGACACAGAACACAGAAGATGTCTAATACTGGTGTTTTAGTGCACATGTACAGCCATGATGAAAAGTTTACGGACCAGGAAAATGGCAATTTTAGGTTGTTTTTCTTCCGGTAGCAGCCCGACAAATTGCCGTGTGCATGTGAGAGGTCGTATAGTTATTGAAGTGATGACAAATACGGCACATAATACCCCGGGCTGCCGCGCGGCAGAGAAATAGCCCAAAATTGCTGCTTTCGTGGTCCGTAAACTTTTGATCGTGGGTGTACAAAGTCCTCACTTTTATTGCTCGGTGCCGTGACGTACTCGTTAGGCACTGCAAAAAGTTGAAGATGTAGAATCATTCCTAATTTTTCGTATTTGCTGCACGCGCCTGCTGAAAATCACCGATTTTTTCAAGTAAAGCAGCTTTGAAGTGAGCGCAAAATTTTTATTTGAGAGTTCGTGTGTCTGCACAGGCCAAGCTACGTCATTTTCATATCTACGTTTGAGCACTGGCTTAGAAACGCAAATTTGTCAGTAACAACGATATTTCAATATAAGGAACAATTGTCGGCATCCCGGGGGATTCTTTATATCGAGATTTGACTGCATTACGCTACATCTTTCAAGTTCATTCATCACGTCGCGAGTGACCGTCAGCTACCGGCGGGCAAGCCGGCGCGCGAGCTGCGTTTTTCTTAAAGGTTCGCTCACTCGGAGCCATGCCGATGCGTTACCACGTGACTAGACGATGGTGAAACGGCTGCTTCGCCTCCGCTTGGTCCCTCCCTCTCACCATCGATGACGAACCGGCTGGGCTGTCTAGCTGTGTGGGCCCTTCGGCGTAAGCGAGGCTGAATCCAGTCATCCAGTAGATGTAGCGAGACAGTAGGCCCCAAAATCTCAACCAAAGGCTAACGTTCACGAAACTCGCGAAGAAATTTTTAGAAATAATACAAGTCAGCCAATGAAAACAAAAATCTCTGCCTTATACACTGCCCTCAGAAAACGGAAACAAAAGTAAAGAATCCCCAACAAAAGAAATCTATGCTAAGACAACAAAATTGCGGAAAAGCACTAACCGATAACACTTTCCGTCTGCGCGCAAACCCACAATTAGAAAAGTTAATAGATTTTGTAGTTGCAATAGTTAAATAAACTTTTCAATAACAAAACATTTATGCACCTTGCACTAGTGGTGCAAATCTGGAGAAACCGTAGAACTAGCGACCCCTCTACCTTCTTCGGGGATCCGGCTCTTGCGCCTGACATGGATTTTCGAACTCTGCTGAAAGTTCGAATTTTTATTTCTAATATTTTTATTATTTTTTTTTATTGTTTATTTCTTTATTTTTTATTATTATTAATAGTTTTATTGTTTAATTTTTATTCAAAAGAAAGAGAAAAAAAGAGGGAGGAAAGAAGGTTACTATCCCGATTCCGGCATTCCACTGGCCTCCAACGCCGCTATGGCTCTCTCTACCAGCCATCGCTGGCAGGCAGAGTCATCGCTGCGCAGGGTGGCCTCCCACTGCGCCCTTGACGTGTTTGGGAGTGGGTGTACTGTTGGTGTGTACTGGTATACCCACACTGGGTGGTACGTGTCCGCCCTCTCCCGGCAGTGCGGGCAAAAAGGAGAATATAGCGTGGGGCCCCAGCAGTGTAGTCTAGCCAGTGTGGGTAGTGTGTCTCTCTGAAATCTCCTGAGAGTGTGCTCTTCTTCTTTCGTAAGGATTTTGTCCGGTGGTGGAAATGTTCTTTTGTTGAGTCTCAGTATGCTTAAATATTCGGTGAAGGTTACCCTCACCATGTTCACAAGGGGGCCGGGATAAGAAGACCTCGAGCTGTGGCATCGGCGGCCTCGTTCACCGCGTGAACTCGGCGTCTGTGCTCCCCGCTTCGAGCGCCAACGCACGTGAACTGGCGAGGAGAACAGCATGCGATAGGTCACGCCAAGAAACGCTGGGCAGAGTGTTCTCGAAGGTCGAGCTGGCAGACGCCCGGCCCGCCTCGCCAGGCGCACGCTCAAGTGCGCTCGGTATTTTTAAAGCAAAGCTTCACTGACCTCATCGAGCGGTCTCTCCGTCGCGGTAAATTTGGCCTTCATTTGACCGCAGTCAACGCATCACGTGACTCCCCGGGCCGAGCTCATCCGACAACCGCGTTGGCTATCCGCTGCCGCCGCCGCTGCCGGCTTGGCGCATGCCCTCTCCGCAGTAGGTTCGGGCCTGATTACGTAACTCTCTGCGTGCATTCGAACTTGGACATGGATGAGAGCGAGCCCGGACCGTCTTCTCTGAGCGTTGCGTGGGAGCTGGAGGCTTTGAGCCTCTGTCGCCAAGAAGAGTCTGACCACACCGCAGATGTCATCCGGCGAGCTGTTCGGCTTAGAAAACGTCCGAAGTGACACTACAAGTGCAGACAAAGGCACGGAGCAAGAATTATTGAAGAGGCGCAACAGGGCTTGCTCCGGCGGTGCGATAAAGTCACGGCGCCGGGCACGGCACCGACGCGCCCTCTGTCGCGAGGCGACAAAGGGAAAACGCGCACGGCTTTATTTCCGAACAGGCTTGCCGGTTCAAGGTCAGTCAGTGCATAGCCGGCTGCCGGCCATGCCGGCTTTCTCCTTTTGTGAAGAGAAGTAGCTAGGACAACTCAAAAATATTGACGGCACGGCGTCTGGTAAAAGGACAGGCCGTTTAGGTTTGTCTGGAAGGACTTCGCCACTAAGCTTGCCGTAATACCACCGCCTACGTAATTCTTCGAGAAGGGATTTACGCAAATATAGTCACGAGACGTCAGCTCCCGATCTTTCAAACCGTACCGGGTCACTGGGTACATTAAAGGTAAGCAATGCTAAAATGGGGGCAAGTTGGTTCGGCATCTTCTTGAAGCGCGCTAATTTCTTGAACTGCGCTAGCACACAGGACGAGACGAAGCGCTTCGTCTCGTCCTGTGTGCTCTTTCCTTGTCCTGCTTTAAATCAGCGCGGTTCAAGAAGACAAAGGTAATTACCTCTTCTTTGCAGGATGCGTACCCACTGTTGCAGTCGGCACGACACATTTCCGCCCAATCCTCAAGAAGCAAATATGGAAAACACTTGCGTTTGTGCAACATGAAAAGCAAGCGCAAATCTGAGAAGCCGGCGAGAAACGAGAACGGTGAGCGAACCGCTCGTGGCGAGAAGGCGGCGTCGGTAGACGCCGTCTGGTCGAGGATTCCTTTTAGTACTTTGTTTAAAGCACGGTATGGCATGTAACTAGGGCAGTATTTATTAATAACTGCTGCTAGAATGTCCAGCACTTCTGTTTATTTATTTTACGGGAAGAAGTCTGGCAATTGTTACAATATATTCTACGATATTACGAATTTTATGCGTCGCGTCCTCAGAAGAACATGTAAACTATAGATATGGCAACGCGCTCGACGCGTCATCTGCTGTGCTGCTCCGCAAGCTGCATTTCCTCCTCGCCAGACAGTGACATCTACGTGCCGCCTACCCGCGCTGTCCCTGCCCAGCAGATTCCCCTCCTCAAATACTTCTTTCTCTGTGGACAAAGGTGTGATTTGAACAAATGGTATAATAATTATAGCTAAATCAAAGGTTAACCAAGTGAAACCAAAACTTGACCACGATAAGTCAAGCTTTCGCTTTGCCTGTCCATGGTTAGCTGAGCTAAGCTGCAGTCATTTTTTGGGGTATTTTTTTGTAATACTGGACGACGGAACTAAACGCTTAGTCAGCTTTGCTGTTAAAAAGTGAAAATTAAAAAGAAGACGCTAACAAACGAAATCACTATTGCTATCTCGGAAAACTCCCTCCCATGACGAGGACAAAATAAAAAAAGTACGTAAAGAATAAACTCAAACACGAACAAAGGCTCGTGAAAAAGCGCCAAACATGTAACGCTCTGTATATGCACATAAAGGCATAAGTGGCGAAGTTAAAAAAATTAATCGCTACAATGGTGTAAATGTATATTATTTGTTGAGATAAAAATTGGCTGACGATTACGATACTCCCTAATGCGATATTTGGGCGCAGCAGCACTGCGCTGAGGCAGCACTCCCTCGTGGATTCTCTCGACGGCAGCGATGATGAGCATCTGCGTCGGTTGCGCGAAGTGCGTCTCAGGAAGGCACCACGAACTGCGTCTTAAGCGAACGCACATCATAGTCACGTGCATGCCCCCCTCAGGTTTTCGCCAATCTTCGCGCCGTCGAGCGCCTCCTTCGGACACAACTTACTGCCCCCTCCGCTTCTCCCAGCACACTTTTTGAGAGCGCTGGCTCGCGCCGCAACGGCGAACCACCCTCCCTTCTCAATTTTGCGACACTCTCCTCCTTCTGTGCTTTCTTTCATCGTTCGCTTTTTCTCTCACTCGTCACTCTTGCAATCGTTCACTCGGTTACGCCGACAACGCGGCTCAGCCCAGAGACGGCCGCCAAAGGGCTGAGCCCTAAAACAACTCCACATAAATAGATGTTGAATGGCATGCTTCTGAATTGGCCTAGAAATCTTAAAATTTCTATTTCTTTCCTACACAGAGGGCCTCGATGGGCAAATAGCTCCATAGTTATGAAGCTACTTATTTGAAATGATATTTAATGTATAGTGATACTGCCCCTAAAGTGCAAATAAAAAGCATGTTTTGTCAGTGCGCGGGCCCTCTCAAATGTCGTAAATCTATATGGCAATTAATGCCCTAACAAATTTGAGTAGAAAACGAACTACGGAGACCATGAAGAAGGTTTGGAATGCATTCTCATGCAAGCTAAGCTTACTACATGCGGGTATTTCTTTCTGCACATTATTTTCAGCGAGAAAGATGCCTTCCATAGCTTCGTTATTTTGAAACGCAATCTCTTGTAGGCGTATGGGGCAACGCGTGTATACATTTAGAATTTACACCGAGTTGTACTGATTTGCCCCATCATATGCCCTGTGAAGCGCACATAATGTAATGGCGGTAAACATAGTAGAAAAATAAAACCTGACATTTTTAGGTGTATGGGCGCTCCAATGCACCATGCTTGCAACCAACTGATAACTATCCATGCGTTATAAGAGTTGTGTCTTGACAGTGAAAGTGTTTACAACTTCAGCTGCATGTACGAAGAAACTTGTTATGCTTTCGCATCCTTTGTTGACACGGGATTCCAATCTTGGGAAAATGCCAAAGGCACTTTTTTTTTTGCAGTGCTGTTGTTGAGTGAGATTTCTTGTGTTTTAACGAGGGGTGGTCCAAGTGTTATTGGGTTGCATATGCACTTACAATGAAGCTGGCGTTTCTCATTCTGCACAAAAGCCTGGTGAGCATGACCATATTGGCCAGCTATAGGAGATAGTATGCAAATCATTACCTGCATGATCCCAATTGAAATATATCGCGCCATTTGCATGTCGGGCATACCGGGAACGTCGCCAACGGCGTCTTGCTGAGGTGAGGTCTGACCAAAAGAAGCGCCTAAGCGGTATCGCGTGATAATGGTCCACTCATACCACGTGCTCGAGTAGGATCCAAATTTATGCATACCAGCAGGATACCACCTACTCAAAAAGATAAGGGCCAAGTTGTGCTAAAACGGATAATCAGATTATTCATTTGTGAGAGAGAAAGAGGGCACCGACCAAGTAACGAAAAAGAAAAACTTAAAAGACGTTTCGGCTCCCGCACGGGAGCCTTGTTCACAAATAGCTCCCGTGCGGGAGCCGAAACGTCTTTAAGTTTTTCTTTTTCGTTACTTGGTCGGTGCCCTCTTTCTCTCTCTCAAATGTACCCTCCCGACCAGACGGTTGTCCGTCGAACCCTTGACTTCAGATTATTCATTTCAAATAATATAAATCAACAAAGACACCCGCTAACGCATAAACTGGCGCGCAAGTTTGTGTGGTCGTCCCCAAGTGATTTCGTATTTAGTTTGGTGACTCGAGACTGTGCTAAAAATTGATCTCTATCAATTCACTTTGCTAATTTCTACGCTTACGAGTAGTAAGCTGGTTAAAAATATGTTCAGAGGTTTTCTGAGTTATCTCGTTAATGTTACGCTATTTTTCTTAAAAATATGTTCAGAGGGTTTCTGCGTTATCTCGTTTAATGTGACATTATTTTATATATACCCCGGAAAACAGGAGCTTTAAGAGCAGGAGGAATAAACGACGCTATGGAGCAGTTAGACTAGGGGAAGAGACCTTATTCTAGAACCCCTTTTCCCACCCCACCCCACCCCACCCGACATTCTGGACACCCTCCTACATTCGTCACAATGCCGCTTCTGCGAGGATCTGGGCACCCTCTACATATTATGTGGAGTTTTAAGAGCTTGATCACTACCCATCACTGATATTCTCTATACGCGATTTACTCAGCCACAGGCGAGCACTGCGAGGACGCTGACATAACACTGATCCCACAACCCGGAAAGCCACTTAACCCCAAGAACCTCCGACCTATTTCCCTCACATCTTGCGTAGGAAAACTCTTCGAACATATGGTCCACAATCGCCTCTCACCCCACATCGAAGACAACAATTACTTTCCTCGCACAATGTTCGGTTTTTGGCCGCACCTCTCCGCTCAAGATATTTTACTCCAGCTGAAAGAAGACATACTGAGCAAGTTGTCAAATCAGCACAAATATTACATTCTTGCATTAGACATCAAAGGTGTTTTTGACAACGTAACACATCAGGCCATCCTGCGAGGACTCAACTGAATCAATTGTGGACAACGTCTTTACAACTATGTCACCGCATTCTTCACCAACCGTACCGCCACAGTGGGCATTGGGCACCTCCGCTCGGACACCTTCACAACCATACCGCAGGAGACCCCGCAAGGCTCCGTTATTTCACCACTACTCTTCAACATCGAAATGAAGGACCTCCCACCACTTCTGGAAGCGGTCCCCAACCTCCGACATGGAATTTATGCAGATGATCTGACACTATGGACCCCTACAGGATCCATCGGTGCCCAAGCAGAGTCCCTCCAAACTGCAATACATGTGACACAACAATACCTCCAAGCCCGTGGTCTTGAATCTGCTCCGAAAAAATCGGCCCTTTTAACACTCAGCAAAAGAACAACCAGGAAAAATTCTCAATTCTACAACACGCTAAACCACTCCCAGCACTGTAAATAATTTGTACTCCAGGTCTAGAATCCCTCGGGGGTAACGAAGCGGCACACACCGCTGCCCGCGTTCATTCACACCGGGCCGTTTCCCACAAGGGCCACAAACCCCCATCTGAAGCAACAGTTAAGCCCACCCCACTGCAAACATACGCCGAAATACTCGCCCACTACAGGAACGAGCGTCGCAAATACCCATTCCCCCACTCGAACCTCTCTCGTGATGAAGCTACTACCTCCCGGCGACTACGCACTAACTCTTACCCGCATAACACCCTCCTACATGCCATGTATCGCACCCTATACCCTGCCACAAGCAAATCCTGCCCCCAACCAGGCACCCTGTACCACTGTATGGGAGTGCCAGCAATCCCCTTCCCTCTCCCCTAAACCCAACCCTACCTATGAGCAGTGGGTGGAACTGCTGCCAGCTCCGACCTCCCACACCAGCGCCGATTGCTGGAGAGGTCATGGATGGCCAGCATAGCCCAAGGCATCCCGAACTAAGGAAGCCTCCCACCGGGCGGGTGCCCTAATATCAGCACCTGGTCTCAAATAAAGTTTATTCATCATCATCATCACGGCGGTTTGGGAGGAAAAGAGGGGGCAGTGGGTGAGGAGAGATCGGGATGAGGATGAGGCGGGGTGGGGGTGGAGAGATCGGAATGGAGCAGCCTCTTGCAGAGTTGGGTGAAATGCATTCAACTTAAAGTATCCGGATTGTTCACATGAATGTCAAAAAAAATTGCGCCCACCTCCCCGCGAGGGGAACCCTGTGTAGATGCGACGCATCGTGGGGTTCACTTGGTGTTTCCGTTGGATTGATTCTGAAATCGCGTGAAACGTGTCGGGAACGCGTATGATTATTATGTTTTATGATTATTATTGTTTAATTGGCCAATCTTGGTCAATCTCTCTAAGTGGTATGCTTGGGGCTTCGCTGTCGCAACGACCTTTACTCCATCATTATTGCTGTAAGTGGGAGCTTCTTTTCTTTTATTGCAAGTGTTAATCATTGCCCCATCATGCGTTGTATCAGTAGCTTCTTGACGTAGTTTGAATGAGTCAAGGATATACGGCGCGTTCGTAGCATTTGTTTCTGTCTCGGTTTTGTGGCGCAGTGCGAAGAGCACCATGTACCTCGCGTCCCGCCCACAGGGTCGTGGGATTGAAACCGGGTGCCGCTAACTATTATTTCTTTTTATAGTGTGGGGGAGGGGTGTGGACGGACAACAACGCCGTATGGAGGGACAAGGCGAGTGAATGAGATGCAGTCGCATCTAATAAAGCAAAAGGTTGAACGGAAGTAAGTTAACAACGTTAATGTATTGCCGAAGTTGGGTTTTACGCGCTGATGCTCCGCACCAGTTTAGCGTTCGTTTCCGCGCATGGCTGCGCAAACAGAACTCTCGAACGTAAAATCATATCAGCTGACAATATCACAATATTACAATATCAAAGCTGAAATGTTCTTAAAAGGATGCCTGCGACATCCCGTACACCGAAATGCCCGCACCGAGATGTCCTGAATCCGAAAGTCCACGCACCAAAACGTCCGTACACCGAAAAATCCGTACACCGAAATGTCCGTGCACCGGAATGTCTGCGCCAAAACCTCCTGCACCGAGATGTCCTACACCGAAATGTCTGGATCCCGGCAGTAACAAATATTGACACCAACGAAAAATAATCACGTACACTGTGCGACAATACCCTAGTTCAGCTTCACCGATATGCACTCGATTTATCAATCGCCACATGGAACAATAAAACCAGCCAATGATGATATCGACTATATGATTTGAATCCAAAATTTGGTCTGAGCTGTTGCATCATGCAATGTAAACATGACGTTTTTCTTTGTGCAATTCCCGAGTGCCTATCACATTTTTGAGCCATAAAGCTATGCGTCTTGCTGTCATTCTCAGAAGTTACTTTGGCCACTACAGCGCATTGTGGTAAAGCTGGAAAATGGGATTGCCGGCGACTGCATGTACCAGGACAAAAACACGGACTCACCCTGTCTTGGCGAACGAGTAGAAAGCCCCAACAAGTTCTTCCATGTGCCGTTCTTCTTGCGCTGTGTAGGTATGATTTAAAAGGTCCGACGACACGCCTCTCAGGACTCCGCCATGGCGGTTGGTGTCGTTTATGAACGGAAGCGATCCGAGGACGTACATAATTTCATCCGCGTGTGCAACTCCCATCCACTCAGGCCAGTAACTGTGCGAAGGTCGGTGTGCGAACACATACCGATACGTCGGAACTCTCTTCCGGGACGTCAACTCGCTCATGAGTTGGACTGGACAATCGAACACTGCGTCTCCCAGAAGTTCACTTATCACTTGCGTCACCTGATCCGGCGTGTGCTCAACGTCGTGATTTCCCAAGTATGCCTCGACAATGCGTCGCGCCAGCGATACCCCAATGCCGAACATAGGCTGTATGACCGTCGTTATTGCGAGCCTGTAGTCTACTGCCAGAATATGTTGCAGCACTGGAGTCGCGTACTTTATGTTGTCTAACGTAAGTGTTCCTTCATTCAGGACGTTTCCGAGCACGATTTCTTTCAGATCGAGGTTCCTCAAAGTATCTTCCGAAAGGGGGTCCTCGGGGATCAATTCGTCTCCCCACACAGGTAGAAACACTTGCTGCATAGGGCCCTGACTTTCGATTGTTTTGTAGATAAAGCTCGCCTCAAGTTTTTTCAGACAAGAAATGACATCTCCAAGCTGATCGTCCAGTTTTCTCTTGGCGTCGTAGCAGCCCAGGGAGCCCGCCAGGCCTATAAACTTTCCCTGACCCTTGTGAGACGTGCCCAGAATCAATGACAGTGGAGAGCCGCTCATCATAACGCCCCGCTTGAACAAGCCCCGGCTTAGTGGAGATGCCGCGTGGAGCCCGACGGAGATACCTCCGGCGCTGTGGCCAATCAGGGTCACCTCGTTGGGGTCACCACCGATACGGGCGGCGTTTGCATGGACCCACTTGAGCGCCAAATTCTGGTCCCAGAGGCCCATGTTCCCGGGGAGCTCGGGCCGATCCAGAGACAGGAATCCCAGTGCACTGAGGCGGTAGTTAAAGGTGACAAACACGACGTCGTGCAGAGCGACGAAATTCGCCGGGTCGTAGAGGAACAGAGCCGCATCGCCCCACAGGAATGCACCTCCGTGGATGTAGACTACCACAGGCCGCTTCTTTTTGTTGTCGCATCCTGCCTCACAGTTCGACGGACGCCTCCAGACGTTCAAGTAAAGGCAATCCTCGGACGCTATAGAGGAATAATCGAGCGGTGCTCCTTCGATGAAGCGCAGCGTCGTCTGCCAGCATGGAGCTCGTATTCCCTTGGCGGTGAAGGTTCCGTTCCATGGTGCCACCGGCCGCGGTCTTTCAAAACGCAGGTCCCCGACTGGGGGCACAGCGAAAGGTATGCCGAGGAACGCATCCACTTCTTTGTTTCCGACTTTGATTCGTTTCCCTGCTATCATCCCGGAGCCAATAGTGATTACAGGATCCGACGCTGAAGTGCATGATGGAAGGAAGCAGGTAGCCAATAACACCACCAGTGTTGTGAAAAAAAACGACGGTCGATCCGCTCCGTGTGCGCTTCTCGGGGCTCCACCGACGAGCTTCATGGCCTGTTTGCTTCGCTTCACGAACGCCGTGAGCGAATGACCGCCGACGGAGGAGTTGTGGCAAGTGGCAACCTCTCTCCCTCCGAGGGCACTTCCTCGCGGGCTCGTTTTAGACTCGCATGAGTCTCTCTTCAGTTATCATTGGCTCGACACGAGGCACCCGATGTGTACTTTCGCGGAATTATTTACCACCAGCAGTACCACTTTTGGGAGAGGCCGAAGGCCGAGTATGGGCTGTTGTAAGACGGCGGTCGGGTGGGTAGCTATTCATATTTGAGTCCTTGGCATTTTGCACGGACCTGTCAAGGTCTGGTTCAGAAAGGGCATGCGGCACATGGTCATACTTTGTGATCTACAACTTCATTAGAATCTGGTTAAATAAAAATTAAAGAAGGCATCACAAAAGAAAATGATAAACGAGCTACAAAGGGCTTTTCGTTACGGTGAAAACAAACTGACCATTTATGTTTATAAGGCAAGTGAGCTTTGCTTCCTTTAGGTTTTAAAGACACACGTGCTTTCACAGAGAGCATACCCTTTTCTGGCGTACAACGGGAATAATATACACGTATAGCGTATTGGGAATCACGTACAGTATAACGTAAACGGTTTCCTTCTTTTTGAAGGCCAGATACGCCATTCGAGACCAAGCAGCAACCTATTATTCCTGAGCGTTGACACTAATTGACAGAGAGTCATTAGATGAAGAAACGAAGGGGGATATTCTCGCAGGAAACTACATGCGGCGCAAAATCAAACGTAAAAACGCAATACAAGGAAGCTTAAGGTTGCGTGTGATACCTGATGGCTAGCGGTCTGCTTGAATTCTTCTTAAAGGGGATTCTTCGCATATCGAGTAACCTTATTTACACATCGCTTGATTTTTTTTAGATATCGCTTGATAATTGCAGTGGTAGCTGCTTTTCTGATGGAGGCGAAAAGAGAAAACGGCCGCGTGTCGAGATTTTTGCGCCCGTTAAAGATGCCCCGCTGGTAAAAATTAAAACGGAGCCCTCTATGACGGCGCACCACATGGCCCAGGTGTTGCTTAGGTGCGTTAAACCCCGCACCCACAAAAAATTACCGCTTGATAACGTCGTCTTAAAGATTTTATCGAAAGCTTGTGAAGGATTTTATAAGCAAGGCTACATTTATCTAATGTCTATAAGCAGAAAATGTCTCCAAAAGTTTTGTTACCACAGAGGTGACGCACTTGTGAAATATTTCGGGCGCCTAATATTCCGGGAGGAAAGGATCGGTTGGCGAAAGGCGCGAAAATTACGTGCTCCCACTAATGGAATCGCTTTACTGCCGCTAAGTCGTGAAATATGCAAATAACGACAGTTAACTTGCACCACACAGCCACAGACCAACTACAAATGCAACTGAGCCTCGGTTACAATAAAGTGAATCCCTAATCTTTTGTGTCTTATTTGAGTATTCTTGCCTTTTCCGCCTTAAATAAAGTTGTCTTTTATCCCCATACAATAGCCAGAAATCTGCCTAATTTGAAACGCCGTGTTGTCTTTGCCTTTATTTCAATCTAGGTGTACCGTGCCGTCTATGGGGACCCTTGAGTGATGATTGCGATCTGTTTCACCGGTGACCGCGGTGTTGCTAGGTAAGAGGAGCGGGAGCGGCCGGTGTGCGAAGTTCTGTGCGTGCTGAAATGTGCACTGCAAAGACGTTGCCTTCAACCCAGGCGGAGTGTCTTTTCCTTGTGTTTTATGGGGAATGCGACTTGTTGGTAGTTGGAACTTGTCGGCCATATTTTTTGGACGGCAGCTTCTCGCTCAAGGACCTACGCTAAGCTTCACCATTTATAAATGCTTTGGGAAGTTTCACACACTGTTCGTTTGAATAGCCCGGGACACGCGCGTTAGTCTTTACAGGATGGGAAGTGCTTACGAGCGTAAATTTGTGAATTTAAAAACAATGCATGTCTGAAATTCTGTACCACCTTTTTACGTGAGCTTTGTAAAATCTAGGCATATCCGCAGCTAACCCACCGCGGTGGCTCAGTGGCTAAGGCGTTGTGCTGCTGTGCGCGAGGTCGCTGGTTCGGTTCCCGGTCGCGGCGGCCGCTTTTCTGATGGAGGCGAAAAGCAAAAAGGCCCGTGTGCACGAGATATCGGCGTACGTTGAAATCCCAAGGTGGTCAAAAGTAATCCTTTCATTAAATTTTGTTAAAGGTGTGCAATACTCGCCCGTTGAACTGTGTTAGTTTTTGTCTCTCTTGGCATAAATTGTTTACAGATTTCGCTTAAATGCGCTGTTTCGTCTATTCGTTTTTCCTGCACATTCTAAGTTTTTGTTTTGCTTAAAATTGTGACTTGACATATAAAATACAGTATAGTGTAGTCTGTCCATTTTTTCGATTTTTATTTTTTTTTCATTCCTTCCCTCTTTCTTTTCTTCTTATTCCTTTCTTTTAATTGAGTCTGCCTAGTAATGTTACGACATGAGTTCTTGTTTTTTATTGCTCTGTTGTTACTTTATCTCTATAAGTGTAATTCTGAAACTTGTGACTAGTTAAATTGACTTTAGCTGCTTTCACTGTATTTTTTTCTACTGAATTATATATCGAGAGTCCCTGTGCAGTATCAACTATGCGACCCTCGTCTGGATATATCTTCACATGTAACCTTCCTATTTTACAAAAGTCAATAAACTTCTTCTTCTTCTTCTTCTTCTTCTTCTTCTTCTTCTTCTTCTTCTTCTTCTTCTTCTTCACTACGGCGCGCCTCATCGCCTGCATTGCGTCGGCGCCTTAAGCCCTACAATCAAATCAAAATCAGTTCCACAGCTAACGGTTAAAACAGGCTACGATTGCAAACGTTGTTTGTTTGTATGCTTAGTGTTGAAGGTCTTTGTGCTGTGTTTAGTGAACTTCAACATTCACGAGCTAAAACCACAACGGCGAAATTACTATAACTCCTGACGTGCGACAAAGTTCATTCAAATTGCGGTTTAATAAAGATTCTGATTTTACGCTCAAACGTCTTCCCCGTGGCATGTTAGTTGTAGCCGCGTTAAAGTTTTCCGGTTAGGAATTCGTCTGTCTCAAAGAAAGAAGAAAGAAGTGTTGCAGAGTGAAAAAGGGACTCGTGCCTCCAATTTATAGTTATCGTCGATGACTTCTAGCCATTTTATTCTTTCATATTATTTCGTTAATTAATTTATCTAGTCTTTTATTTATTCTGAAGCGACCTCTCGCCAGGTGGTACAAAAAGGAAAAAAATAAAAACAATTTTACAAGAAAACTACTCATTAAGCAGGTTAGCGAAATGAGCAAGGAAAAGCTAAACAATTTTTCAGGCGAACGGAAAATACTTAGTGCATTTTCTTAGGCCGTGCTTTTATGTGAAGATTTAAAAGAACGTGTCAGGGCGTTTATACCTCATCCTTGTATTTTATGGCACAAGAACGTTTTGACAATTTCGTACTGTTCAACTAACCAAGCACACCCACTTTGGAGCAGTAGCGTTAAATGTCTAATTATCAGAACGACGTTTAATAGGAAGAGCAGCCGTCATTTACTGTCGCAGTAATCCGGAAAACGACACACATTCAAGCCTAGATGTTTGGCTTCGAATGCTCGCCTTCTGATGATGAAACCCATTAACATCGGCAGGCAACACGTACTAAAAAAAAGAGGTTTTCATTAAAACTCGATGAATTTCATTATTTGAGGGGATCAAGTTTTGCGACAAAATAAATATCCGCTTTGATGTCAGTTTGAAGATCTTCGGATGAAAAAATAATTGGCGTACTTAAGTCTGCTTACCTGCTTTGAAGTCCTAAGCCTGGCAATACTTAGAACAAATGTCTTTACTGCAGTATGGTGTTTCCGTCTTTTTCTGTACTTTCGTTTATTCGTCTTTCGGTGCGAATTATTTGAACAGGAAGACCGGTACTCAATTCACGGCCCAGATTCTTGAAAATCAGAGTTCGCGGCTGCGGTGCACCTTTCCTACTCACGCGCCGTCGCGTTTACCTGTCACACCGCACGCAATAGGTTAATTTTTGTTCCTCCACTGGCAACGAGCGGAGCTACCATGATAGTAACTCACTGGCCGGACTGGAAATATGGCGAACTGAGTTTAATTCCCATGAGAAAAAATCGTCACTTCGACTTACTCTTCAGAGTGGTGGTCATTTTCGGTGCCGCACAACAGCAACAACAACAAGAAAACAAAACGTTTTTTTTTTGTACAGTGGGCACTTACGACTGCCTTAAAAATGACTGGATTAATATACTGCATGTACGAATAGGCTTTATAAATCAGGATCACGTCGAAGGATCGTGGATATTCTCAAAATGTGTGAATTACAAATAAATTTTGGTAATTTTGTTTCAGTGTTTAGAATGTTACTGATATTTGCTGTGAATGTGCTTGTGCCCTATCCGAAGGCAGCGTATCCCAATAATCCCAACCTGTAATCCCAATAATCCCAGCATATCCCAACATGTTTATTAAGTGAGTAGTTTGACTTTATGTTTCGACCTTAGCAACTTTCTTCCCGAACGGCCAACTTTGCTGTCTTTTTTTCTTGGGTTCCGTGCAATGAACTCATAGCAGTTCGCATCTTATTTTTGACCTGTCACGTAGATCACCATATTTCCATTATATGCAGGAGGGGGTGGCTCCAGTTTACAGACGCTAGAGAGAACGTGTGAGGGAACTCGTGAACTCATGAACTGAGGAATTTGGCAAGTGGGACGAAGCTGGGAACCTCATGACGGCTACGCTTTTAAGATGAACGACCAAGCAGATTTTGCGTGCATATATCTCGTAAAGTAGGAAGTTGTTTAACGCTAAAATGCCTGCGAGCGTGACGTGGGTATTGATGTGATATGTTAAGTTGGCCTCCCTTGAACGCTGGCTTCCACGTGGACAGAGAACATCAGCATGCACTGGGTCGACGGCAAGCTATCGATATAACCCGCTTTTCCGCATTTTCTGAAACACCC
Source organism: Haemaphysalis longicornis (assembly GCF_048455015.1). Lineage (NCBI taxonomy): Eukaryota > Metazoa > Arthropoda > Arachnida > Ixodida > Ixodidae > Haemaphysalis > Haemaphysalis longicornis. Next base: position 90,307,050 of record NW_027526361.1, read on the forward strand.
CTTTTTTTTTTGCACCACCGTATATACCAACCCACGTGCGACAGCTGGGGTCATGACCTCGTGCTGTCAATATATAGTGTCCCTTAACGTTTTAAGGGGGTCATTAAGACGAAATGTTGATCGGTTCATTAAAAGGACGGTTTTGTCCCGATAGCAATGATACCAATTTCATCTCAAACTCCAAACAAGCAATCGAGATATTTAGGTAAACGTACGAAGCAGCGGCATCTCCCAGGCCATTTTCCGGAGGTTTCTCTGTGAAGTCACAGAAACCTGTTCGTGCGATGGGCGGCCACCGACCTGGAGCCACCGCAAAAAAAAAAAAAAAAAAAAAAAAAAAAAAACATGACGAGACAATTTAAGTGGGGCCTCTAGTTCTCTTTTAAGCTACTCAGAAGGGTCAGTGCGTCCGGCAATTTGAGGGCGATGGCTGGTTCAACCTTGCCTTTTTTACAGCGACAGCCACCCATAATCTACTGCGTGCATCTCAGAAAAAAAAAATGTTTCTTTTGTGCCCTTCAGAACATCTGGGGACCGAACCCGCGCCGCACTACTACTTTTGGTACAATCGTGGCCATTCCCTCTCAAGACTCCGCTTACAACAAGGCATACTTGTTTGTCGGGTACCCAGGTATTGTGGTCTTATTTATTGAGACCTCTAGGCGAAGCAAATGCTCATCGAGTTTGGTAGATTTGTCCGAAATTTATAACGGCAGCGCCAGAAATGCATGTATTTGTTACTGCCGACCTATGAACACTCACACATCACCCTTACCGGCAAAACACTCACTCGGGGGAGCGTGGAGGGGCGTTGAACTCCACATGCACGTTACTAGATACCCATTTAGGGTTATCAACAACCAGGCACGTATCCAGATATGCATACGGTGTGTATGTCCTTGACCTGGAGTTTTTCTCGTCTTAAAGCGACGATCTGAGGGCATGTAGTGCAGAATTTCGTCCTTGGCGAATCATTTTAACGACACATCCGCACGCATTGAGGTCATCTTCACGTCGGATCTTGTGGGAGTGATCGAGCCTGGGGGCCTCTTTTGTTAGCTTTTAGCTGCGCACATTTCTTTCATTAGTGGAGCTTTGTTACTGCATGCTGCAGCTACCCAGTTTATTAGATGAGAATATGCGGTTGATGCGGATGATAGCGCCAGCATTCAACTATATTTTAAGAGGAACACTCAACGTTCAAGAGTGCCGGCTTTGAGGCTTATGGTTAAAACCGGCCGCAGATAAACGGATACGGATACAGAAGCGTAGAAAAATGCACATAAACAAATTAACGTAGCTAGTTCGGGGCTTCTAGTACGTGCAAGGCATGATGTCGCCGAATGACCCTGAATATTTTTAGTCCCCGGTTGACCCAAAAGGCGTGGTCTGACATACGACATGCAACTTACTCGTCCGTCACCGCTGCGAAAGGCCGTCGGCCAGCTCTCATCGCAGCGACGCTGACCTTCGGAGACGTTTCAAGGTCGTAAAATATGCAGGCTGGCGGTGCCCGCGAACTGTCAGTCGACTCACCTTCAGACAAGGGCTGCCATTTCTCCTCCTTCTCCCCACCGACAGGCCATGTACCCTTTCCGGCCCATAACTTGTCTGCACGGCGCACTTTGCTTGCATTTGTTTCAGTGACTACTCCTCTAATGTTTGTTTGTGAAGCATCGCAGTATATATCACTTGCACTGACGCCAGCGTAGCTGCCATCTTTGTGACCCTGATGCAGGTTGCCCATTTAACCAGTGGTCATATTATGGGGAGTTCTGGGAGACCTGTAAGTTGTTTACAAGAAAGGGCTTTGGTGACGTCGCGTGCAAACTGTCTTTGGGCAGTTGCTTTTTTTATTCAGAGTAAATGGTCAATTATGTGTTAAAAGTAACTTATGTCGAGCGATACATTCAATATTAGTGGCGACGCTGACAGCGTGGAGAAAATGGCGGAATGAAGCAATGCTTTTAGCAAATTAGCGACCGCACTTGTCGCAGTTAACGGGCAACGGCCAATTGAGCGTAGTGCCTCGGCGTTTACGTAAAAAAAGTGAATGCGAACCATTTGAATCGCAGTAGCGATAAGTTTTAAACTTCATTAAATCAGAAAATTGGGACCAGTCCTTCAGTGTCTACGGTGGATAATTCAGGGTTTCTATGCGTAAACACTAAAAGCGAAATTTTCAACACAGCCGCCAGATATGCTCCGAAACCTACATTGAATTTTACGGAAATGTTTCGCATCCTGACGCAATTTACCGGTGGAGGTTGCTTTTCAGGGGAGTTTAAACCGGTTATAAATGTTCTCATCTAAATTATACGCATGCGCACAGTTTACATGCATGCCTACATTCATATGAAAACATGACGCTAATGCCAAAATCCATCATGATAATGAATCAGCCAAGAATGATATTCCATTTGTATCCTTATTTGCGAATTGGCACAAAAAGCTAATTATCTTGCTTTTTGTTTAGAGCAATTAGTCGTTGGCCCAATTATGGCGCATGTAGCGAAGAGAGTGACCCTGATTTTGTGTGGCAGAACAGTGCCGCCTAATTTTTCGTGAACTCGAACTTTCGCAGGTGATAGCTCAAGCTATGACAAGTACACCCAGAAAAAAAATTGAGAATAAATGGTTAGAAATACTCTGAGCACAAAGAGGGCAGTTTGAATGACATAACAAACTTCGAGTTTGCCAAACGTCACTTGAATATTATCTGCAGTATTAGGGTTAGAATGAGGGCAAGTTTGAGGAGAGTGTAAGGAATAAGTACAGTCGTGGGAAGGTCAAGTTTTCAGATGATGTTAAAGGCTATCTTTGTAAGTAGAAGTCACCCTTAGTAGTGAGGTTCACCTTAATTAGAGGAAGCGAGTTTGGGCTTCTTTCGACATTACAGATAGTGAGGCCGTATTGAATTCCTTAATTCAGCAATTCAGCAGAATTACGTTCTATTCCCGAGCAAAATAATGCTGCTAAGAAAGGCTTAGCAGTAAGAGTAAAAATTATTCTTACAGACGATTTTAGGGAGGCTTAACAAAGCAACAAGCAACATTAATTCAAAATTGTTCCGGCGTAAAATGACGTTAGCATTGTTTAAAAAACCTAATGGAAAGGCGTAGCAAGCAAAGGATACCGCACTGGGGGTGAGGTAAGGGGTGGGCTCGAGTTCCCCCTCCCTGTAGTTAAAAAGAAGAGGCTGAGCCCCTCTCGTCTTGGCAATACGATATGAGACATGGTTCCCCAAAAATATTGGTTGCAGTGGTCCACACACGAGAACATAGGTCCTGTGTGCAAATCCGATACTTATTTGATTCCGCATTCCCCTTGTTTCTTTTTTTATACCTTGTTACTGACGTATTGTTGCTGACGTATGTAAATGACCGAGGAATAAATAATTCTCTTCTCATAATTGTATCGCGGATCTCGATTGTACCATGCGTTAAGGCTCTCCGGAGTGAATTTCGAGTTGCGCGCAGACGTATGATAGCTCTTCCCTAATTAAAATAACAACAGCCTTAATAATGAAAATGTGTAGGATATGGGAAATGTTGTCTGCATTAGTCGCAGATACTTAAAAAATATTTTTTGCTGGGCCATGTGGCTGAGGTAAAAATTTTTAGCTGTCAATGCACAAATATTCTAAGGTGAAATATTTATAGGAAGAAGTCTGAATAACGACAGCACTGAATGAGAAAAAATCATTTCTAGATCCACTGTTCACAGTACAGCTGCTGCACGTACTTTTGGAAGCAACACAGTTTTGTTGTGATAAATTATGATGACCTGAACTTTTGAAAAACGTGGGTTCTTGGTGCGGTGTACTGGAAGTGTTATGCGTGCGTGAGCTATACCTTACTCAATTTAGAGATATGGGATCACGTTAAAGATTACCAAAAAATTGAATTTAATCCGGAGCCCTTCACTACGATGCCCCTCGTAGCCCAAGTGTAGCTTGTGTTCCTAAAGCCCCATTTTTTTTAAATTTACACATTACTCAGGGATGTTTATCTTCATTTCAGTTCTTCAAAACATACCTGCATTTGGTTAGCCCTACACAGTCAAACCTCGTTAATACGCACCCGCTTAATGTATAACAGCGGTTGTAGTTGCGAAGATTCCCATGACCATGGTGTATTTATTCTCATACAGTTGTTGTCGATTGCAGCGCACAGAAGCATGCCCTTAGAGATTAGCTTCCTCAGACGCGAAGAAGCTGCCAGTTTGGGTTGGAATTTGCTGTCGCCATCGAATCCAATCCAACCCAGTTCAAGTAGTAACGGCGCCGAAGCGCGGTTACTCCTTGCCATTCCTCCAGTGTGTTTTCCAGTGTGTTACTTTTCATCATTCCCCCAGCCTCATTGCGGTCGTGGTATGGTGTAGCGTTCAATGGTCTGGTGGTAGTGTAGCGTTCAATAAACTGGCTCGAGGCATTACCGACTTCGAAGATGCCGTCATCGCGGCAAGGCCACCATGGCGGCAAAAGAAGATGACAGATTTTGGCTGCCTACCCGCAAATAAAGCCTGTCTGAGTGTGTGTGTTTAGAGAGCAATGTGTCGCAGTTCTTTTCCGGCCGGTAGATAGCGGCAAAAGTGGCATTGGCGGTTAATGCGTACATAGTTTAGTGCGTACCTAAACGTCGTTCTCGGCCTACTACGTATTAACGGGGTTTGACCGTGACTTGTTCATTCAAAGGCGCCAGCGATTTGGAGATTACTTGTGACTTCGCAGTTTTCGAAACACCGCGTACTTCGCATTATTTCCCGCATACAAAACACTGAAAAAACCCTCTCACGTGCCACTTGTTGAGCGTCCAGTTGTGACAAATAATGTTTACGTATGACAAAGTGCGACAAATCAACATGTTTACGTCTGTCCTTCGGAATACTTAATTGTTTGCGTTTAATGCCTCCAGCAGTTCTTCCGCCGTCGTTTCGAAGTGCGGGCGAGAGTTAAGATAACACACGAGAATTCTCGTGAAAACGAGTCTTCCTTCTTCTTTATCATTCCACTTCACGGCGACCCCGTAGCTCGTGAGCCAACACTTCCTCCTTTGAATCTGCTCAATGGAAAGCACGCTGTTTAGTTGGCGCTTTTTTTTTTTTTGTCAATGGCAACTGTGTGACTTTCCTAGGAAAAAAGTCGAGCAGGTATCTCATGGTCCCTACAGCTTTGCATGGAAAGTTTCCTTTATGGTTTTTGATCTAAAATAAGCTCAACCCGCCGCGGTGGCTCAGTGGCTAAGGCGTTGCGCTGCTGAGCACGAGGTTGCGGGTTCGATTCCCGGCCGCGGCGGCCGCTTTTCTGATGGAGGCGAAAAGCAAAAACGCCCGTGTGTACGAGATTTCGGCGCACGATAAAGATCCCCAGGTGGTCAAAATTAATCCGGAGCCCTCCACTACGGCGCGCCTCATCGCCTGCGTTGCGTCGGCGCGTTAAACCCCACAATCAATCAATCAAAATAAGCTCAATCGCTACTGTTTGGTACCCAAGCACACAAGCGTAGCTGAGATGCCAAACTGTTTACGCCTAGGTCAAAGGAAATTACACCTCGTTTGCCCGCTGTAATGAATATGTGGACGGTTCCATCGGGTAAGAAGAAACCTATCCTGGCCATGAATGGTGGTGCAGAGTGCTTGCGGCCTTTCCTCTCCTCGTGTGCGTGTGAGGGAACAGTGCGCGGGTGCGGCCTTGCCTTCACTGAAGACGAGTTTGCAATATTCTGTTCGTTTCCTTAGCACCTCCCCAATAAAAATATTGCTAATAAATGAATCAGTTTGGGATTTTCTCCCTTGCACGTGCATTTTGGAGCATAACAAGTTTTGTCAGTTTCGTCCCGCTGAACTCTCATCGCGCTCATGATCTGCTCATGATCTGCTCCAAACAAGCTTTTGAAGCTGTGCAGAATGAACGACCCAGAGGTCATCCGGAAAGAAAGCTGCGGCACGAAGCACAGGACGGCCTACGTTGATTGCGTAGAAGGGGTTGCCTATAAAATTCCACTTCGTTGCAAAAAGTTTGAGTTTGGCAGACCGGAAGATGTTTAAATGATAGGTTAAGGGAACATGCCAACAAAGTTAATAACACACTCGAAAGAAACGTGAGCGACGAGTTTCCCAGCACTGCTCTCCGTGCGGATGTGTGCCTTTCTTCGACAAAACAGTTGTGGCGAAATAGTAAAAAAAAGGATCTGACCGTATCGCACGAGAGATCATAGAAGCTGAACTTATTAACAGGTTTGGACTGGCATGTGTCAGCTCACCGTCCGTAGCACTGTCAAAGAAGGAATTAAACTTCCTACGCATGCACCGCTGATAAACAAGCACTATAGTGTGGTGACTGCGCATAAATATGTGTGCGTATTTCTGTCAATAAAGTGTTGGTCCCACCGCTCGTGTGTGTCTAGTTCTGCTCCCTTCTGTCCGTGTGGAAGCTGCGCTGTAGTCCCCTAATCATGTTCAACCAACAAATAGCCACTTTAGTGCACTTCATCTCCTTGTCCACCTGCTTTGGAGTAGTACGAAAGAATGTATTCCATAAAGACAACAGAATGTAGTTGGGCGCGTGCTTCGCAGAGCAGCAGTCCCTAACTGCAAGTTGGCATCGCATTGCAGGCGAAGAGAGAATAAAAATTTAACCCATAGATGCCTGCGGTGTCATGGTTGAGTGCGACTTTTGCTGTAACGGACCTGGATTTCGTCACCATGCTTCAAGCTTCGGAGCAAGCTCTCTTCTCGCAGGTTGCATGCCTCATCAGTGAGATTTCGAAAACTGGCGTATAAAGTCAACATTTTAAAATTTGTTTTCAGATATTCTTCTCCACTTGGTAACACCGCTCCTGAGCTCGTCGCGGTTGGCATCTGCCGTACGGTCGATGACTTGTCCCGTGTCGCTGGGGTATAGTCTCATAGAAACCATTTCTGCGCTGCAGGAAACCGGCCTGTGACATCCTCCACCCAATGTACTACTTTTGCTGACCACAGCAATTTTCACGGTGATTTGATTGATTGTGGGGTTTAACGCGCCGACGCAACGCAGACGATGAGGCGCGCCGTAGGGGAGGGCTCCGGATTAATTTCGACCACCTGGGGATCTTTGACGTGCGCCGAAATCTCGTACCCACGGGCGTTTTTGCTTTCTGCCTCCATCAGAAAACCGTCCGCCGCAGCTGGGAATCGAACCCGCGACCTCGTGCTCAGCAGCGCAACGTCTTGGCCACTGAGCCACCGCGGCGGGTGATTTTCATGGTGTTTACCACGTCGGTAGATTATATTTGCTTCCGCGGAGACTTGGGCCAGTCCCCAAAGGTTTCCGGACTGAAACGTTCAAAATAAGACGCAAAGTGACAGCGACCAATTGACTTCCAGCCAAACCCGACTTATTTGTTTTTTCAGTTGAAATTTCCGCATTATTTTTACGCAAATGTTTTCTTGTTTTTATTTCTCTGCTTTGTATAGTCTCTTGTATTCCTGGAATATTCTTGTTCTTCATAAATTGCCTTTCTTTATCTCATTCAGCTGCGGTTGTGCCTCGAACTGCACATTTTGTAGTATGTACTAAACGTGGTCACAGGTGATGTTTGTGTACTCTCTGCTTGGGCCTTTTGTGTACAGTACTTATCAAGTAAATACAAATTGTTTCATCCCTATACAAAAGCGAGGCATGAAGTGTTTTGTTTGCTGCTGCACTGTTAAATATCGCAATACGGTGCAGCTTGGACGATTGCTAAGTCTTGTATATGCACTGCGATGGCCTGCCGTGGGGGTGAGCGCGCCTATATGAGGGTGTTATCAAACCACACAGTGCGCCTTACCCATGTGCACACTGAGCTTTCTGACACCTCAATCCTCCAAAACAGGTGTAAAATGTTTGGGGTGAGTTTTCCTAGGAGATAACATTTTCTTCTAGTGCCAACATACATTTACACCCCCCTTCGATGGAGAAAAGGTGGCAACACACTTCATACCTCAAATATTTTGTAGAGTGTTGGAATGGTGTGAAATAGGTGGCTCGTGGCTTGTATTTAGGACTTATCAAATTCACAAAATAAAGCAATTTTAAAACTTCGCGCGTCAGGAAGGTTGTTGTAAGCACAAATGCTGTTCATGTATGCGGAAAGTTTTGTTTATTGTATCGAAATTAGCAATAAATGCAGTTTTTTTCGACGAGTTTTTCCACCGTAACAACACATTCCTTTCGACTCGCTTTAAAGAAAAGGATAGCAGAGACATGTGGAAGGTCTCTTACAAATATTCTCGCTCCTCCGAAATCATATATTAATTTCCTTCTCACCAGCTCATATGTGCATAAGTTGTGACTGTTTTGTGTGTGTTGAATGTGTATGTGAACAGGTGTACGAATGTACATGTGCTCTCGAGAAAGATGAATAAACGGTTAATTTACTGCAAAGACTAGTTAGGACTGGGTCCTTGCCATTCAGAGGTGGTAGGTCTCTTCAGTCCACGAAACCTCCGGTGGTGGCTGCCAAATTCCCCCGGTTCATCAGCGCCCCCCCCCCCTAATTAATGGCTCGTGCAACACCGTAAATTGTTTCCTTGAACACCCTTGAACACCCTTTTCTGAACAAACACCTTTAAAATGTGCTCTATTTAGTACACAACATTTAGACACTTACTGGTCAATGAGCTTGTTAGCAAGTTGAGTGCGTACCTGCACAGTTTATCGGTAAAAACACGCATTACACTCTGCGTTAATTCATAGTCCACGGTGTGTTACACTCACTTGCTCATCTTTTTGGCTCCTATGTGTTCTGAGGCTTTCACTCTCGCTAATGTTTTTCCAGAAGTTTTCGTTGTTGCTGTAAAACTTAACTGCACAATAGAACTTCTCGACCCTATCTCGCTGCGTGGTGGCTGTAGTGGTGCGCTAGCGACATTCCATTCCCATGTAGCTACAAGACTGCCGGCGCGAGGCCTGAAGCAGGGTCAAAGGCCTTTGACAGAATCGTCCCATCTGAGTAATTCGAAGCAGTTTTGGGTTGCCAGAACTAAAGTCAATGAAGCAGCCCCATATGTGGTGCTTAATTTATATCGAATGACTGACGACCGCCAGAGAATGTTGAATAGTTTTTCTGGCAACCCATTCGGTATCCTCCTTTTTTTAGGCGTCCGTAGCTGGTACCTCCAGCTGGTACCGTAGCTGGTACCTCTGGTACCTCCAGGTACCAGAAATGATGTAAAAAAGCACAATGGCAGCTGGTTTGTATTCGAAAGTAAGATATCAAGAAGAATGAGAACAGGAGAGAGAGAGAGAGAGAGAGAGAGAGAGAGAGAGAGAGAGAGAGAGAGAGAGAGAGAGACAGAGAAAGTAAGAGTGGGAAAATGTTTAGATTTGGTTTAGATTCGGCTACTGGCAGTTCCCAACGTTCAGGGCCCCAGTCCATTCCACTCCGCTCCAGGCTCAAAGAACCAAGTACCTCCGAACCCCGGGGTCGAAGCGGGTCAGAGCTGCCTCCCATAGCTAAATATTGTTTGTGGTTTTGAGCGCTGAGGGCGAAATGACGGGCAGTCTCAGGTTGCGTGGAATAAGTTGGGTGGTTCTGAACAAAGAAAAGGTTTGTGGGTGCGGGATTTCAGTGTGTTCAGTATAACTGCCAGGTTGAAGCGATAACTTTACAGAAACCTATAGCGGCAGCTATTACCGGGGGCCGGCCTTTGCGGAAACAAAGGGGGTGTCGAACAAATGTGTCTTATGTGTACGCAGCCACTGCCCAAGTATTTTGAATATCTTTGTGCTTCAAGCCGTGTATAGCAAAGTTTAGAAGCATACAGTCACCGTCAAAGCTGAGAGTCAAAGCCACCACCTATAAAACCAAATTGGGAACATCTGTCTGCACGCAAAGCATAATAATAGTGTAAGGCCCTTGAGTAACGGGTGAACCGGGACGTTTATTCGGCGTTCCAGTGGGTTCCAAACACCGTACCGAAAGCGACGATTATGATGCAGGAGGGAAGAAGATTGGGTAATGTTAATTGTATTGATAATGTTACGGCGAGGAGGGAATGCGGGAGATTGCCAAGAGTATATGAACAAGTCCCTGGAAGTGTCGTAGATGTCCAGGCCATGGTGACGCGACATACGCGCTCACAATAATTTCGCCTCCGAGTGAAGGCGGACGCCTGACCGCCAATGTTCATGAAGTACGGCGCACAAAAGGCTTCAGCCGTGACACGTGCACGATTTCTGTGCCATGGTAGCGACGGTCCAACGGAGCTTGAATAGGCGTGACATGATAGTTGACAGGGGATGTTTCCTCAAGGAATGTGTACGGGCCTGTGAAATTTTTCACATACTCCTGGTCTTCGACTGGGCGTCCAAAGTAAGACCTCGTCACCAGGGCAGAACCGAACAGTACGGTGGCTGGCGTCGTAGCGGTCCTTGCGGTCGTGCTGGCTAGCTCCAGTCTGCACACGAGCCACTCGACGGCAATAGTTGACACGGGAGAGGAAATGTTCTAAGAAGGGGCTTGAGGTCGACACGGGAGCCGATAAAAATGTGGTGTCCAGTATGAACGATGGGTCGCGCCCACATACGAGGAAATATGGAGAGTAGCCGGCAGTCCGTTGAACTGCAGTATTATAACCAAACGTGACAAACGAAAGAATTGTGTCCCAGTTGGTGTGATCAGGTCGAATGCACAAAGAAAGCATATACGAAAGTGTCCGGTGCAATCTTTCAGTGAGGCCGTTCGTTTGCTGGTGGTAGGAGGAAGTGGTTTTGTGGACTGTGTTCGAAGCACGAAGAACATCTTCAACAATATTGGACAGAAAAACTGTGCCGCGATCACTCAAAAGAACTCCAGGGGCCCCATGGCGCAAGAGTATCGCGCGCAGAAGTCTGCGACCTCTGCTGCGCAGCCAGAGCGAATTGGCGCTGTTTATGCATAACGTGGTAGGTAGTCAACTGCTGTCACAATCCACCGATATCCTGCAGCCGTGCAAGGAAGAGGCCCGTAGAGTCCACCTCCACCACCTCTACCACTTGTAAGGCCCTTGAGCAACGGGCGAACCGGGACGTTTATTCGGCGTTCCAGTGGATTCCGAACACCGTACCGAGAGTGATGATGATGATGCACGAGGGAAGAGGATTGGGTAACGTTAATGAGAATGATAATGTTACGGCGAGGAGGGAATGCTGGAGATTGCCCAGAGCGTAGGAACAAGTCCCTGGAAGTGTCGTAGAGTCCAGGCCGTGGTGACGCGACATACGCGCTCACAATAGTCATACAGAAAAGCTGGATGACTTTGCAAGCCGCGCAAATGAAAAAGAGAGCAGAGCAACATCCTGTCGTAGGACGCACAGGCATGGTGGCTATATATCCAAGTCTACTGAATTGACCCGCCGCGGTGGCTCAGTGGCTAAGGCGTTGCGCTGCTGAGCATGAGGTCGCGGGTTCGATTCCCGGCCGCGGCGACCGCTTTTCTGATGGAGGCGAAAAGCAAAAACGCCCGTGTGTGCGAGATTTCGGCGCACGTTAAAGATCCCCAGGTGGTCAAAATTAATCCGGAGCCCTCCACTACGGCGCGCCTCATCGCCTGCGTTGCGTCGGCGCGTTAAACCCCACAATCAATCAATCAATCAAGTCTACTGAATTTACGTCTAGAAAATTGGCAAAGGGAGCCAGCCTCGTGCATACTCTATTCACCGCGCTGCTTTTGATGCGCTGAAGCCAAAGCATTTTCTCTCTACACAACATTCTTCACATACTTCCTTTATGTGAATTGAGAAAATAATTTTTATCTCTGTACTTGTTATTGTTTTGTGGACATTGCTTTCCTACTGGTCAGTGAAATCTGCACGGGCCGGGCGACCATGTACTAGTATGCGTGTTTAATCTAAGTGCTAAGTGTTTATACTAGCTACTTCCATATTGCAAGTAGTAAAGAATGTGCAGTTGCAATGTGCAAATAGAGAGAGAGAGATAGAGAGAGAGAGATACGACTTTACTTAATACCCAAGATGGGTTTTGAAGGTAAGGCGATTTGAACGACCTTCCTCATTATCCGTCAGCCAAGACTCCTTGTATCCTTGCGGCGTCGTCGGACATCCGGATTGCCGTGAGTCGGGGCTCCTTTGTGGGGATAAGAAGAACAGTCTCCTATTGTTCTGCAAACTTAAAATTGTATCTTTTAGGTGTATTGATATCTGCATTGCAAATATTGCCGATAGTATGTTTTGCAGCTCCTGGCAGGACCATTTTGCGGGCACGGCGGTACCGCCACGATGAAGACGTCCATCCCATTTCACTTCTTCATTTTCAGACCCTGCTTGGATCGCTGTTCATATCAAGAGAATCACCGGCGCTACATGCGCAATGCTAGCTGGCTGCGGCCCCATTCCACACAGCAACGGATCCTGAAGGAATTTCAGCAAGGACTATGCTCACGGATCATTGCTGCTCCCCTCTGGCGGAGCTACCCTGTCACGGGTCAGTGGTTCAACGCATGGGCAGTACCACTGTGGGATTCCAGTTTAAAAGAACATCTCCAGCGACCACATGGAACTGGGCACGGCGGCAACGCCAAGATGAAGTCGTCCAACCTATTTTTATACTTCATTTAGGTGAGGAAGAGTCACGGAAAGTGTTTCAGAAGTAGCAACCTTTTTCTTGTTATGCTGCCGTGCCCACGGTCACTGTATTAAATACTTCATTGTGTGATTTCTTCCTTGAGGTTTCTTTTACTATTAGGAGGCGATGTGGAAACAAACCCTGGAACTGACTTGGAGACACTCGCCGAGCAACTTAGAGATATCACTGCTGGTATTCTATATATCGGTAAATAAAAGGAAAAGCACCAAACATCCAAAGGCTGAGCGCGATAGAGAGGAAAATGGAAAAAAATTAGCGGTTTTGAAAAACAGGTTTCAGACTGCGTGAAAAAGATAGCTGTTCTAGAAGACAACCTTCAAGCCGTCGCAGAAAAACTTTACGAACTGGAACACAGGAGCGGTAGGTCTAACTTCATCATTTAAGGCGTACGGGAGCAGCACAACGAGCCTCCCGAAACATTGCTAAGTGTAGTATTGAAGGATATCTTTGAGGGTATACTAAAGGGAAGACCTGGGATACATTCAGAAGAGATTCACCGCTTACGGAAACAATCCACTGAAGATGCTAATAAGGTGAGGCCCATTGGTTGTAATGATCGAATTACCCGGACCAAACAACAATTTTTAAAAACTGATCTAAACTAGAAGGTTCCCGGCACTCAATTAGTGACGACTTCTCCCGTACCATACGAGACGTTAGGAGAAACAATTGATTGAACCAAAAAATTCAGACAAAGGTGAAAACGTGATGCTAGTTCATGATAGGGTGAGCGTTAATGGGAAAATCAGCGGCTGAGGCAACAATCGCTGTGATCTTGTTGCTTTATCAAAAAACGAGAACCGTAAGTCTACGGAAGGTTGAGTCACCAAAAGCTGACGTCAGTAACGTCACATTATGTCGATGCGCGAAGTTGTGTGAACAAAGCTGTCCAGTTTGAGGCCATTCTGGTCACCTATCAACCGGACATCGTCACTGTCACCGAACCGTGGTTACACGAAAAAATATTTGACTGCGAAATTGTTCCGTCGAACTACGTCATTCTTCGTAAAGATAGAAAGCGCAGAGATGGCGGCGTTGCAATTGTCCTACGTCAATGCTTAAGCTCTACATGCATGCCAGATGTCCCTGCTGTCGTAGCGGTCTGGTGTAATATTTGCCTAAATTGTATCATTATCCATCGGTATGGTTTATAGACCCCTTCATGCGGAAATAACCCAGGATATCTGGGATCTTTATATGACTACATCCATAATCATGTTACCAATGGAGCAGTAATCCTGACTGGGGAGTTCAATCTACACGACGTAAACTGGGAATGTCTGAGTACATGAACAGCTATGACAGAACTTTCAAGCAATTACCTATTGTCCTTTAACCTCACACAAGTAATTCCCACGCCAACCCGTGAACCACGGGCATCTAGTTAGTTACCAGATCTTATTTTTGTTAGTGATCATTTTTCAGTAAACAGAATTACTACAGGCACCCTGGAAGGGCTATCTGATCAAAAACTGGTGTCATGCTGCCTGCCAGTAGCGAACTCCCCTCCCATGCGAGGCCCGCTTAATTAAGCATGTCCCAGCGTTTCACAGGGCGGTTGGAGCTACAGTTTTGACGTATTTAGAGCATGAATACCCCGATGGTTCATTCTCGATAGGCGAGATTTGGGCTAAATTTAAAGGTATTATTGCTAATTGCATGACCAATTTTGTTTTCAGGTTGAAAAAGTAACAAAACAACACAACCCTTGTATCACACGCGACATTATTCATATCAAAGAGAAAATAAAAAGGCCAAGAAATCTAACAAATCAAGTCTAGTCCACGCGTACCATGAAAACACAAATTACTCGTCAAGCTTATTGAACGTAAAGCTCTGTAGTGTTAAAAAAGTTTGTCAGAGAGCCTCCCCATAGGTTCTGGTAATATCTTGGTTCAAGAAACATACCCGCCGCGGTTGCTCAGTGGCTAATGCGTTGTGCTGCTGAGCACGAGGACGCGGGTTTGATTCCCGGCCGCGGCGACCGCTTTTCTGATGGTGGCATAAAGAAAAAAGGCCGTGTGTATAATATTTCGGAACACGTTAAATATCCCCAGGTGGTCAAAATTAATCCGTAGCCCTCCACTATGGCGCGCCTCATCGCCTTCGTTTCGTCGGCGCGTTAACCTCTACAATTGATCAATCAAATCAATAATTTAAGAAACAGCCCCTCTTCTGCCGCTCCACCTGAGGAGGAATTAATGAAAGCGTACTTATTTTCCACTTATTCCCAGTCTGTCTTCACTATTGTCATTGGTGTAAAAATACCCTTTACGTTCCAGAATGACGGTGTAGGTACTTTAGGCACGCCTAAATTGTCTGCGTCGAGTTTGCTTTCACATTTATTGAACATCGATGAAAAAAATGCAGCGGACACAATAGAATTCATGAATTAGTAACTCCTTTCTAAAACGTTACGCTGAACCAGTTTGTAAATATCTTTTCTGTATATTTTCCAAAATGCTTAAAGATTGCCAGGTTTCGCAGGAATGGAAAATTTCCATAATCCTTCCCATGCGCAAAAGTGGTGACTCGTCTCGTCCATCAAATTGCAGACCAATTTCCATTACGTGTACTTCCTGTAAAATTATCGAGCGCATTTTTCTGAAGTTCCTTACCGAATTCGTGGAAGAAAATGCAATTCTCCGTTCTAAGCAATATGGTTTTCGTCGCAGCCTATAACTGTTTGAAACCTTGCGTCAACTTGCCAATGGCATTAACGATCAATTTTAGGTCACCGTCAACGTATCAGGTCACCGTCAACGTATCACCATGATGACGACGGCCCGACATCGCACCTCGCTACGAATCTGGCACTGGAACGCGAACGGCTTTCGGTGCCGGAAAGCGGTCCTACAACAGCACCTCCGCACCCTGGCGCCGACGGAGCAACCCGACGTCATCATGGTGCAGGAAACTCACGCGGAAGACGCCGGCGCAGTGTCCCTGCCGGGCTACAGGACGCACGCCAGCCCGCCGAGCGCTCGCACCTGCGGGCGCGGACCGGCGCAGGGCGTGTGCACCTTCGTCCGAAAGGGCATCGCGTTCGTCAAGCACGACGCACTCATGGGAAGCCGCGGCAGCGCGATCGAGCTATGCGCGACCGAGCTGACGGTGGCCACCGGCAGACGCAAAGGGAAGACGAGCACGACCGTGATGGCGGTCAACGTGTACAGCAACCCGCAGCACCGGCAGCAAAAGTTCAAGTCACTACTGCCCAAAGCACGCGGAGCGGTCTCCGCATGCGACGGCGCCGTCGTCGTCGCGTGCGGGGACTTCAACGCACGACACAAAGAGCTCGGCCACGCCGATACTTCGGTCAAGGGCCGGGACCTGCTGGAGGACGCCGCGGAAGCGGACTACGTTCTCCTCACGGACCCATCGCACCCCACGCGCATCGGCACGTCCACAGTCAGAGACACTACCCCGGACCTGGCGTTCCTGCACTTGCCCGACGACCGGACGGCGAGCTGGAGAAACACGGGAGTGAACCTGGGGAGCGATCATTACATAATCGAAGTCGTCGTCCCGCTCCGACCCAACGGCAGAGGCGGTGACGACACCGGAGACGGGAGCATCAAGCACCGACTCACAAACTGGCACGACTTTCGTACCGAGGATTTGGGCGAGATCAAAGACATCGAAGAGTGGTCGAGAAGCATAGTCGCGGCCGCGGAGAAGGCGACGACCGTCACGGAAACGTCCGAGGAGACCGCGCGCATGGACCCCCGGCTCGCGCACATGCTGGAGGCGCGACGCTCGCTACAACAACGATGGAAGCGGCAGCGGCACAACAGTGCCCTTCGCAAGAGAATCGCAACGCTCGGCCGAGAAATCGAAAAGTACAGTCGCCAGCTATGCGCGCAGCAGTGGTTCGAGCTGTGCAGCGAGGCCGACGGCCAGCTCCACCGGGGCGGCACGTGGAAACTCCTCCGCCACCTGATGGACGAAAGCCAGAGTAAAGAGTACCAACGACACCGGCTCGCGCAGATCATGTACGCGGCGACGAAGGAGCTCGGGGAGCGGGAGGTTCACAAGCGTCTCAACGAGCGCTACCTTCCCGAGACCGCGAGAGAACGGCACGGAGAATATGCCGGCCCGCCCAACCCCTCGCTTGACAGAGACATCGAGGTGTGGGAAGTCCGGCGCGCGACCCAGGCCCTGAACTGCCGGTCGGCGGCGGGCCCGGACCGAGTCACGAACAAGGCGCTGCGCAACCTGAGCGACGCGGCCGTAACCTCACTCACGAAGTACTTTAACGAGCGCTGGCGAGCCGGCAGCCTCCCGCGACAGTGGAAGACGGCCAAGACGATACTCATTCCCAAGCCCAACAAGCCGCCGGGTATAGAGAGCTTGCGCCCCATCTCCCTCACGTCGTGCGTGGGGAAGGTGCTGGAGCACGTTCTCAACGACCGGTGGCAGCGGTACCTGGAGACGAACGACCTGTACCCCGACTCGATGCTGGGATTCCGCTCGCGTCTGGGGACGCAGGACGCGATGCTACTGCTGCAGCGCGAGGTGCTGGCCCCGCCAACGAGGCCGACCTCGGACAACCGCGCCATCCTGGGCCTGGACCTGAAGAGCGCCTTCGACAAGGTGAAGCACTCGGCGATCCTGGCCCAAGTGTCCCGGCTCGGCCTGGGACAGCGTTCCTACAACTACATCCGGACTTTCCTAACCGGCCGCACGGCCCGACTGGAGGTGGGCCGAACGCAACTAGAAGAGCGAGAGCTCGCGTCGGCACGCCGCAGGGCTCGGTGATCTCGCCGCTGTTGTTCAACTTGGTCATGATCGGCGTGGCCCGTCGCCTGGATGAGCTCCCCGACGTAAAGTATACGATCTACGCCGACGACATCACGCTGTGGGTTTCGGGCGGCAGCGACGGCCACATCGAGTCGGCGCTGCAAGAGGCGGTGGACGGCATCGAGGAGAGTCTGCGCGGCACGGGTCTCCGGTGCGCCCCGCAAAAGTCGCAGCTGCTGATCGTGCCCCCGTCGGGCCGGTATCACAAGAAGGCTTCGGCCGAAGCGGAGCGCAGCATCGTGGTGCGAGCGAGCGACGGCACGGCCATACCCAAGGCGACGAGCATACGCGTTCTCGGCATGCACGTGGACGCGAGCCGCCGCTACAACAACACCACCGTGGAACGGTTGATCACGAAGATGGGCATCGCCACGCGCCTCGTCAAGCGACTGGCGACGCGAGCGCGCGGCATGAGAGAAGCGAGCCTGCTGCGGTTGCTGCAGGCGTTCGTCGTGAGCCAGGTGGCTTACGTGGGAGCGTTTCACGAATGGAGGACCCAGGAACGAGCCAAGATCGACGCGGCGATCCGCAAGTCATACCGGGCGGCCCTGGGCCTACTCAACGGCACGAGCAACGCGGCCCTCGCGTCTCTGGGAGTGCACAACCCGCTCGCGGAGATCAGCGAGGCGCAGAGAGTGGCGCAGCTGGAACGCCTGGGGTCGACCCGGACGGGCCGGAGACTGCTGCAACGCGTAGGACTGGGCTGCCCCTTCGAGGAGGAGGACGAGCTGATCCCGCTACGAGACGACATAGCCAACAGCGTGGTGGTGCCCCCGCTCCCGAAGAACGTCGCGCCGGGACGGAACTCGGAACGGAGAATGGCGCGGGCGTGCGCGCTCGCCAAGGAGTACAACGAGAGAGGCGATGCGGTGTTCGTGGACGCCTCCAAACATCGGGACCGAGACGACGCCTACGCGGTGGTGGCGGTGCGAGCCGCCACGGGAGAACTACTGAGCGCCGGCAGCGTGCGCGCCAAGTCCGCCAGACAAGCGGAGGAGGCGGCGATCGCGCTGGCCCTGCTCCACCCGGGGACGAAGACGGTGTTCAGCGACTCCAAGTCCGCGATAGCCAACTTCGCCAGGGGCACGGTGTGCAAGACGACGATGCGCGTCCTTTCCGGCATCGGAGAGGGAGCGCGCAGGAACACCAGCACGACCATCCGGTGGTTTCCGGCTCACATGGGCCGGGAGCTCCGCAACGGCCACCGAAACGTCAACGAGGTAGCCGACGCCGCGGCCCGTGATCTCGCCACGTGCCGAGCCGCGCCAGCGACGGACGCCGACGTCGACGAGGAATCGAGCGAAGAAGAAGACTACGACGCGGAACCCCTGACCACGTACGGCGCGACGCTGCGCTGGTACA
The DNA here is from genome assembly GCF_048455015.1 of Haemaphysalis longicornis. Lineage (NCBI taxonomy): Eukaryota > Metazoa > Arthropoda > Arachnida > Ixodida > Ixodidae > Haemaphysalis > Haemaphysalis longicornis. The sequence continues at coordinate 90,325,826 of NW_027526361.1, forward strand.
GGGAAGAGAGGCGGGCATACCCTCCGCCCCATCCGGGGCTCGCGAGGAGGGAGGCCGTGCTTCTGCGGCAACTACAGACTCGGACGGTGCTGACGCCGGCGCTCGCGCGCCACGTGTGCCCGGACCTGTATGAAGACTGTGTGTGCAGTGTTTGTGCGCGAGTGACCGCGGACCTGACCCACCTGATGTGGGGTTGTGAAAGACACGACGCGAGTGACGGGAGGCCGACCCTCCCTCCGGACGTTACGGACTCGATCGGCTCTTCGGAGCGCGAACACCAGATAAGGGCTATCCAGCGGCTCGAGGCTGCACTGGGCAAGCAATGGCGAAAGGAGAACCCGCACTCCTCTCGGCCTCCTTCTGCGGGAACGAGGGCTAGGGGAGACAGCGGCGGCACTCCAAGTAGCCCGCGCCGACCAGACGCAGGCCTCGGGGTCGGCCCGACGCCGCAGTGAGCGGCGAAGACTACGGGACGGTGAAGCCCTGCGAGCAGTAGTATTAACTCTATGCCTGCGAGGCCTGACCCGTCCCCGACTGCAGGAGATCCAATAAAGTCCTTTCTCTCTCTCTGGTCAGCTGATTTCATGTTGCTATCAAACAGCAAGCACTACTAACTACTCACAATGCAAATCACAGGCAACCGTTCAGAGCCTCTAGATATGGACAACGCAAGACGTCATCTCTTTTGTTTAACGGCTTTCTCTTGCGCGTTGCCGGGTTTGTACTTTCCAGCGTATTCCCCCTATAATTTTATTCCACTTGAAATCACCACGGCAAACGTAAAATCAAAAGTAAAATGTGTATCGATGTATGTTAAAATTTTCGACCACAGCCTGAGATTTTTCATTAAATAAAGTGTTGACTACACAGTGAGGCGAATATTGGGTCCATACCCTGCCGCCTAACGACGACGATGGTTGAAAACGAAGCTTTCTCGTGATGGATGCTTTGGTTGGCCAATCGCACACTGAGAGTATGTGCTACTTTGGTGGTACTCACCTCCAGAGAGAGAGAGAATAAACTTTATTGGAGCACTAGTCGGACTAACGACGAGTGATGACCAGCGCTTGGAGGGTGCCGGTGACCTGAGCTGCTCATTCAGCAAGTCCTCGCTAGACATGATGGTTCGAGCTGCCTAACGCCGCCTCCCAGTGCTCCTCAGAAGAGATGAGAGAGAGAGAAAGAGAGAGAACGATCTTTAATGAAGTCTGGCGATGTTAGCTGTGCAAAAATGCCCAACTTGCTACGCCAGTTGATGACGTGATGAAAATGATGGCGATGATGTTCAAGAAGTTGATGCGTACAGATACGGCGAGTTATTCACAGCGACTGGTCTAGACCTGTGGGTTGCACGTACTCTATCAGAGCTTTGGTAGCCCGTAAAGCACGTTTGGGACAACGCCATGTTCCTAAAACGTCATTTAGCTGCATGTAGACGGAAAGCGGCAGTCCCAAAGCCACTGCGAGGGATACTCTTTGAGCACTGAATCGTTCACATTCACAGAGCAGGTGCTGCAGGGTTTCTCGCACATCACACTGTGGGCAGAGTGGCGACGTGAGAGAATGAATTGTGGGGAAGGCATTGCCAAATGATATGAGAGACTGTTTCGGGGGCTCCGCAGTGGGGGCATTAGGGAGAAGGAAATATTGAGGGATAAATTGCGTATAGTCTGTCGCGACATGGGAAGGGTATTGGTTTGGAGAAGTCGCCAGTATCGTTCCTCTGTGATAGACAGTGACCAGTGGGGGAGACGGTAGCACCCGTGAGAGAGGCGGTAGTGACAGGTAATTTCTTGGAAAGTTAAAAGGCTGTCGTTGGTTGATTTGGCTCCATGGGAAGGGGTACGACTTGACCCAGCTCGGGCGGTTAGCTCTCGAGATGGAAGGTTAGCCGCTTCATTTCCTTCCAGCCCTGCATGGGCTAGAGTCCAAATCAGATCTGTGTCGGAGGTAGAAGTAGAGCACTGCACGGGCCCGGGCCGGCCCGAAAGCCCGGGCCCGACCCGGCCCGCGGGCCGGGCCGGGCCGCCCGAAGTCGATTATCGGCGGGCCCGGGCCGGGCCCGGGCTCAGTGCCGCGGGCCCGGGCTGGGCTCGGGCTCAGTGCCGCGGGCCCGGGCCGGGCTCGGGCTCGACGCCACGGGCCCGGGCCGGGCTCGGGCTTGAATTCTTAGGCCCGGCCGTTAATAGTTCCGACGTGAAGTGTAGAAAATAGCATAAAATTTAATATTGTGAGTATACTTTTAAGCGCTTCTTGGTGTTAGTTGTACACATTGTTTTAAAAACGTGTTTTCCTAGGGCTGATAGTCAGTATACTGTAACTTTAATGACATTTCATGTACTGCATCAAGATTTTATATTTTGGTGTATAACATATCAAAGATACGGTTACAAGGAATGCCCTAGCGGGGAAGGAATTAATTAAGCCACCCTGGAGCTGTGCACCTATGTCTACGTACGTGTATTTTAAATGTAGAACCAATCTAAATGCGGCTGGCGTGGCTGGAAATCAAACTCGCGTGCTAGAGAAGCGCCACCGCTTAACAACCACTCCAGGGAAAATATTTCAATGCACGCACATATTCGTGGATTCAAATGGAGAGCAAAAAATTTCATTAACACCAACTTGTGACCGAAAAAACCACATGAAGTTGCCAAGAGTCTGGTCATCAAAGGTTATGGTGTCTCTCGTGTAAGAATACGAGCTATTACGCCCATGTGGCGTGAACTGCAGATGGGGTGAGCTAAACTACGTGTACTTTTAAACCCTTATTTTTTGCGTTACAATTCAGGGCTTGCTTGTACGGATTAGATGCTCCGTCTGATTTCCCACTACGAAGACACTCGACCAAATATAATAAACAAATTTTCTTCAACGTCTAAGACCAGGCCTGGCCACACACATGCGGGCCCTCCCTAGGCTCAGAAAAAAAAGACCGTGCCCGGGCTGGGCGTGGGCTTGAGATGACGGGCCCGGGCCGGGCTTGGGATTGAGACGATGGGCCCGGGCCGGGCCTGGGCTGGAGATGACGGGCCCGGGCCGGGCCCGGGCTAGGCTCACTTATGAATTCCCGGGCCCGGGCCGGGCCCGGGCTCGGTGTTACGGGCCCGGGTCGGGCTCGGGCTTCACAAAGCGGGCTTGGGCCGGGCTCGGGCCTTAAAATCAGGCCCGTGCAGTGCTCTAGGTAGAAGGATTTCGAAGAAGAATTTTGAGTGCCTGCAGGGAAATGTTACCCCGGGCAAAATTTGGAATGGCCGTTTTGCTGGGGTACACCGGTGACGCCTCTTCCGCAGTGGCAAGGGAGCGCGTTATGGTAGCTAGTGATTGGTGACGGGGTGCTTTAGGATCGAAGGGTGCGGTGACTGCATAAGCGTTGTGGTGGCGATAACTAGCGGCGTCCACATATGCGGCGGTCGGGCCCATGGGGTATTTACGGGAATAGGGCCCTCGACCGCACAAATTGCCGGCTATTCGCCGTGTTTTTTTTTTTTGCGTAAACACGACGTAAGCAATCAGTGACGTGCTGCACCTATAGCTATGACGACATGCAGTGTAATTTGATGAGTCACTCATAAAGATCGCTACCAAGGTATCAAATATTGTGCAAGAAAGATATAAAAACACTTGGCATGTACTATAAAAATTAAGACTGTAGCTGAGGCTGGCAAGAAAAACACATTTCTGGAGGTCCAATTTGGCGTCAACACCACAAGGCGATCGAATAACGTTGATCCAAAAGCGAGCGACAGGCGGATGTAGAGCTAAAGAACATCACACCATTTTTTACCGTATCTATTTATTTCTTTCAATCGCTTTTGGTAACATAGCTGGGCTCTCTGCTTCAATGCAAGCTTTGTTGCGTTATCACCTTCCCTGCCGCCACCGCCGCCACGCCATCGTCTGCTGCTATCTTACAAGTTACGGGGCCGCGACCATCGCTTCTATGACACATAAGAGCAGCGAAGCGTTACGCCTGATAACCGCGGAGCGCACCGTTGTCGCCGATTCACTCATTCGTCAAGCTCGACTGCAATCAGCGCTGTAATGAACCAAAGAGTCACTTTTCTTTGTTATTTTTCTCTTGAGTTCGATCATGTGACCCAATGGCTTAATAGGACGAGTATGGACAAATGCCATGTATTGGGTTCTCTTTGTCATGGAGAGGCTTGCACTGCCCTCTTATGTTGCGGTTACGCCAAACAAGTAATTTTTATTTTATTTCCAAACATAAAAGCAAAATACTGCACGTTATTTGTATGCTCCATGATCGCTGACTTGGAAGCAGTTGAACTTGTAATTTGTTTCGGTAGGAAACATGCTTTAAACAGCGTGCATACGAAACTGCTTATGCTGCAAATTGACGGACATTTCGCGGCGCCGAAAGCCGCGGCAATTTCTTGCCCTATTTTTTTTGTATTTTGTGACAAAAACAGCCGCCATTTTCAAGCTTTTACGTAGCATGACGTCACTTTTACGCAGGCTGAAGTCGCCAATGGATGACGTAATCGTTCCCGCCAACAGTTTAAATTACGTCAAGCCTTCTCAGCCATCACAGAGAGGGCGTGTATTACAGGCATTATTGTTGTTGAATAGCAAAGAGAGGCCTACGTTGTCATGTCTAGTGCTTTTAGTCTGGATTTCATTGCCGGCCAAGAATTATGCTTGAATTAATACTGGTCAGCCTAAATGTAATTGAAGAGTGCGCCGACGATTGTATCAGTACTGCGTCGGTTTCGCTGACCGATAAAGAAAAACTATTTCTGCGCAATGTTGCTCCGGGACCACGTGGCTAGAGGGTATAAATGTACAAGGGGAGGCGTAATAAAATTCAGTTGGTAGTGTCAGCGCTAGTGCTTCGTTTCTTGTCATTGTCTGCGTACCCAGTTAAATTTAGGCTGACCAGTATTAATTCAAGTATGATCCAACTAGCTCAGATTCTGCCTATTCTAACAATTATGCGCTTTCAGTAAAGAGAAATAAGGCAAACTTTAGAACTGGTGCCCGTAAACGTCTTAAAGCGTCAAAATGACGACAGCACACACAACCGCTTTGTCAACCGGAAGCACGTTACCAAAATTGAAAGCCAATCAGAAAAGACTTTCGGCGAATTGCCGGCAAACATGGCGAATTGATGGCATTTTGTGCAGTCGAGAATAGGGACGCTGATTTTCGAAGAAGGAATGAATAAAACTTTATAGCAGGAAAAATTGTGGGAGGGAGTATGGGGTGGAGAAGAGAGTCGGCACAGGTGGAATCGTGGGTCGAGTAACGATGGCTCTTGACTTGGTTCTCTAGTAGGTCAGTTTCAGGGATGGCTGCGACATCTACCATCGCGTGTCAGAATGCGGTGTTTTAGTTTACCACAAGCAGCGACAGGTGGCGCTAGTGAATGTCGACCCTGAAGCCAACGAGCGCCTCTGTTTCTTGATCCACCGCCCTGATTAGGAACTCGAAAATAACGGCATCAAACGTGGCCTTCGCGGGTGTGTGTTGTTTACAACGGATTAAAAGAATTAAAGAAGCCGCAGCATGAGAACAGCGGAATTCTTTAAAAACAGATATTATGATGCTGTTCCCTATCGGTTATGTTTCATGGTTCTTATTCCTGTTCCAAAACCACGATAGATCCGATTGTGTTCAGTGTACACAGTTCTCTTGAGCCTTTCCCCTCATGGAAGCTTCAGTATGGCGTCCAATACTTTTGAAACTGTTTGTTCTCCAAGTCCCCAACATATTTATAACAGCGTCTGAAGCAAGTAAAAAAAACATGGCATCGTTACCAATGCAATAAATTCATAGCGGATCCTTCCTTATTGTCATTTCTGGAAGATGCCAACTGCAAATTACAAAAGAAGAAAAAATGTCTGCTCATTGTTTCTTGAAGAAGAAGTTGAGTGCACGTAATGCGAAAATGGACCTTTCGACTGAGTGTGGCCATAAGCAAGGTAACGAGCAGCGCAGAGAGCGAGCATGCTAACATGCTGTCATCATTAGCAATACTCAGCTTTTTGCATTCTTGGCTAATCGTTCCTCCCACCCATTAGGCATTTTCTATGTAAGTGGGCAAGGATATGATGATGTTTTAATTTCTTGGCCTGGCGAAACTGCTTTCATGATATGCCTGGCAAAGCTTAATTTTCCTGAAATTCTCGCCCTACACCAGGTGGAATGGGGTGTATGAGGTCGAGCACCAAAAGTGGGTATGTTGCTGCAACCATTTTTTTCCCTTTAAAACAAGTGGCCTTCTACATTTTCCCGACACTGAATTCTATATCTACCCAAGCCGTGGTCCTAGTTGAGGCGGACTGTACAAGTCTTGGGGAAATTATTTTCTGTATATTGTATTTCCCTACTGTTAGTAAAGCTCGTCTGTGAAACATTGCAATTGTGCTTACATAAAAAAAAAATAGGTCATGGCAGAGAGAAGGCGATTCCAGCTTCAGATGAACCTTTATTTGATCACCAGTGCAAGCCCATTTTATTTTTCAAATCTGGGCTCAAACCACGCGTGGGATACAGGCGTGTCATCTCATGGAGACGGAAGACGCAAACGGCCGTGCGTATATTTAAGGCCACGTTAAAGATTGATTGATTGTAGAGTTTAACGCGCCTGACGCAACGCAGGCGATGAGGCGCGCGGTAGTGGTGGGCTCCGGATTAATTTCGACCACCTGGGGAGCTTTAACGTGCGCCGAAATCTCGTATCCACGCCCGTTTTTCCCTTTCGCCTCCATCAGAAAAGCGGCCACCGCGGCTGGCAATCAAACCCGCGACCTCGTGCTCAGCAGCGCAACGCCATAGCCACTGAGGCACGGCGGCGGGTCACGTGAAATATTCCCAAGTGATCTCAATTAACCTCTAGGACTTCCTAACTACGTGCCTCATAGCCCAGCTGTGGTTTCAGCGCGTAAAAGACCTCAGAAGTTTAAAAATTCGAATGCCTGGGCTTTTAATATTTTTATTCAAGGAACACTTCAATACGCGCACGTATTCTGCTCGTGTGATTTCGATGTGTGCCTCTTAACATCTTTTCTGGTGCAATTTCTTTTACGGTTACCGTAGCTCGTGTTTGCTTGAAAAAAGTTTTAGCTGAAAATTTTACCCCGTTATCTCCTGTTTTACAATATATGTGTGCAGCAGGAAACATTGGCCGCGTATCTGCTCATTTCCTTGCAAATGTCGACAAAAGACGATAGTCTTTGCCGACATTTTCCCAGTAAATGCCTCTCTTCGCTTTCCCGCTCACCTCTCATCTTGTTCCTCTTGCGTCGCGCTCCTCACGCTAAACGTTCGCTCAAGTCAATTTAAATTTACCGCGTTCCACTGCTCCACGCCGGGTGCCTCGATGCCAGCACTGCCGTACAGCGGAGACGCGCGTGAATCGAGGCGCTCCACTTCAACGTTTATAGAACCACGTCGCCCTAGTCCACGTGCGTTCGAAGCAGAACGTGGAACTTATACCCCTGCTACACTAGGGTCCAAATGTCATTTGAACCAAATGTCATTTGACTCAAATGCCAAGTTGTGCTGCTACACTAGGTTTTCAAATGGCATTTGGCTCAAATGACATTCGAGCCAAATGAGCACCGAGAGAGACATTTAAGATTTCAAACTTATTTCCAGCACTCTCGGCAATAAAAAATATAATGCTTCCGTACGTAAAACAAACAAAATATTGTTGTTTGTGGAACTTTCTTCACTGTTTATTTATTTAAAATACGAAATCAACATATTTAATTTTCATACTCTCAAAATCAGTGGGTCGGTGTAGTGGGCTACACAAACCAGTGTAGCCAGACAGCACAAAACATGCGGTTAAAGGAATGAAAAAACATACATTTCAATTCGAAATTACGCAAACAGCCACCGCGTTAAAGTAAAAACTGGTGTCTCTTCTAATTTGATATCATTTTACTGCCTCGGACTGCTCCTAAGTTTGATTGTTGTATTAGTGTACGAAAACCGAACGGGGCAACTACAGCACAGCGAACAGTTGTGAAAGCTTTCAAATGCCATCGAAATTGTAGTGTAGCACGGCGGATTCTGAATGGCATTCGAAGTAACCCATTTGAGTCAAATGACATTTGGTTCAAATGACATTTGGACCCTAGTGTAGCAGGGGTATTACACAGTGTAAGCTTTCGTAACTGTTGCCGCTTGATTTCTTAAAATGCCGTTAGAAGTTTTAGTGGCGCGAGCGACAGCAGGCGACAGTGTGATTTTTTTTTCTGCAGTGGATGTAGTATTTTATTTCGCAAAAATCAAGCATCTATGACTTTTTTTATAAAGGAACACTGTAAACATCCCTTGTGTATTAATTTTCTGTCATATTTCCGTAATGACTTGTTCGTGTTCAACAATGTTGACAAGTATGAACACATGATCCGGACTTAGCTGGTTGGATTTGGCTGTGAGTATATAAGACTATTGCGCAGACTCCGCTTCAGTTTGGCCGGGTGGCTGAATCGAGTCATAGACAGGCAGACTAACCCAAGTGTATTCTGGAGTGCGCGCATGGCCTGGCTCCATGGCGACGCGTACGCTCGCCCGGCGCGGCAGTTCTGTGAGAAAGCGTTGCACAATTTGTTGAGGGGCAAAGAACGCGACAGCGATTTCCCGAGTGGTTGGATTTTGTTGAATCACTGACTGCTATTATGTAATTAATCAATGACAAAGCCAAGCCGGAGTCACGACTGGCTGCTTTTTGTGTGTGCCTGTTGTATGTGCTGTGTTGAATGACTTGCTTATGTCGAAGACCGGCAATAACGAAAAAAAGACAGACATACAGACAGACCAAATGTTTTGGATTTTAATTAGCCCAAGAAAGGGTATTGTCTTCAATAAGATGTGAACCCGTCGCGATGAGAACTGACCGCGGAAAGCATCTCACAGCGAAAGCTTATGACGACTTCTGACTCATCACCATTTTATCGCGTTAGAATGGCAGCTGACTTGCGAAACCCTAAGCCCACACTGGAGGTTTCCATTTTTTCTTTAGCACAGTAGAGGGTATGCCTTGGTCTACGAATATTTCCTGCTTCATCCGCAGAACATGTAAGTGGAGCAAAAGTTTCCCCAGTGACAGCCATTTCTTCTCTCCTATCATCGGCATAGCAAAGGTTATGGTGGTTTATAAGCGCAATTTCAAAGTACGTTTAGGCAGTTTTCTGCAACTTCGCGGCCCAGCTGAATGTCTTCTTGTTTATTTGTGCGGCCAACTTTTTTTTCCCCAATTAACCTGGCTACTGCAGTAGTAACTTGTGTCTCGCTGCTTCGGAAAACTTCAGTGCACGTTCTAGCACGAAAAGGGCGGATACGTTAGCAATAAACCAGCCGATGTAAAGCCTTCGTCGGGCGCTCGGAGTTCGTTTAAAGCATGTAACACCTTTCACGCGTGTGCAAGCACGTCTCGACGAATACGGGGTGAAACCACAGCGAAACCTTTTGAAACCGGTGTTTGCCTGCTGGCGTGACGACTGAGGGATAATTTCTACACGGGGATCTGTCGTCAGAGAACAGAACTGAAGCTTCTGTCAAGGTAACGAAGATTGCAGCCCAACCTCGCCCATGCTTCCATGCTCCCTGGATGGCCGGCTGGTAGGGCCCGTGTGCAGCCTTCAAGTTTGCAGAGAGCGGTATAACCAATGAGATCGCTAGTGCACTTTTAGGGATGTATGTGTGGTAGAAAGAGACATCATCTGCGTTACAACCCGCACAACGGGAGGGTACATACCGATATTGCCGAAGAAGTAAGCGCTTTTTCGCTGAGAGCTTAGCAAACTAGTGTGCATATCATGCAGAATATGCGGATGTTACCATGCCGGTGGTGGTAGCGGGCGATTTCAACGCAAACGTGAAGCCCCGCCAACCGCAATAGCTCGTGGACTTCGTGAACACGTTGTTCATCCTGCAGCGGGTACACGACTCTGATTCTTATCAGGCGCTACAGCATGGTCAGCGATGCCGTTTTTGAGAAAAACTTGCTCCGCATCAGTTGTGTAAAGTACGTGTCGTACATCTGGAACCACAAGCTACGGATAATTACTATCAACGTTCAGAAATTTATCCACTACTCCATGTAGGATTACGCACTTAAGCAAACCCAAATTATCCTCACCGAAAAGCTCAGGGCAACAGTCTTGCGCAAAAAATACCTCCTCCAGAATATTTGTGCCACAATTCTGACAGGCCTTCGACATTCGTCGCAGAGGGAGAAAGGGCTGCCATTTTTTTATTTCCTGGTTGCACACTAGCCACTTTTACAACCTTTTTGGCCGAAAGGGGTGTAAAAATATTGTACCGTGGCACACACCGTTAGATGGTGTTTTGGCTAAAGGAAGGGTGTAAGGATAAAAAAGAGCGTGCTTGTGAACAACCCTAAATAAAAAAGCGGTGTCAGGTTGCTTGACACCCTAAAACAAGGGTATCAACAGCGAAGCTACGTGTGACAATATGAATCGGCTGAGCCCGCTGCATGACGTACACATTCAAAATGAACAAGTCACAGTTGGACTGCAAATGACTGAGCATGTAAGCCAACGGGATGCATGGGCAGAGCGAGTACATATTTACTTACCTTCGAAATGCAACTTCTGTTTTTCCTTTTAATAGCCAGCACAGGAAAGTCCTCTGATAGAGTCAGTGAGCTTGTCGCAAAAACGTGATATTTTAGCGCTACTTTTTGAATTATGCATTTTAATATAAGCATATACAAGTCGGCACGCCTATTTGCAAAAACTTTTCAATCGTGAGAGGTTATTATAGTGAGAACATCAAATTTTATTAAATACTAAACACATATTCTGCACCGTTTCAACACCCAATAAGAAGGGTGTTTATTATTTCAACACCTCTTTTTCCACATGGGTGTAAAGCTACGAATTAGGGCAGTGGTCCTCAAATGGGAATTCGCGGACCCCAAGGGATCCGCGAAGGTTTTTTAGGGGTCCTCGAAGGCCTACCCGCCGCTGTTTCAACCCTCCTCCCGCTCATTTATTTCTCGTTCTTGCTAAACCCTGGCGGAAATGCAAAATAGGTGGCCTTGTAAAATCCTGTTAAAATTGTTCTAGCAAGAACATTGCAAAACGAAACGAAGCTTACCAAAGCCTAACAAAACGCAGCAAAACTTAGCAACACCTGAATACGCTTTGTCGACCTCCAGCTCCGCTGTGTTTTATTTTTTGCAACAGAACGAACATCCTACAGAAAACAAAGGGTGTTGCGGTGGGTCAGCACTCTTTTTGCTGCACAAAACGGGCGTAAAGCTACACATTAGGGTGTTGGAACCCAAGAAAAGGGGCGTAATGACTTCCCAACACCCTTATTGCAGTTATATTACACTTTTTTTAGGCGCTTAGGATGTAAAAAGTTTAGTGTGTAACGTATGGCCTGCGCTTGCGGCCTCACAAACTGGGCATTTTCAGCTGTGACTGTGCTTGCCATTTTTCTGTAGTTTCCCTTGCATGCGATTCTGCGAAAACTATGCATACCGTCCACTTCAGGAAAGCCGGTCGTCATGGAGGTTATTCTGATAAATAGGCGCGGCAAGGGTCTTCCCTCAAGGCTGACTATGTTTAGACTCAAGTGAGTGTGTCTTTTGAGGCGGTGTCCGAGTGCAATCGGTATTTATGCTTCAACTGCCCGGAAATATAAAGAACTCGAAAACTACCTGTTATAATTATTATTATTTATGCACGTTCCCATCCCCCCCTCCAGCAAAAACTAAAATTTATTAAGTTATACCTGCTGCGGCGGTGAAAAAAAAATCCAGATATGCTTCACACGAGGCTCTATGAGAAACGTGAACAATTTAAGAGAAGGCCGCTGCTACAACACCCCGATAGCAGATGTTCGTCACTTCGTGGCAATTACGTTAAACTGGTATTTACACCCCGCTTTTCTCCATATCCCTCTAAAGATGCATGAACCGACTTTACTACAGCTATCAAATAGTGGGTCACCCCTTCCGTTGTCACCTGGTCTCTGGTAAACTTGTCTTTTGAGAGCTTTTCTTCTGAAGCCGCCGCAGTAAGTCGCCTCGTTATGCACCGATCTCTATTTTCTTCATCCATTTCTTTCGTGATATAAATGCTTTCAGTGCGGTGACGGGACTTCTTGTCGCCGTTCGGACATGTCACTTGCATTAATGGGACGCTCATCACTTACAGACGCCTTCAGGATCCTACGAGTGGAACCGATAATGAAACTCTGAATGCGGCAGAACTTCCTCTTCTCCTTTGAACAGATTTGTAAGAATGCAACTGACACAAGGTTAGTAACAAATCCTGTCTACAAAGACCCGTCCCTCGCAGCAACTTCATTTTAACTGCCACGACTTTATGCATCACGCGGCGCTACTCGTATATATAGTGGAGTGTTTTTTTTGTTGTTTAAATTATGAGGCTGGCTGATTCGCGCTGCATATCTGTAAGTAACCGCAGAAGCAAATGTACCACGAAGCATCTCCGCAGATGGGCTTCACCACATTGCTTCAGGACAACCAATCAGCGTGACACCAAATGTGCTAAGTTGGCGGATGAGAAGGGCCCCCTTGCGATTAGAGGCGAAATAAAATCCGCGCTGGGACAGCAGCGCAAATGTACACCTTGCGCTGTTGTCACTGCGCAGATATTTTTTACACTGATCGCATGCTGGACGTCGTCATTCGCCAACTCAGCACGTTTGATTTTATTTTTATTTTATATTATTATTTATTATTTTCTTACGCAAAAAAGATGCTCTATGTTCAGTTATAATCTATGTTCTATGTTCACTTATAATCTTTGCAGTATCCATTATTTTTATTGTTTTTTGTTACGGTAAAGGTGTGCGTGCATTTTTATGTTTTTTTGTGCGTGTGTATGTGTTGAGGCATGTATCGTTGCTTCTTTTCCTGTCGATTGTGCTGTCTGGTGCTAGGGCCTAGTAAGGCGGCCATTACAGTCACCTTTTGCCTCCGCATCATGTGAATTTCTCATTGTCAAAACTTCAATAAGAAAAGGTCCGGTCAAGCTGAATGGTCGTTCTGAAGCGACCTGGTTAAGCCCACCTGAAGAGATTTCATGGAGCGCAGGGCAGCTAGGCCACTCATTACTTTGGACCAGCTGGTGTCTGTAAGGACGGAGGTCAATGAAGCGTGTACACACGCGGTTTTACTTTCCGATTTGAGGGTCTGGAATCGAATTCGCGCCCTCAGGCTGGACCTGTGACCTCTTGCCTGTAGTTAATGGACAGATGTCCACAGGTGGCACCCACATCTTCAAAAGAGCGCCAAAGGTTAATAAAGGTTTTTTTTTCTTCGAAAACAAGAACGTTTGGTGTCTGATTATAAAATCATATATAGTATGCCGCTAAAACCGGCAAAGAACACGAAACGAATGTCTATACGATATTTTTTTATGAACTGCGGTAAACGAAGCAAGCAAGAAGCAAACAAAGGATAACTCAAAATGATTGGATTTATTAACAAAGCGTAAAGGACTAGACAGTGCGGCACAAGATCAGGAGGATACTGTTGAATCCTTTTACGTCCAAACTGGCACATGCGAAGGGCGTTCTCGGTCCGTTTTTTTTTTCTATTCACCCGGCGTCCAAACCAATTCAAGGACACAATGCCGCCCTTGCAGTTGAGATCATGCCAGCTGTCTACCATTTTCACTGAATATCGACGCAAACAAATCTGAATTTGTGTTGCGCTACAAACCACACCCCGAGTAAACGTTTCTATTCCTTGCTTTGAAAACAAAATAAAATTCGAGGACACTCCAGCATTTTTTTACAAGTTGTGAGTGAGACAACATTATTACAGCGAAAGCTCTATTACTTCAAGCACAAAGCCAGAAAGGGCTCGCTCCTCGTAGCATCAATTTCACCTTCAAGTTAAGCCAAGGTGAGCCTAACGCCTAGTGTGGTTGGGTAGTGGAAGCGTCGAATCGCTCGTTAATGCCACGCGGGGGAGGGGTGTGGTGGGGGACTGCTGAGGGAGGAACACAGGCAAAGGGAAGGCCGCGTGCAATTAGAAATTGGCAAAAGGAGGTGGTGTGTGCATCCAGTTTACTGCGTGCTCATTCCCAGAGCAGCGACTGCGCTGAGCAGCGTAGGTGTTTTGCCTTACAATGCAAGTGTGTGCTCTCAGCCGGAAAAACCAACTATCACTCGACAAACTTGGTTTAAGCGTCCAACCACGGCAATTTTTTGGGGGGAACGAACGTCACTGAGTGCTCCCTCGAATTTATGCCGTGAGTAAGTTTCGCGAGGTTCGCAGTTTAATTGGCATGGACTATTTTTAGTTCTACGTTAGTATATTGGCCATACAGAGGAATTATATGGGCGATATTGCTGAAAATATTCCTGCCGCGCGGAGTAGTGGCCTGGGCAACTGGGGTCTGTTGCGCCGCAGGGGTAGGCCAGTGCTGCTTGTTGGACGTGTTGCTGCCGGCGGACGCTGAAAGGCGGCCACCATCGCACTCTCCGCATTCCGTGTGTCTCTGAGCATGCACAAGCGTTGCCTAGCAGCGCGGTTTCTTGTTTCTGTTATACGGAACACGTGGAATGGAAACCGCCGCAGTCATGTGTGTTTAGGAGCCGTTTCACTGCTACAGACGCCACTGACACCGGATTTTTTGCTTGATGGGCAATAAAATACTTTCACACTAAAAGAGAGGAAGAACAGTACAAAAAAATAAAGATGCAAGCTATTACTGATAAACCTATCATGATGATTTTTTTCTGACGAAGTCCCCCGTCTTCACCACAATGCTCCAAAATGACCAATCGAAGTGGCCTAGGGCGTAAATTTGATGAATGACGTCGCTGATCACTTAATTTGCATAAGAAATGGCGTCTGCGCAGGTACTTTGCGCAATGCAAAACGCCTCTGCGTACGCAAAACGGACTACACGTGTTGTCCCTGAGCGTATGCACATTTTTGAGACAAATCATATGTTGAGCTTCATCAATCGCCGAACTGGCACACTTGATCACTTCAACTCGTCATTCCGTAGCTCTGTGCCGAAGACGACTTGCGGCGACTAAGAGGGTAGCCGCTTTGTCGTTGCGATTACAAACCACGCGCGAAGCATAGTCAAATGATAAATGACAGCAACAGTGTCCGTCACATGAAAGTGCCTTTGAATACTAGGATTTGCTCTCCCAGCTCATATCTATGTTCACGGGACAATGGTTTTAACATCTTACCTAACCTGCTTAATAGGTGAAATGATTTAGACATCTGCGCTTTAAAATCGGTGCCTGCTACACTTTGCTTCTTTTTTTTAATGATCTTTTCTATCTATAGTCGTTGGCAGACGTCACTTCGCGTACATACACACATCTTATTCAATAACCCGTTGAGTGAACTCAAACAAGCTGGGAAGGTGCGCCACCAATGGTTTCAAAAGGGGCCAACCGCCTCAACGCGTTGGCCGGACGATATCACAAGTGCTATGGACTCGTCTGACCACTATGTTCAACTCCGGGCAGTCCACCGGCTCGAGGCTGCTCTTGCAGGGCAGAAGCGTAGGGAGGCGCCGACGGGAGGTCTGAGGGATCACACCCGACGACCCTCTGCGCGTCGACCTCGTAGACGCCCGCAAGGCGTTGTCTCGGGGACGACTTAGGAAACGTCAAGGAGGGGGCAGGCCCTGAGTGGCTCCCGCCCACCTCCCCCCGCAGGACAATTCAATAAAGTCTTTCTCTCTCTCTCTCTCTCTCTCTCTCTCGAAAGGGGCTTCGAAGTTCTTCACCAATTCTTAAGAACAAACAAGACAGTTATAGCTACAGTGCACCATTAGAACGCAGAATTCCGGGCAACGTTGAGGTGTTTTCTCAGGTGACAACTATGGTCCGAAAGAATGGTGTGTGAGCCCCGTCTGCGAGCGTTTTCTTTCACAGTTGGATGGTGACGACAAGCGCAGACACTAGAATCGCTAAACTGGTCCCGCATACGCTGACTAGCGGTGCTTTGGAGAAGAGGATGCTTTCAACTTCGTTTGTTATCGAGGGTGGCCTTTTTCCACTTGGCTGCTTCTTGGGATACCTTAGAACTTCTGGTGCACTGGTGGTCGCCGTAGGACTCCTGCAAAAAGAGTGAACACAGAGAATAACACAGGTGGACTGAGGGAATAATTCAAGGGAAAATGATAAAGGTCAAGTTCTGTGGTCATTCCATTTCAAAAATTTATCCGCTCGTAAGCTTTGTGCTATTAGGCCGGGTTCAGACTGTTGCCGCAACTGTCGTAATAACCTTAAAGAATGACGTCATTTCACGTCTCAGCCAACCGAACTGCGTGACACGCCGTTTTTTTTATGCGAAGCAGCTTATGGTCGAGCCTGTTCCCTTGGCCGTGTCTGCTCATGCCTGGCCAGGCACCGCTGATGATGATTGTGGCAGGATGCCCCTAGGGATTGGCCAACCAAAGAATCCATCACGAGATAGCTTCGCGTTCAACCACCGTCGTCATCTTCTCGTAGGGGAACCCTGAGTAGTATGCGAGGCATTCCTCCTCTCCTCTCTGACGCTCCTCTCCTCTCCGGCATTCCTCCTCTCCTTTCCGAAGCTCTCCTCCGGCATTTCGCAACGAATGGCAACACCTGCGGCTCCGCGCGCAATAATGCAAAGCAGCTTAGGGTTAGAGACGCGACGGTAGCCGCTGCATACTCCGCTGGGGGCGCCACTGTAGTTCCGCGGTATAAATGACGCGCGCGCGCGCTCCGCTCCCCTCATTCTCCTCCGGCAACGCCGCGATCGAACTGAAAACTAATGGGAACTTCAGTCGACGCCATGGCTGCTTCGCATACTACTCTGGGTTCCCCTACGAGAAGATGGTGAAATTTTTTACATCCATAGCTCACGATATGGCTGTTACGTCGATAGTCTGAACACAGCCTTAGTGGAAACTATAGTAAAAGGGCGAAGAATAATAAGAACGGATAAGAAGGTAACTCTCGCGTTGGGAAAGGATGTTCGTTTTCTTCTGCCCTTGCGATTGTAAGCGGTGGCCTAAAGAACGTTGAAGCGCCAATTCCACCTTGAATCCCTGAGAAATGCTGTGAAGCCGTTTCAGAATCATTACACCTTTTGATGGCTGTATGTAATGGTTTATTGTTTTAGAACAATGGTAGTGAAAACTGATTCTCTCTTTCTGGTACCCCATTGACTCTAGCAACAGTGTTTTATTAGGCAGTTTTAGCATATCGTTACCGTGTTAGCGTTACCGTTTACCGTGTTACCGGGAGCGGGAGTTTCCGTTTACCGGTGAAAACGGTAAGACGCATTTTAGCGTACCGTTTTTCGCTGGTTAGCGTGCGGAAAGTTTAACGTAACAGACACAAAATGATGATGATAGCAACATTTTTTTTGTCGAATATATGTTGAATTCCATCAATAGCATTTATTTTTCGCAGTGCTTGCTTTTTCAGTCTTATTTATAGTCAATTGAGGCCCAGGAAGCCGTTGGCGGTTTCCTGATTAGGCCAGACTAGCCTATCACAAGCCAAGCCAATCTCCTGCCGTCGAGTCCGTCATGGTAGAGTGTACTATTCATGGCAGTGCCTTGTAGCAGCGTGTAGTAGCTCAGCTGCTGTGCTCCAGTTCAGAGTTCACCTTCTGCTATGGCTCAATACAGCAGCGTCCTTTCAGACCCGCTGTTGATGCGGTGTCTATCTTGGCGCGACATCGAGGATGCGTACTTGTTGGAACTGGATCCGGAGCCGCGCCGCAATCTAGCAGCACGTGGACTGCTCAACGTAGCAAGGCTAGACAGCCCTGAATTTGAGCGCATGTTCAGGTTTAAGAAAGTGGACTTTGAGTATTTATATTCCTGCCTCATGATGCCTGACAAGGTCGTGAGCGCGCAGCGTGTGCCGGTGCCAGGACGCGAGGCGTTATGTATGACTTTGAGGCGTCTTGCCTACCCGAACCGACTGGCCGACCTGGAGATGATGTTTAACCGGCATCTTTCTGTGATTTCGAGTGTGGTGAATCAGGTTCTGGCACACGTGGAATACCACTTCGGTCACCTGCTTTACGACCTGACTACACACACGTGGTTGAATTTGGACAGCCTGGAGCGATTTTCCGAGGTAAGAATATATATTGCATATAAAAGAGGGGCGCATAAAAAAAAAAAAAAAAAACACGTAGTGCAAACAGAAACAAGCATTACAATTACATCGCTGTCTGTGGCATTACAGTGGAGAGGTGCATACACAAAAAATATAGTACCCACACAAACAAGACAGGCCTTTTCAATCTCCACCTGGGCAATTTTTACAATGCCTTCACGAACCCCAAATGCCAAAGAAGAAGCTAGACCGTTCTATTCTGGAGGTCTTACGATAAAAGATAACTCTAGCAAATCAGTTGAGCTATATCCATGCACTTTTTGATTGTGGTCGAGTCACAGTGGCATGTAATGTGACAAAACAAATATTTGTCACGAGGTAGCATAATTTGTAAGTAATATGTAAGTAAATATT
This sequence comes from Haemaphysalis longicornis, assembly GCF_048455015.1. Lineage (NCBI taxonomy): Eukaryota > Metazoa > Arthropoda > Arachnida > Ixodida > Ixodidae > Haemaphysalis > Haemaphysalis longicornis. The sequence goes on from NW_027526361.1 coordinate 90,344,303, forward strand.
GTCGAACAATATTCGGCCTAATTTTTTTTCTTGGCTGTAGCGTGTGCCAGCCTCATTGCTGTTTTAAACTAAGCATGCTTTGTCGTCTTGTATTACTTTCAAAAGCATATTGCACAGATAGTTTACCAACTTGTCTAATTTCACTTCATGCACTGCTGTTGGTAGATGCCACACAATACTGATCTAACAAATTTATGCACTAAATTTTGGGCAATCTGTTAAGAGTTTTCTCATGCTCCTGCGTAAGAAAGCCTTTGAGACAACAGAAGCTAAAGTAAACCCCCATTACAACAGAGTAACTTTACCAAAGTACCAAGTGCTTTTACCAAAGTGCCACGCTGTGCCAACCGATATGCATGCATTTTAGATCAGATTACTGCAAGCATGCTCATGGCTTATTCTGCTTAAAATGAACTGGCAAGTTGCGGATCCACATCCAGGCGAGCAGATGCAAGAATTATTGTGATTGAAAATGGGGCTCCTCAGACAATTGCTATCATTGCTATTTCCAGGCTGTGCATGCCAAAGGTGCCCCCCTCAAGAACTGCTGGGGATTTGTCGACGGAACAGCCCGCCGAATTTGTCGGCCAACGGAGGACCAACAGGAACACTTTTCAGGCCACAAGAGGTGCCATGTGCACAAGTACCAGGCAGTGATGTGCCCGAACGGCATAATTTGTCAGCTGGATGGACCCTTCAGGGGGCGGCGACATGACGCAGGTGAGCATGGTTGGGACTTTCGTTACAGGGGCCATGAAAACAAACTGTTCATCTTACTAGCCTTTAGTAACTCACTTATCTCCAATACACCTACAAGATACATATTTTTAACCGTACAAACTCAGTATTTCCCCCTCCCAATTTGCACAGTACTGCTGTTTCCACTAGCTGGAAAGCAGATGGTGGGGGGAGGGGGGGGGGGGGCTAAGCAATTTTTGCTACTTGGCGAGCATGCATCGTTGAAAATTGAGCGCGAACTTAATTTCCAACGATGCATGTTCACCAACTAGCTCGACTCTCCATTTTAGTTTACTTCTAAGAATAAAGCCACCCCTCCTTATTGCAGCTTTTGCTAAGGAAAAAAATTCCTGCGTGGCAGGCTTGAAGTCGGGAAAGCTTGTCAGTAGCCGAAAGGTGCATCAACGAATGATAAGTACTACTTCGTAAAGCCTGGCAGCGAGCAGCTATACCATTCAGGTAGTGAAAAAATATGAGCTGTTCATTTCGGGCCAATAAACTGCACATGCACTAGTCAATGAAAAACAGAAAGCAGGCTTCCACCCAGTTTATTGGTAAAAGTCAATGAAAAACAGAAAGCAGGCTTCCACCCAGTTTATTGGTAAAGGCAAAAAAACAGCTCCACATTTTTGCTGAGCCCGTCCGCGTGTTAGGTACCCTAAGATGCAAGTTGTGACAAGAAAAGTATTTTAGATACGAAAGTTAATATGCACCGTTCAAGCCATTCAGGACAGGTACAAGCCGACCAAACTACATCTTAACACATGATTTTGCATTGTGCTTGCGTTTGTGTTACTGGCCTTTTGTGTGAGCTGCTTCTGTATTTCAGGAATCCTTAGGGAGACCCGCCTCTACGACAACCTGGAAAAGATCACGATGGGTCACCCATATGTGATTTATGGCGATCCCGCTTACCCTCTCCGGCCGCTGCTGTACAAGCCCTTTGGAGGTGCCAGGCTGCAGCCCCATGAAGCCTGGTTTAATAAGCGCATGAGTGCTGTCCGCCTGGCGGTGGAATGGGGATTTGGGAAGGTGGCAGCGGAGTTTGCATTTGTTGATTTTCACAAGAATCAAAAAATGAGCAGGCAAAATGTTGGGCGCATGTACAAGGTCGCCACGCTCCTTGCAAATGCACATACATGCTTGTACGACAGCCAAGTTAGCATGTACTTTAATTTGGACCCACCTGCCCTTGATGAATACCTTGTTCCATTCTCGCCTTCAAATGTGTAGTTGCCCGTACCAAGAGCTCCGTGTAAGTTGTCAAGGGGGTCAAGGGGGCATTGTTACAGTTCCCAAGCTCAGCACTTTTAAACATCTTCTTTATGACAGGACATGAAGGGGCCATGCTGACAAAATACAAGTTTAGGTTTATTTGAAAGATTTCATGTTTTACCGTGCCTCCAGTGCTTGTCCGTAAGCAAACAATGCTTTATTCACTGAGAAGCTAGCCAATTTAGGTTAAAATTTTGATTCTCCCACCAAATCATGCGTTTTCATGACATCTGCAATGAAATCACATGAATTGGTCTTCAAGTTACTGTTTCCTTGTTTCCCATTAGTCAACCTAGATGCCGCTACCATCTAGGCAGAAGGCAGAAAACGGTTGCCGTTTTGTGCCTTTGCTTTATTTTGACCGTATTTGTACCTGGCTTGTTTTTGTTAAGGTAGAACATAATTGTTTCATGAAACATGGTGTTCACTCGACAAATACGGTCACGTAAGACACAGTTGCTTACGCCACTCGGCCAGTGTCATCTGAGACAACCCCAAACAGCCACAGTGCTGTGCAGCTAAAACATGCCTGGTGCGCGCAGTACCAACAGCAGTCGGCATGAGTACTGCTTGGTTTACGTGTAATTTCGTACCTTCTGCTGTTTACCCCACCATTCTTACTGCTGTAAAAAGAATGTGCCCTAATTTTAAGTGCAAATAGCTTGTTCGGCAAGCTTATAAAAAGCCCTGCCTAATTTACGTTTGCTTTTGATGCCCTCAGCCAATTGCAGAGCTGGCACAAGTGACATCACAGGTTCTCTTGTGGGAAATGAGCGAGTGGGCCCTTCCCTTATAGGAGCGAAGCCTCTTAGCAGCGTCGTCTCATGTAGTCATGGTACTAAAACACCGGGACACTTGTTTTCCAATGCCTCGCGCTAAATACGCTCCATGCTTCAAAGACTTTTCCAGCAAAGCTGTATACCTCTTACTCCCACTGCATGCTTCGCCCATCCCCAAATTTGACGTTGGTGGAGATGGACCAGGATTATTTTTTCCCAATTACATAGCTTATTTGTGCGAAGTGGTGTTAGTAGGATTTTAACGAGGCAATCTTTCGAGTGAACGAAACTTGTCTACATGGCCCCTTCTAGCATTTACATGGGCATTTTGAAAATACCTTCTGTACTCCTTTACACCGCAATACTGTGGCATTGTACTTGCTTTTTTCTTGTGCTCTTTCCATGTGTGCTGTATTGTGTACTAGCAAAAAATAAAATTGCTCGTACCTCGTTTTAGATCTTTTTTTTGTTTTGCCCACTAAACTTTTCATAGCTGATCAACATTGCTCACCACTAGTCACAAGAATTTGGCACTTCTAGAGCACCTTGATTGTTCCAGGCCATGCAGGCCAGATGTAATGGCGAGCGAGTACGGGATAGTGGACCACGCACTCAACGTGCCAGTGACACGGCATGATTACATCAGTGCAGCTGCATCGCACTTTAACCATCATCATTCTGCCAATTTTAGCTAAATAAAGTCTGGCCACAGCTGATTAACTCCCTCCCCCTCCCGGCATCATCTTGAACACCTGTAGAGGGGCCTTTTTCGCAAAATCTTAGCCTGCATCTTGTCATGGTGGCAAGCAAGCACGAGATGGAATACAGAGCCATGGTTGTTTAGGCGTTTACTTTTGGATCTTTTCGATGAGGCTCTCGATGAGCCTCAGCTGCGCTTCTTGGTACGCGATGTGCGAGCGCCGCTCTTCAGCACTAAGGCGGCGCTCCTCCGCTAGGGCCTCCCGCTCCTTTTCGCGTTCACGCATGTTTTCCGAGTGCTTCAACATCTCGAAGTCTAGTCTGCGCTCCTCCAGTGCGAGCCGCCTGCATTGGGTCTCCTGCTCTCGCTTGTCTCGTTCATCGAGAAAGTCGCGGGTGGTACCGTGCCTTTGCATACCTGCATAGAATAGACAAGAATAAATACTCATAAATGCAATGAGTATTTTTCACCTGAAAAGTAAAAAAAGTCAGCTAAAGAATAAAAAAATTAAAAAATGGTGCATGCTAACTAATGTGAGCCACAAGGGGAACCTAAGTGCAAATTACTGAAAGTTGGAGCGGAAGTGCAGAACAGCACAGTGACTGGGAAGCACCAGGGCATGTCAACAATCTGGTGCTAAAATGCATTCCAAAGCACACGCCAGTGCCTAAGAAATAAGAATTCATCTACTCCAGCCCCCGTATGGTGGGCTGTGTAAACTGGTGAAACGTGGAGAGAACCTCATTACGATTGGCAGATGAGGCCGTCGTGATTTGCTTTTGCTGGACTTTGTACAACCAGCACACGTGGACTGTGACAGCGCGGTACGTGCATCACCACGCAGTTACAGTAGGCTTGGTAGCATTTCTTTTTTAACCCGCAGTTTACAATAGTTGTGCTGGGTGAAAATGTTATCTGCTAGAAGTTATGTGAACAAGGCTAACTGCAGTAAGTCAAGGGGCTGACATCATTCCTCCTCACCTCGTGCTGGAGTGGTTCGGCTGTTGCCCGGGTGGATGACCTGCAGAGGTGACCTTTGCCGAGGAGTTGGTTGTGGGCTACAGCGGCTGTGCACCACAGGTGCTTCCTGACAGCTCACGCCGGTTAAAACCAGGCTTGTTTCGCCATCAGGACTGCGAGTGCTGCCGGCAAAACTCTGTGGGGGCGGTGGGCTCTGCCGGTCGCTCGAACAGCCAGGAGTGCAGCCATCAGAACTCTGTTGGGGCGGTGGGCTCTGCTGGTCGCTCGAACAGCCAGGAGGCGTCTCGGCATCCACGTAAATGCCTTCGAGCAGAATTTCCGCAGGTGACAGTGCCTGCGCATCTTTGACAAGCCCGAAAGCACGAGTAGAAAGGTCATGGCAGTTCAAAAGCATCACAGTAGCCAAGCAATTTTAACTTCTCGTGTGTGTTGGCTGATGATTTGTGCGTTTAGTACACAACAAAGTTACAATGCATGAAATGATCTTGGAACACCAATTATGGCTTCGATTCCCCTGTTTAAAATACACAAAATATTACACGGCACACTGTGCCACAATAGTGAAGCCAAGAGTCTGTGTAAAAGTATGTACTGGTCCCACTGAGAAAGTAACGACACATTCAGCAAGTAGGGAGTTTGCAGCAGTGTCGGCAAGCTGTGTTGAAATGCGGAATGCCAGCAGTGTACCCACTTATTTGATTTGTGTATGAAAGTAAGCATTTAGGGTCAAGTCCAAACAATGTCAGCTGTAGCTGAATAGCACGGACTAACTTCATATGCTCAGTGTAATCAGCAGCAAGTCTCAACTACAGTTCTGCCTCGATGCAGGGCAACAGAAACTAATGTTGTGTACTGCAAGAGGCAACTCGCGGTTTCCACCCAAGGAAATGAACGAGGTAATCATACTCTCTTGTCCAGTTCGCAACATGTACGGCGTCGCATAAAAACCATTCCACGTAGCGTGCACGTGATGTCAGTGGCTGTAGCCCGACACAGGACCACGGTGCGCTGACGGGGCATGGGCTGCACTGAACAAACACACGAACAAAATGAACAGCTAGCACAGAGTCTGCAAAGCAGGATACACGAGGCCGTGCTAGCTGCCTACCTTCATCTCTGCTTGGGCTGAGCCCCGCTGCTAGCCACTCGGCATGACCGTCCAGGGCTACCAAGACCCTGCCGTCAGTGGCAGGGTCTCGAGCGGTACAACGGGCTGTAGCCCCAACCCGCCGACTGTTCTCCGTCCTCCCGCGGCTCTGGCGGAGTGCAACCCGGCGAAGTTTATGTCCGAACTCCTTGCAGAGGTCGGCAACCTGCTGCAGGAGCTGGTCCATTGCGGAATAGTCCTCTTCGGTCCCCGACCTGGTTACAAGACGTATAATTTGCAAGGAGCCTGAATGCTTTTCACAAAAAACGTGCAATGAAAAACACTTACCGTCTGATGCACGCCCGTTCTTCATTCAGGAAGCGGGTGAGGACCAAGTCAACGCGCTCCTTAACGCTTCTTTGGTTGAATGGCTTACCCGTCAGCGCGACGAGATTTTCAGTGACCTCAGCCCATAAATGCTGGTCAGCGAACGGGTTCAGGTTCACGACTTCTTGCAAAAGCGCAACGTCATCCGCCACGGAGTAGCGGATTCTGTAACGCCGCTGCATGTTCGTATCGCGGTTGTCGATGTGCGCAGCCGCCATAGCTCTTTTCTCCTCAACCTCCGCTGGGCAAAATGACTTGGCTTGGCTACTGGCTCTTCTCGCGCGTTCTCGACGTCCCGGGATATCGCGTGACCACGGTAAAGTCGTTTCGACGCAAAATTCCATGCCGGTAAGTTACCGTTCACGGTAACTCTCGCGCATGCGCAGTCGACTCCCGGAAACCCGGTAAACGGTAACGCAAACACGGTAACGATATGCTAAAACTGCCTATTTAAGTTTCAATGTGACGTAAGACAAATAAGAAGTGAAGTGGAAAAATACACAGCCGCATGGAGCTGTTTTCGCAATATTTCAATGCGCTAACCTAAACGTGATTTCTAGAACTAGAATAACTTACTCGTTTCATTATGAGGCTTATATCTATTGTAGACACGAACCCCGTCATCTGAAGTGCAAATTCTGAGTAGACAACTCCTTATTTTGTAAATGTTAAAGCACAAAGTGTGGTTACGTTCTCAGACAATACTCAAAGGAATTAGAAGTTTATTATAACTTCCAGAAAGCATAAGGCCATTTAGAGATTAGCTTATTATTGTTATTTGAAGGTATCTATGCCTAAATTAAACGGCAGGGCAGAACCTTTCAGTAAGGTAGTCATGAAGCCACAGTGCATTTCCGCGCGACCGTCTCGCGACCCATTTGAAGCCCTTTCGTATGAATAGATGGTCACTCACTCTCTGAGAAGAAACGGTCGCCACAGCCTGCAGAATTCTTGACGTTGCTCGGTGCCCGTAGTGAAATTGTTGGGCGAAAGGTTGATGTATTTTTCGTTGTCCTTTGAGTACAGCGGCCAGTCAAAATTAGACCCAGGTATAGTTGGCTTCCTGCGAAGTGGCACGGAGAAACACGCGCGGAGCAATGCAGTTATTTTTGGAGGAAACATTTTAGTGAAGGAGCAGCTTCACAAAAAGCGCATCTACCACGTTGAAGCTAAGTTTGGTAACAGAACAGGGTACTCCGTCGGAGTATGACGCCTTGACATGGAGCCACTGATTGCACTACCAATTCTTAAACAGTGAACATGACTCCTGCCAGCTACGTTTTAGAAGAATACTGTTATAGGCCCGGTGCATCACTGGTTCTTGAGCGCAATGAAGCGCCGGCGTCCTACCACGGAGCAGCCTGGAACAATCTGCAATTTTTTTGGAAACATATTTTTCGCAATGAAAGGCCAACTATTGCTCACAGCCAACTTTTTACGAAAGTTTGCGTGTAAATATTGCAAAAAGTACTGAAGGCACAACCTTAGAACTTCAGCCGAGGCTGCTTCTGAGCAGCTCTAACTCCCGATAATATAATAATATAACACCCAGTTAAGAACCGAAGAGCGCACAAGTTTGAAAAAAGAAAGTTCAGGTGCATATTACAAAAACGCATTTGTGATTTTCCTGAAATTCTCCCCAGGTGGTTACCTCTGAATGCACTTGCATTACGTCTAAAACATTTTGCAGCATTTTGCTATTGTACAGCCGGAATAAGGCGTCTCATCACCCAGGCTGTTGTGGCCGATGAGGGTGATAGTGATGTAGACTACCACCCGATTTGCACAAATCTTATTTTTTTGTTCTAAAGGCAAGCAGTCACTTGAGAGGAGGTAAAATAACTTAGAATGCAATACAAAATGGTATTTCAAGGTTAACGTTGCACCATAACAATCGTAATCCTATTAAAAGTGTGCAGATTACACACCGTTCATTTTTTATTTGGCGTTAGCTTGTTCGCTCCAAAGCTATGGCTTTCACCTAGTTCAGGACCGTCCTGAGAAAGCGGAAATACAAAATCCCTGTGCCGTTGAAACTTGCTCCGTGTTAAATATGGAACACTATGTGGCCTAGGTACATTCATAGTTTTCTACTACAGGGGGCCTTGTGGACCACATGTTTCATTGTTTTTAGTAACCAGCTTCTTCGGTTAGTTAACAAAGGTTCTAGCGTCAATTTCATGTCTGGCGAAGTTACGTAGATGGGAAGGAAAGTAAAACTGCTGATGTGCTGATGTGCTGATGCCTCGACATGCGGAGTAAAAAAGCACTTCACCTCTCTCTGTAGCAAAAAGAAAATAGTTCTATGTAGGCGCCTATTCGACAGCCGTAAAAAAATAACGTCTGGCGTCTTGACGTGCTCGTTTGATTATCTCCCAAAACGGCGTGGGGAGGACGGGACAAGAGGCGGCTCAATAAAACTACGAGAAACCAGCGCCGACTCCAATTTACGATGTTAATTTTGGGGGCAAAAGATATATAAATTCATATGACTAACACCCCAGTGCGGATCTCAGACAAGGCTGCACGCAGCGCCGCTAAGACGCATGCGTCACGAAAACAAAAACAAATTCAACAAAGGAAAGTTTTCACAAAGATTTTAAAGATGTTTTAACGCCTGAGTGCCGTAAACTCAGCCTTCTATATCCGTTTCAAGAGAAAGTTCTAAACAAGGATCTCTGACCAAAATAGGCCCCTCCTGTACTTCTGTTTAAAATGGAGATTGATTAAATCACTGGAGCTTTTCAATGCAGCACGCGCACTTGCCAGCATGCTCGATGCAGATAAAATTCCAAAGTTAAATGTACAATTGACCGAGTGACTAGCAGAACGTTAAGAAAGCAGCGTGACTGTCCATTATTCATCCCCGAAAGTCCCCATTATAAGCAAAGTTTCATCATGAAAAACACCCTGGTCTGTTTCCTGCCAAGGGTCCATGTGAAGTACCGGGTCTAATAGACAAGGGGTATAGTTTCCTTAAAATGCGCGGTAGGATTTCGGGACACATCATGGCGCAATTGGCACGTATACTCTTTGCATGTGCTATCAGTGACGGCTTTATTTCTTCCAAAACCCAACTTTCTAATATATCTCATTGTTCATATACTACTTGGGTTATTGTGTCCTTCATGAGGCCTGACATCTTTCTTAAACGTTGGCAAAACGTGCACGACAGCAAAATAAAACAGTTCGCACAGTCTCCAGCATCGCTCCTCCAGGTTGTACATCACGTACTCTTCTCAAAAAGTTCGACATATTTTGTATACTCTATTTTGGAATTGTCGCTGATGGACGGATATAAACGGCGTAGTAAAGTGCAACAATCACATTTTCATTTCTCAAGTATACTTGACTTGACCTTCGTACATGCTCGGCATTACGCAGCTTCTGTTAGAAAGACATTTGTTTTTAGATGTTTTCACACACGGTACCATAACTCAATTTATTGAGCATGATGTTTTCTTGAATTCAGTTACGCTTTTCCAACATTCACGCATGTTACCAAAACTATGAATTTTTAAATCTTTCTTTTGGCGTTTGTGCCACCAAAATGTCCCCTATGTGTGGTTTATTGCGAAAACAATATTCCTTACTCGTTTTACTAAGCTATTCCTTCTAACGTGTCTGCCTTTTACGCCGATCGGTGGCGAAACCATTCTGTCATTTTCTGTCTAAGGTTTGTTGCACGCCACAAAAAATTTTATTATTGTAACTTCCGTTCATTAGTCACATCAATTTTTGCATGCTGCATAAAAGTAGTGTATCACCTGCCGCTCCTACCACCAGGAGAGCTCCTCAAACTCTCAACATGGCTGGCTTATGTCTTGCTTCTCCACGTCTTGTAAAGCATATAAAAATGCGCCTAGTGTATTCTATGCAATTCTAATTCATTGCCCAAAGGCATCTTTTTCAGGTGGCTTTGTAGACGTAATCGTACATTGATGTTTTCGTGTAACAGTTGCTTCATTTCACGAAAAGATACACATGAAAATTTTATGCTCTGTTCGACTGTGATTTCTCCAAGTACCTACACCGGATGAGGTAATTACTTTCGATATTCTTGAAAAGATAGGTCGTCACGTTCATAAAAAAAAACGTTCGTGGCACTCTGGCAGTCATATTTTGTAAGAAGACAAAGTAAAATAGCAGCCACTGCGAAAGGAAGCACTTGCCCAGTTTCTACATAGGTGCCGATCGTGGAGACCAGCTGCTTCATGAAGGTGTCATCCTCTCTCGTGTAGTGCGTCATGTTGAGTTCTTCGTTCATCGTGCGCCACAGCGAAGGTTGGTGCTTCTTCTCGTTATTGAGGAAGGGCAGGGCCCCAGTGGTGAAGAAAAGGTCCTCGCAGTGATAGACGCCGACCCAGCCGGGCCACACGTTGAACGACGACCTATGCGTGTACGAATACCTGTACGTCTTGATGCCCTGCGCCGCCGCCTTTTCCGCAAAGTACATCACTGGGCAGTAGAAGCCACCATCCCCGATGATGTTGCTGAAGATGGAAAGAAGCTCATCCCGCGTATACTGGCGCTTGAATTCTCCGTAGTAATACCGCACGATAGCTCTTGACTGGGAGACGGGCAAGTTGAAAAGCGTGCTCAAGGCGATCGGAACGATAAGCCTGTAGTCTTCGCTGAACGACAACACAGCCCTGGTTTCCGACACAACCTTCAGAACGTTGTAGACGAACACCGACCCTTCGTTCGCGACTGTCCCCAGGAACACCTCCTTCCCTGATATTTTGTCCGCCGCATTCGCGTTCAAGGGGTCTACGGGTAAATATTCGTCGCCGCTTATGGGCGGAAAGATCTGGTTCTCAGCTTTCTCTCTCTCAAGCCATTCGTACATTTCGCGGACGTCCACCTTCTTTAGGCACGCTATGGTTTCCTTTATCTGGTCGTCAAGGGTCCTTGCTCCGTCATAGCAACCCGCGGCTGCAGCCACAGAAAGAAACTTGGACGATCCCTTGTGCGCCTCTCCGAAAATCGCTGACATGCTGCTTCCGCTCTGGAGAATGAGTCTTTTGAAGAGGCCCTTTCCATGGGGCGAGATAGAGTGGAAAGCTGCGGATATGGCACCGGCACTCTGTCCACCGAGCGTGACGTCTACCGGGTTACCTCCGAAGGCGCCGATATTCTTCTGGACCCAACGAAGCGCCAAGTTCTGGTCCCACAAACCCCAATTGCCGGGAAACTCTTTAGTTCCCGCCGTCAGGAAGCCGAGAATGCTCACCCGGTAATTGAAGCCCACAGCGATTACGTCGGAGAGCGCCACAAAGTTTGACAGATCGTGGACGAAAAGCGTCGAGTCGCCCCACTGGAAGCCGCCGCCATGGATGAACACATAGACTGGCCGGACCGGCTGGCACCTCTTCTCGACGGAACCGCACGCGGACGCTGGTCTCCAGACGTTCACGTAAAGGCAGTCCTCCGAAGCGTAATCGTTGTCAATCTTGGTGTCCAGTACAAAGGGGAAGGCTATCTGCATGCAGGGACTCGGCTTTGTGGTTGCATCGTACGTTCCATTCCACGGCATCGCGGGTCGGGGCTTCTCGAAGCGAAGGTCTCCCACGGGGGGCTGCGCGTACGGTATTCCGAGGAATGTGTCCACTTTTTGGCCACTGAGGATCTCCCGTTTTCCGGCGACAAGGCCGTCGCGAATTCGCACAATCGGAGCAGCGGAATCATCTGAAACTCCGCTTGCGGCGGACGCCCCACGTAACGAGCAACATGAGACCAAGGTGAGCGACAGTGTGAGCCGCAGCTCCATGACGAGGTGGCGTGGCGGTGACAGTCGCTACGCTACGGCGTCGAGTTCGGAGACGAGTAAACACTGTTCCGCGTCCCACGATGATTTGAGACCTCCGGGGCCCGACGAACTCTCGCCCAGGGGAGGAAGAGGCTTTGTTTTGTGTGTGTTTTCCCCGGCTACTTTCCCCGAAGTGTACCACGGGGGAACGAGTTTCATAGCTGCCGATGTTTGCGCCCTTGGATGGAGGGTATGTCTCTCCGACCGGGGATTTTGCTTTTTTTCTGCATGGACGTACACCAGATGGCCTATATGTACGCGAAAGAAACAGGTATGAGAGGCAGTCTAATACATTCAAGGTTTCCTGAGAGGACGACGCACTCGCTCTTTCGGCTTTGGGGCATGATCGGCCTCCCCCTCGAGATCTGTCAAAAGCGTGACGTTTGCTTGATGCGTACCCTCTCCCTTCAACGGCTCCACACGCTTAAACCTCCTAGCTGCAGCATGAGCTTACGTGTGAAACTGGTTCCGACGCACGCACGCACGCACACACACTCACACACACACACACACACACACACACACACACACACTCACACACACACACACACACACACACACACACACACACTCACACACACACACACACACACTCACACACACACACACACACATATATATATATATATATATATATATATATATATATATATATATATATATATATATATATATATATATATATATATATATATATATATATATATATATATATATATATATATATATATATATATATATATATATATATATATATATATATGTATATATATATATATATATATATATATATATATATATATATATATATATATATATATATATATATATATATATATATATATATATATATATATGCAGCAACCTATACAGAAAATTCCCCTTGAAGCTCTGAGCTGATGTTAGCAGATAAAAAGAGGGGCAGCACGTTGTTTTTGCAAGCGAGCCCCCGCAAACTCCTCTTGCGGCAAGTCGTATACGCAAGCGTTCTGAAAGCAACGTCGGTTTTGTTGTCATGCGTCAGAGCGGGAGGGCCTTACGTGCAATTCTGAAGAAAAGTGCAAATGAGACGGAAATTACGAGCTAAAATTACTGAAGGCATAATGATTGCGCGATGCCACAAGGCATGTCTGCCTTATCTGGAACAGCAAAAGCGAGTCGACATGCAACTTTACTAGGACTTCGTGGGAACCAGTAACGCACAAAGAAAAACAACACTCACCCCGCTGGCTCGGTGACTAAGGGTTGCGCTGTATGTGCCGAAGGCACAATCTCTCTAGTACGTCAATATTTTGGCCAGCAATAATTATTCCTAAGCGGGCGAAATGAACCTTTTCGCCTATTCTTTCTAACGTCTCAGGTACAGAATCTGCGCGTTGATGTTCAAGTTGAAGTTTGTTTGACATGTTTCAAGAAATGCGCACAGATACTAATAACGAAGGAAGTCCCGTAGTTTAAAAACTTAAAGGGGGACCTCCTGTTGGAGAATGCGCAAACGTGCAGCGTTGCAGACGGCAGCGAGTAAATTTTACATAAATAGCATATAAGTTGGAATAGGCAGGAACCATACATAGACATAAACTCAATGTTGACAATAGACATAGATGCACGCCAAACACTTAAACAAGGAGTGAAATAAAGACTTTGTAATAGCCACGCAAACACGGGTGTAATAACAACGCAAACACTGCTAAAATTTAAAAAATACAGTTGCAATCCAAGCATGTTTCTATATTATGCAAAAGTAGATAGCGGAAAACATTTTAGTTAATTTCAGAATAAATGGACAGAGCGAGAAGATTTAAGGGGAGTTCGGAGTTAATTCCAGATTGAAATAACCGAAAACACCGTAGTCTTCTTTTTTCGTAGTTAGAGCGAGTCTCCGCTAGGATTAGGTTGTTCTGTTTTAATAACGCAGGGGCTGTTTGGGTTGAAAAGTGGCGACCCGTCGGTCCATTTGTGCGTCTAATTGTTATTTCTGACCCAAAAAAAACCAGAATGATGATTTTTGTTTTATATTCACAAACAAGGGGTAATGCTCCGTTTTGCTGTGAAGCAAGCCGCGATAAACGAACATTACCAGGGCTTCGCCGCCAACCTATCGTCTAGGCATTTGGGGAACCTAAGCTCAGTTAAGGTGAAAGACAACACAGATCCATTTATCTGGAGAGGTACCTAAAAAACGTAGAAGTTCACGTCTTGCCGGTTACAGATGATACGTTCGCAACTAAAATTAGCCGTGAATGACACGTTTTATTATTCTGTATCCAGGAGCAAAGTTGTGTCCCGTCTACAAAGCAGTACCTTTGTACCGGTATAACCTCGAACCCTAGAGAGGAAGCCGACGATACAGACGTTCTACTTGGGTGGGGCGCACGTGTCAAGACATCGGCTTCTGCTGTTTCCTCCCGCCTCGTTGCAACGTCAATCAAAGTTCGCCCGCTCTCCTATACTACTCGGAAGTTGGCAGGCTTCGTGCGGGTCTGTTAACAATAAGTTCACAGCTCTAAACTGACAACGGCGACACTACGAAAAGAAAAACGCGGGAAAAGAGTCGGGCCCAAGGTCGTGTATGGCTGATAGAAGATGCCTCAACTGAAGGAACCTTGTTTGGCCTACAAACTTCCTCGTCGTTGTGCCGGGTGGCGTGTGTGTATACGCTTACACCGCGGGAGAGTGCGACGGCGCGTGGCCGACTCGCTGCCGGGATAACGAGCGGGAAAGGCTGATAAATTACGCCCGCCAACTCCAGAGGCGGTCGGACGCAGCAAAGAGAATTCTCGGGGGTGTTTGACCCGGACAAGATGGCCGACGGTGGTTCAGTTTGCCTCAGGCTGTCTTCGCAGAAGGACAACAAAGAAAAAAAAACGCTATGAAGAATTATTAAATTGACAAATGGCTGGTTCCAGCTATTGATAGAGCAAAAAGCCATGTAACCGAACGTACCACGCCGCTCAACAACTATTTGGGGAACCAGAGACTGTAGAAACGTTAAGTTTATTATATGCCAGCCGTCATTTCGCCAAGAAATCGTGAAAAATCGATTCCAACAGTTCATTGAAATGGTGCGTGATACCCAGTGGTAAAGTTTACACTTGACAAGGTGAGAATGGTACGTATTGATTAGCTTGTAAGATCCTATGCTACAATACCTGGCCCCTAGGGCTTCGGCGCCAACCGCGAGTCGATGCTTCAACTTGTTGAACCCCCTTTCCAAGAGAAGGAGAGGGCGCCCCTAACAAAATTTTTTATCGCCTTGGTTTTGAAAGTTTATTGAGTTTTGTCAAAAGAACTTAATGATTTCTTTTTAAGTTTCTATTGACTCTGCCTATAGAGTTTCAAAAGTTATTTGGCCACCGCGTTCCTATTGAAATGGGACGAAGAGGTTCAATAGACTTTTTCTATCGAGTACGTATTGAAACTTGATAGACTAGATCTATTAAGTTTCTATTAAAGTTCTCAACAGAGTTTAAAATGAATATGCATAAAACTTTTTATTGAGTTTCAAAATACTTTTTTATATCGTGTACTTATTGAAACTTCGAAAAAAAAAAGTTCCTGCGTTGTTGCAGCCGTCCCTTCCCATAGGGGCTATTTCCCGTGCAAGCCGGGTGAACTTCCCAAGCCTTGTAGTCCCACACAAGGGCCGAGCGCCAGGCCGGGAAGTCGCTTGTACCTATTTTACCGGTAGGTGCCCGGCGCCACCAAGGCACACGAATGCACATGGTGCCTTCCACAGCCACGGTGGACGCTCAACTCGCAACCGCCTGTGGCAGGACATGCCGCCAGACTCTTTCACCCGCGGCAATGGCGCAACGCGGCATGATGGTCGGGGGCCCCGCCAGATGGAAAAGGGTCAGGGGCCCCTCGATAGGGTAAAGGCAGCTTTCCAGGCGTTGATTCCCCTTTCAAGGGTCCGCACTCGACCAGGGACGCCTGTACCCATTAAATAAACCGGTGGGTGCCCGGCGGTACCAGGATTCGAACCCAGTACCTCCCGCATACGATGCGAGTGCTGTACCTCTGAGCCATCGCTGCGGTCTCGAAATATAATTTCGAGACCGCAGCGAAATATTTTTATATAAATATAATTCGAATATAAATATAATTTATATAAATATAATTCGAAAAATAATTTGTAAATTTGTGTAATTAAGCGTTATTTACCGGATTGAAGTTTTAATTGGAACACATTAGAGTTCACGTTTTGTTCATGATGTCTGTCTTCAATTGGTTTTGAAAGCCTGTATATACAGCGTTCATTTTTTCTCACTTTGCAAGATTTGACGATGCCATATATGTGATAAAAACTGCCTGGCGAAACGAGACCACTGACAACAACAGCGCCGGAGAGTGCTTCCCATTCCGGAACGGGGCAGCTAGATCTGATGTGAAGGGGGACTACAGCGCACTTCCCTAGCATGTTAAACCAACAAGCATAGTCACTTTAGTGCATTTCAGATCTGACATCACCCGTACGTGCAAAACCAGCAGGGAATTATTATCTTTCGCCTTTTTTGCTAGTGCCGTGGCAATCCGCAGGCTCTCGCGGCAGGGCAATTAAAATTGATTTTCGACATGCATCTCCGGCCCCGCTCTATATAGCTGCCAAAATTGCTGGGAGTGACCTCCACAAACTATTGAAGCCAATTATATCATTTTTTTAAGATCCCAAATTTGGTGATCGCGGTATATGCATCCTTTAACCTGCATATGTAACGGACATTTTCATTCTCCGTGCACCGCCTCCATCGAAAAACTTGGATGAAAAACTTCAAAGTGAGACAACAGAAACTTTCTTGAGTTATCACGTTAAAACTTCAATAGAATTTCTAGTGAGCTTATATTGAGTTAGTTGCTATAGTGAAGACCCTACAAAAATTCAAAACAGCTTTCATAGAGTAGACTCCATAGAACTGCTATTGAACGAGTTCAGTAAAATGTGTATAGAATCTTTATCGAGCCTGAGTAGATTGAGTTTTTATAGGGAGGTCTCTTTTGAAATTCCATGGAGATTTTGTAGATATGAGTAGAGTGAGTTTTTATAGGGAGGTCTCTTTAGAAATTCTATAGAGATCTTATAGAGATGAGGAGAGTGAGTTTTTATGGCGAGGTCTCTTTTGAAATCTTATAGAGATCTTATAGAGATGGGGAGAGCGAGTTTTTATAGGAAGGCCTTTTTTGAAATTCTATAGAGATCTTATAGAGATGAGAAGAGTGAGTTTTTATGGGGAGGTCTGTTCTGAAATTCTATAGAGATCTTATAGAGATGGGGAGAGTGAGTTATAGGGAGGTCTTTTTTAAAATTCTTTAGAGATCTTACAGAGATGACTCGTTAGGTGATGAGTCTGCCATGAGTTTCTAATGAGTTCCTTTAGACTCTAAAAGAACTCTATAAAAGTTTAATAGGATCACAACATTCGTTTTTGTAAGGGGCGATAGACAGATGTATGATTTTTTTTCTAAATGAAAACAGGCGCCGACTCACCGATGTTCAATGGCTCAGATGGTATCAGAGGTTCTTTTTAAAGAAAAGAAGAAATGAACTACATCGTTTGCCTTGGATGCGAAAAGTTCTGACGTGACACTTCAACCTCTTTTCCAGACTTGGGGATTCAACAAGCTATCGTTATGCATTCTTGACCGCTTTCCACCAGGTTTTTACACCAGATAATCACTTTAACCCCAACGTAAGATGAAGCAGTACTTTGTCGGTGTCTAGTGAGCTGTGCGAAAGAACACTTTTTTTCGTGCTCTCCTATCCTACAGCTGCACTTCCGCGATTATATATGCACTTTCGTATATACTATTTCTTTTTTTAATCGACCAACTCTTAAACGCTTACGTTTTGAGAAAGTAGGTTGTTCTGCTTTTAGGTAGCGAATAATATGTTTTTGCGTAAGTCAGTCATGTGAGTTATGCGGGATATGTACTATTGTTTGCATTCGGGTAGTTATTAGGGCTATCCGTACCGTACATTAAGTTTCTTCGTCCCTTCGTGGAACAAACGTTCATGCATTTTAAGGCAAAATGTTTTGAGCATTGCGTTTACTACCCATTTTGTTTCATGATCGCCATTCAGGCTTTAGCCGCACACATTTTCGATTCTGATATACTTCTGTTTTATTCAGCGTCATTGCCTGTAACGCTTCACTGAACTGGAGGCGTACGCTAAAGTTATTTTAGATGCATGCATATTCGCTTCCTTAAGTGCGGGTCACCGAAAGATCGTCGAAAAATGAAATTGCTTGCCGTTCATGTTTGGAAGTCGCGCTAAATTAGTTTCGATGCGAAGACACAGAAGCTTGATTTGATCAGACTTGTACTGTGTCGTCATCCTACATTTAAGCAATTTAGATTTTTCAATTCAATGCGAGGGTATTTACTTGCGTTTTTAATCTTAATGGCAGAGCTAGATAGCTTAAATTCGCAGCCAAACACGCCTCGAAGTGCATGCCTTTGCCTGCTTAGAAGCAGTAGTAAGTGTTGCATGCTGAGGCGGACGTAGCCTTGCATGAAATTTCCGGCACTGGCTCCACCTAACCGACACTAAACCGCATCAAAAACACTGAACGCACCTCTTTGTCACTGAGCCCCATGGCGAGCAAAAAACTCCGGCATGACACGAGACAGCTGTCTCGGCTAAATAAAGTAACCCCTAGAAAAAATAATGTCCTCTGTTGCGGCAGGGGCAGTAGGCCTATATTCCCCGTAGGTAACAAAGAGTGTTCTTTCACTCCAAGGTGTTGTTGGAGCCGTTCTTAATAAATTAATCAGGGCCACCAGGCACACTCCACAAGGGAATGAGGCAGGAGCAACCTTGTACAGCGGAGCCGGTGTACGTGCTGAGGCTGTTCTTACGTGATGGATAGGCTTCAGCGCTTCTTATGCCCTTCGTCATGACAGGTCAATGCGGTATAGGCGTCGCAGCTGGTGAAAGTTGTCACGTATTGTCTGTTTCAGTAGCCCTTGGTAAACTTACGACAGTGTCACCGTCCTACAAATCTTACCCCGCAAGGCTGTCAGCAGATTAATCGTCTTACACGACCTGCTATCAATCATCTCACAATAAGGCTGCGAGCACCTTCGAAACAAACTTCAAAAACATATATCTCCAACCTTTAGGCTCTACACAGAGTGGATAACAAAAACACAACCCGACATAACGCCAACCGTCATCGCCCTATGGTCCTTTATGCGCGAAACGGGTGTTAAAAAAAAAGATACGGGAGACTGGAACGTGCGCGGGAAGGACACCACACATGACCAAGGCTACGGAGCCAGAAAATGATTTTGATACGTGACCAAGGCCTAATGCGCGTGCAAAAGATTCAATGTGACTGTTAACCCATCTTACAACCTCCTCCGCTCCCCCTGATATGATGCCCCTGACATTTCTTCGAAAAATTTACGGAGAAATTACGATTACGATATGATTACAGTTATTTAATATTTATTTAACTAATGATTTGTTTGATTGACAAACAACCAAGATATGAACTATTAACAACCGATTGAGAAAAGTACGTATAACAATTTCAACGGACACTAAAGTCAATTCGTGATTGATTGATTGTAGTGTTTAACGCACCGACGGAACTAAGGCGATGAGGCGCGCCGTAGTGGAGGGCTCCGGATTAATTTCGACCATCAGGGAATCTTTAACGTGCGCCGAAATTTCGAACACACGGGCGTTTTCGCTTTTCGCCTCCATCAGAAAAGTGGCCGCCCCGGCCGGGAATCGAACCCGCGACCACGTGCTCAGCAGCCCAACGCCTTAGCCACTGAGCCACCGTGGCGGGTCTAAGGTCTATTGTGAAAACTGCCTAATTGCCTTACAAGATTAAACAACCGAAAGCGTTGTCCTCGCTCTGCGTTTTTTCGACCAATTTAAATACAACGTTTCAGGAGAAAATCGCGTTCGAAATTTCCGTTTCTCTCGCATCATCCACATCCCCAACTGCTGATGTCGACAGCGACCATCCACTGCTACGCTCTCGAGGCTATGTTGAGCAGAGTGTTAGAATGTCTCGGTCTTTCTCGAATAACGGTTCAAACCTCCGGCCCCAAAGTTTTTATTCGCAAAAGCTTGAGGGCCGACGTTGTGCTTCATGAATATCGGAAGTTCTACCTTGACGACCTTAAATCACTTGCTGTGCGTCTGCCCTCCATTCGCTGGTGCGCGAAAAACTGCAGCGAGCTCCCTCTCTCGTGTACGTCATGGAGGCAGTCTCGAACTTTTTCATTTTCTTCTGCCCTGGGCCAATAGTGCTGACAGTACCTTAGGCCTTTAATGCCGGAATTATAAAATAGGCCCCCCAAAAATTCTTTGTTCGTGTTTCGGCTCTAAGCAGACACCGTGATTACATTCCACAGTTGTATTGTCTGTGATGCAAATTAATCGCTGACTTTTAGGTTTGTCGTGAATTCGAGACAGCAGACACTTAAGCCAATATCCGGAATGCAACTGTATCGCCTATTTGGTCCTTATCGCCTACTTGGGTCATCCCTTTGTTTTGTTTTGTTTTTTTGCGTTGCAAAAAGATTTGTCTGCTGGACGATGTGATCCAGTAAGCTGTCATCAAAAAACTCTGAAATATTCACTATGTGCTCGCACAGTGTCATTTTCAGGAAGAGTGATATTCCAGGATGGTATTTCCCGCTGTTCTTGACAGTCTGTTTTTTTTCCACTTCACTGTCTGTTTTGCAAAGGCAGTTGGCAAAGGCACCACGTCACCGTTTTCATCTTCACTGCTTTGACGGAGGCTCTCTCAAGGGTGCAGCTCGTGATTGTGCATGAGGATCGTAGTCAACGTCGTCGTAATCACTGTCACTAAGTCAGCTATCGTCACTGTTATCCTCCGGTGGCAGGCGTGTGCGAAGCCCTTTTCTTCCATAAAACTATACGACATCCATCCTCTGCCACAAAATAAAAAAAAACCGTCATACCTGCAGTCACCGAAAACTGCCTAAATGGCCCAGTGTCGCGAATTCGCGACATACAACGAAAGCAAGAAGCATGCAACAAAAAACCTAATTTTACACAATGTGACACCTCATGGGACATCTCTTGCATGCGGGCAAATAGAAAAAAATTAGGGGACCTTGTACTCACTATGGTTAGGCAGAAAACGACGAAGAAGTGAGAGCTGTTGCACGTGGCGCGCGCAGTCCGCCAACCGATGGACATACTGGGTTTAATTTTCAACACCTTATACGAGATGGCGCTACATGTCTGGAGCGCAACCACCCCTCTTTGCCGCAAACACATCACAGCCGCCGCTGAGGCAGCAAATGTTTCGTCAGTTGGTTGGCCAGCTTCATTTAGTATGTCGCGAATTCGCGACAACCGGCATTACAGGGTTAGGTACAAAAGTTCTGCTCCAGTTCCTACGAGAGACTGAACTGGACAAATCTCTCTAGATCACAGACAGAGCAAGTGAGTCACGATATCTACTCTTTCGCACTGTGGCTTTCATTTATTTATTTTTCTTGGGTTGGTGTTGTTACTTTTTTTTTCCAGTCGTTTACTTTTCATGTTATTTCAGCGTTTCCATTAACGATTTTCTTTTCAATCGTATTTTTATGTCCCGACCCTGTTGACAGCATTCTCTTGTTTTTCTTGTCCTTTTTTTTTTAACGCGTCATGTTTGTCTTCTTCCTGCTGTAACCCTGATGTCTGATGTGCACCACTCATCAACGTAGTCACCCCCCATCTGGTGTAGCAAGCCTTGTCCCTAGCAGGGCTGACCTCACCAGTTTTAAAGAGCATTCTCTCTCTCTCTTAAAGCATACCTAGCCTCCGTTTGTGTTGTTTTATTGGAAGACTTGTAGTCGAGATAATGAACCCGAAAGAAATGCTTGGTGGTCCTAATCATCCAGTTTATCTTCTCTGCAAATGACTGTTTACGGCCCTCAAGATGCCAAGTGCGGTATTGTCTGATTAATCGGAATTTTTTCGAAGCCGGCAGCGTTCTGCTTTTGAACCAGCGGCGTAGGAGAAGCAGCCGAATGACCCTTGTGCACCATTGCAACGCGAACATTCTCTTCATGATAGTTTGCTTGCTTCGGCGCATTAATCGCGGATTGTTAGTCACGACTGTTTAAGCCATGTTTCCTTCAACCTATGCTTTGTATTATTTGTTTGCTTCTCTTGAGGTGGGGTGCGTCACGTGCCATACGCGCAACCGAACGTTGAGGCCGATGTAATATCTTTATTACACACGCATTCGCGAGAAAGTTTGTCCAGCCATGTGCGCGCCTTCCGTTCCTCACATATCAGATTGAGTAGCAGTAGGGTGAGGCGAATAACAATGCAGAAATAAATATATTATAACCCGTGCTTGCTACGAGGCATCAGAGAAAATGCAGAACTGCAGACAAGTATTTCAACAAGGAGAGAAAGGAGCACACAAATTTTTTTAAACCCTTTTTGGCCGAAATTGGTGAAAAAATCTTGTCCGATGGCGTACACCTTTCAAATATGTTCTGACCAAAAAGGGTGAAAGGTTGAAAAAAGGATGTGCTTGTGAACACCCTAATATAAGGGTGTAAGGTTGATGAACACCCTTACATAAGGGTGTGAAAAGCGCAGCTACGTGTGACAATGTGGATTGGCTGAACGCTCAGCATGACATACAGACACATTCAGCACAAACAAATAGCACTTGGCGCACAAATTGATTGAGCAATAAAACCAACGGGATGCATTGGAAGAGCGAGTACACACTTACTTACCTGAAAAATGCATCGGCTGTTTTTTCTTTTTATTGCCAGCAAAGGAAAGTCCTCTGAAGAAGTCGATGAGCTCGTCGCAAACATCTGATATTTCAGCGCTAAGTTTTTAAATTATTTATTTAAATGTGAGCATATGCAAGTCACCACGCGGACTTGCAAAAACTTTTTAATCGTGAGCTGTATTATAATTAATAAGTCATAAAATTTTATTCCATACCAAACACCTATTCCCGGAATATCTTTACGGGATTTAAACTCCCGCCCAGAATGGTGTTCATTATTTCAGCACCCTTTTTGAAACATGGTTCTTAAGCTACAAATTAGGATCTCGGGAACTAAATGAAAGGGTGTAAAAGACCTCCAACTTTTGCGGTACTTTCTACCCGTTCACAGGGGTGGACGAACCTTTTCAACGAGCCGGGGGGGGGGGGGGAGGGGGAGGAGGGAGGAGGGAGGAGGGGGGGGGGAGGGGGGAGGGGGGGTTCGCGCCTCACATTGTTAAAAACAATATGAATTGGCATTATTTAGTACCAACGGAGCTGTTTAAACTTGAGCTTGGTTCGGTGGCGTTTGCAAAAAAAAAATACCAAGGAAAAAACTACATCGCCTGTAAAGTGCGCCCTACCGCAAATATGCTATTATAACAGTGAAGCAGGCTTTTGTGCCTGCTCGAATGTGAGCACAAGGGGCGCAATCGTATGAGCATCTCTTGCAATACCATTTTAAAGGTGACAGTCCTTCTTGTACTACTTAAAACGCAAAACGTTTAGTTACGTTTACTTAAAACGTTTCTCCACCCTTGCACTACTTGTGCAAGGCTGGAGAAACAGCCGAGCTGGAGGCCGACCTAGCTTGTTTCCCCTTGGCTCCGCTGTCACTGGGGGTGACACACTGGAACAGCCTTCTAAAATCTGGCGAATCTTGGCCTCAACCCTCAGCACTTAGCCTAACATCGCAAGAGCATCGCAAAGCCAAACAAAACTCAGCAAAGCCTAGCAATACCTAGCAACACTTAGCAACGCCGGAAGAAGTTAGGTCGGCCCCTCTCTGCGCTGTTTTTTTCTTAACTTAGAACACCTTTGAACACCTTACGGAAAACCTAGGGTGTTGCAGTCGGTCAGCACCTTTGTTGCCACACGAAAAGGGTGTAGAGCTACAAGTTAGGGTGTTGGACCCTAAGAAAAGCGTGTAATGAGTTCCGAACACCTTTATTCCCCTTATACTACACGTTTTTTGAGAGCAAAGTGTCGCGTAGAGTTACGCTGACCTCCCACCGACGACGACGACGATGTGAGCAGCACGCAGCCTGGCTAGAGCTATCATGGCCTCTTGGTCACAGGTGCATCCTGACATCTTGTAAATACAGCGCTCACCATCAACCATCGTTCCTGTCGTGCTTTCTGCCGCCACGTAACAGTATTGCCGCAAATAACCGCCTACGCCTTCCTAAAAACGGAAAATCAAAATGATGCGGCGGGTAAACATCTTGTAGCTTTAACATCTTTTCTTTCGTTACACGGTACCTGGACGTGAGGTAACCTGTGACTCAGGACGATAGGCTAAGTGGGATGGGCTCGGTGCGCGATATGTCTCCACTGGTGCCAGGCATTGGTGGATTTGAACCAAGGTTCCGCAGAGGAGCTCCATTTCGCCGGGCTGGCGCGGATCCCGCACCGTACCAAATATGTTGCGAGGCGGAGACGCGATTACGTTTAACGAATTTCACGCACTGTTTGCCGCACTCGCAGTGCTCACTCGACGGGCCTAGGCACGGCAACATCTGACCGCAGAAAAGCTTTTTCCCCCAACAGCGTCCTCTTCTTCGTGCTCGCTATCACCGTGACGGTGTGACGATAATGCTGTGACCTCACAATCATCGGTCCAGTTGAAAATCTTCATCGCTGTCAGCGTGGATCACCACCTAGAAAGCGAAGATAATATGAACGAGGAAACAAGAATCATGCAACACCTATGTTCGCTGTCACCGCCATGGTCCTCGATGTCCTGCGAAGGTACAGGTATTTTGAAATCTTGACGTGCACGGAGGTTTAAGAAGCTTGCTGCTCAAACAGAGCGGTATGCCGGAGCGCGAGGTTTAAGCGCCGATTGTTCATTGTTTAACGTTATTCCCGGTTACATACGAAAATTAAAGGCGACTTATGCGACATTTAATCTACGCTTTACGGGGAGATTCGGGACCTTTTTTTAGTGGACATTAAATTTCTGAATTGCCAAAATAAAATTTCAAGTTAGGTTTCGTGACACCGAGTTTTGTTGTCTCATATCTAACATCGCTGCAAGAGTTATGGTCTTTCAGATGATGTATTTTTTTGCTGAAGTACCCTAAGAGCCACTAAAAAGGTTTAATTACTGTTTGATGTCTATAATGTGTACGTACATTGGTACATTGTCCGTTCATCCGAATATCTTTTTATGCGCACATACGTGGTAGGAAAAGGGGTGCGATGTGTTCCAGGCCACCATCGTAATTCGCACGCCGTCTGTATGACTGTGTGTACATAGAGCTGGTATATGCACATTCATAACCTGTCTATTCACATGTGCTTTTATAACGATTCCCTGAATCTAGAAAAGCCTGACATTTTAATTTTTCTTTCCGCTTTGTTTTTGCGGTCGTTCATTAGTTGTTGCCCTGGGTACGTGTCCATCGCACTGGCAAAAATTCCCGAATATCAAATTTTTTTCTCCTTTCTTTTTCTGGAAGAAGACCCAAGCAATGTAATTCTTAGAATTGAAACTTTACTTCAAAGAACTGAATGTAGCAAGTCTCGAATTTTAACGAGTTCCAATGAATTTTGAACACATCCTTGTAGAGTTCTTAAGCGGTAACCACACGAGTGCTTGTGCTTAATTTTAAGAATGCTTACGCTCCGAGTTATGAAACTCAGAATTTTAAAGCAAAGCTTTACTAATCTCGTCGAGCGGTTTCGCCGTCGCGGTAAATTTGACCTTCACTTGACGGCAGTTGCGCCGTACCCTTGCCAACGCATCTCGTGACTCGCCGGACTGGGGCCTGCCAGTCAAACCCAGACCTTGATCCAATCCCCAATGCAACTCACGAGCAGTGGGAGAGTGAGCTTGCCAGCTTAGACCTGAGTAAGCAGCTTCGGCTCGCTGAAAGGGCGAAGACGGCAGGCCGCACCAACGGAGTCCTGGACTGAGGATCCCGACCACGATCCCGCTCGACTTCACTGTCAATAAAGTTTGCTCCTCCTCCTCCTCCTTCGCCGACGGCCGCGTTCAGCCACTGCCGCCGCAGTTGCCAGCGTGACGCATGCGCTCTCCTTAGCTGGTTCGCTCCTGACCACGTGACTCGCCGCGTGCATGCGAGCTTGGCCATAGGGTGGGGCCGTCTTCTCCGGGCTCTGCGCGGGAGCTGGAGGCTTTCAGCAGTCGTCTCCAAACGGCGTCTGACCCCCTCGCGGATATCACCCGGTGAGTAATTCGGCTCAGAAAACGCCGGAAGCGGGACTCTAACAGTAGACAAAAGGCTGGCTTAGGAAAAATAGTGTAATTACAGCTAAATCAATCGTTAACCAAGTGAAACCAAGACTTAAACAGGCTGAGCCAAGCTTTCGCTTTGCATATCCAGGGCTAGCTGAGCTCAGCCGCAGATATTTTTTTTTTCGCTTATAGAACGGGGCGATAATATACGCGCATGAGATGCAACACTCAGCGGAGAGATGTTTTTAGGAGCGAAGCCCCTTAGGTGCTCTGGCTGTCGGCTTCTCATGTCGTCGCCGTAACCGCCTTTTCGTGTATTCACGGTACTAAAACAGCGGGACACTCATTTACGCCTCGAACTAGAACGTAACGCGCAGTAAGAAACACCGGGGCACTCGTTAAAGCCTCGCGCTAGAACGCTTCTGGCTTCTAAGGCACGAGACTTTTACAGCACAACTGTATACCTCTACCCCTCCACACCCCAACGGTTTCATCTCCTTTGGCAAAAACGCTAAGGCGCCAAGAATACACTTATGCACGCATGCTTCGCCACTCCCCAGGTTTCAGGTTAGTGGAGATGGCCCGGATTTTTTATTTGTTGTTTTTTTTATGACCACCATCGCTACTTTATACGTTTGTTGAGATGCGTGATTTATTGGGAACACCTTTATATAATGCAACGACGCGCGTACAATTTCTTATCGGTCGGTGTAATAGAACGTTGCGTTTCTGTCTACATCGACTAGCGACATCGATTTCACTCTGCCAGATTTCGAGTAAACATCTACCCGTAAGCCAACACGCATGGGGACGTCCTGCGCACCGATTTCTTTCGACACAAACTGCCCTGGGGAGGTCTGCGTGCTCTCCTGACGGTCACGTGACCTTACGGTGCGTGTCTTTAGCCTATTTGAATGCTTCCTCACAGGGACACGAATATTAAGAACGAAAATATTTACAACTTTCACTGCGCCGGTTGCGTTCGTGCTCTGCAGAACATAGCATGGAAAACAGGCTTCATTATTGAAAGCAACTAGACCGCATAAATCTGGCCTGCCGCCGAGGGTTCATCGTCAGTCTAGAACGCACTTATGTCTGGGACGGGCGCACGCTCGACAAGTAACCGTCCATGTCGTGCGAGGCAATAATGCCGAAAGCCGTCGAAGTGAGGCCACCCTTTCTGACCCCTCGCACGACACCGCCAAAGACGCTGTGCGGCGAGGTTGAGGGTAGCCGCCAAGGACACGACCTTCGCCGGCCCTGGTGAAGTTGCGTATGTCTGGTGGGGAATTAGAGCTCTGGGAGCAATGCGTGCAGCCTCTTGTCCTAGAATACGGGCATCCTGGGATCAGCTTGTTTTAAAAGCCGAACCCAGTGGGTATGCGAACGCTATACCAGGAGTTGGTCACAAGTTAAAACATGACTGGGATAATTACGTCGAGCTTAGCGAGGGTACTGTGAGCTGTAATATCACGTTTCATTCACGGGTTCGCTTTCAGGAAGCTACGCTATCTGTTGGCAAGCGCTCAGATTGCTCGTGTCGGCGTCCACCCGCGAAGCATTAAACGCGTCAAACTATGCTCCCCGAACAAGGAAAAGGGAGAAATTCAAAGGGACTAAAAGTAACAACAAAAGATGAACTTGAAAGCGACAAAGTCTTCAATTTAGCGATACAAAATCGGTATAACAAAATGCTCTACATAACTTTACGATGGATCTGTACATTTTCCCGCAAATGTAACATCCGTTATTCACTCACCCCGTACCATTTCGGTAACTTTTGACTCTCTCGTATCTGTAATTTTTTTTAATTACCTCTCGCCTGTTTCACGTTCTCGTACCTGTACAGTGCATCACTCGCTGAAATGTGTCTCCTTTTGTTTTTGTTGTTTTAATTCAGTGCTCTGACTCAGCTTTTTCCGCTCCTGTCGGCGAAAGCCGTGCATCAGACCACTACCCCGTCGGCACTGGTGATCTCTGGAGCCGATGGGGTGCTTTTTCGACAGAGCTGACTCCCCCCCTTTATTTCCGCGGCATCCCCAAGAAAAGGCGACACCAAGAAAATTACCAAATGGCTTATCGTCGGGATGAGAGCGTTCATCGAAGCTGCATATGGGTAAAGCGTATGTTGGAGAAGAAACATAATTATCGGTAGTCATTATTTGATGGCAGGCAGAGTTAACTGTCTCGCCGCTTCCTTCAGCTCCTCCTCCCATGATTGAATATTTGAGAGGGGGGGGGGCTGATTCCCCCCCTCCTGCGTACGCCCTGTAATAGCCTGTGTTCGTGCCCGGGCAGTTCTGAATGTTTTTACGTTTTCAGTTTATCACGAACCGTTAGTTCCAGAGGTATCGTAAATCAACCGTACATATTTGCTTAGAAATGCTTTGGGCTGATTTGGGGGCAGTGTGCAGTCTATCCCTGGTTCTATGCAGCTGCGTCGGAAATGCCGGTTCTGTACCGTTGTGGAAAGGGTGTATCGCATCGTGGCAACAGCTTTGTTTTAGAAGAATCCCTTCATCTTTCCAACGCTCGGTTTGAAAAGTTTCAACCGGCTACAGCCGTCTAAGTACCCAGTCGCTTTATACTAAAATATGCCTCCCAAAAGCAAGCAGACCAAGACAAATTACAGGGCCGACATTTTGCTGCATTTAATGATTCGACTCTTATCAATGCAGGATTTATACCGGTGCACCTTCATTCAAGGACGCGGTTTTAAGGTGTACGCACGATATCAGTGATTGTAATAGCCATGGCAGCCTCTAACCAAATGATAGGTCATCTACAAGTATGCAAAACAGTTGTGGTGCTTCTTACGTAATAGTTGCCCTTTCTCATAAAATATCACTGTGTTCGCCTAGTACAAGTGAACCAACCTGGCTGTTTACAAAACTTTCTTTTTCTTCTTTTGCCCATCTTTTCAAGAACACTGATGTATGATTGCAGGTGGAGCTTTTTGGGAACTCTATAGTTTAACGCTCCCTGTACTACATTAGCGGGACAGTACATGGAAAAGAAGTGACGGGATTGGCTGCCACTTGGCTAAAACTTAATTTTTTGAAACAGCTGAGCAAGACGCAAAAAATAAATTCTACGTGTCGTTTCTTTACCTAGTCGAGGCTATTTAAAACTTTTGTATTGTAGACAGGAGGGAATGACAGGAACACGTAAAATTTGTCGTGTTTCTAACACCTCGAAACAATAAAAAAGAAGCCTAAAGTTTCTAGCGCCACCGAATTCTTAAAAAGCATGCCCCGTGCATAAAAAGAAACATGTATTTAATTGACAGCATATGTTATCAGAGGATGAAACCTCGTAAGAAATAGCAAACATTACCAAATA
Organism: Haemaphysalis longicornis; assembly: GCF_048455015.1. Classification (NCBI taxonomy): domain Eukaryota; kingdom Metazoa; phylum Arthropoda; class Arachnida; order Ixodida; family Ixodidae; genus Haemaphysalis; species Haemaphysalis longicornis. The sequence continues at coordinate 90,373,603 of NW_027526361.1, forward strand.
ACGAAACCACAAAAGAATGAATACGAAAAAAAAATGAGAGGTTGGTTCCACGAAGTAAACTCATATTCCGAGTGAACGCCCTCACATGTGCTGCAAACCACGGTGGTACTCACTTCAGATTCAGGGAATTCCCGTTCTAGCAATTCGAGCCCCTCCCAGAAAGTTAAACGCACGTCCCTCTCATGCCGCGAGCGGGCCAGCGCAGCCTACGGGATTGTCCGTAAATTCCCGATTGAAGATATTGGTCGCAGATTCTCGTTGTTGGGCATTTGGTTGAGCCCGGCCCTTACCACTACTCCGCTTCGAGTTTTCGGCCCCCTCCAAGCTGTTTTATCGCTGCTTCGCCGATTCGGGTCCCACAACAGCCCGCACTCCGCGTGCAGCCCACGGGAAGGTCGCAATTCAGTGATCGAATCGTACGTCTGCCGACGTTGAACCAACAGAGCCTAAAATTTCCACGTCAGCGAGAACTAACTGTTTTGAGTGTTAATTTACAGCATATCTCCATTCCAGGAGCAAAGCTCACCGACTACACGGGAACTGCTCGTGAGGCGTCTACATGTCACGGCAGAACACCGAGCTCTTGCTGCCTAGCGATGGAGCCGGTGAGGATGAGAAAGCTCTTTTAGCAGCGAAGCTCTTGTTTATTTATTTTTATTTATTTATTCATACTGCAATCCCCATTACAGAGATTTTAGCAGGGTGGTTACAGACATAATTTTTACAATGTTGGCACTCTAGAATGCATAAAACAAAACCAAAAATAGAACATCAAGATGTGAATAATCAGGTCAAATGTGCTGCAAACAACAATAAGGACGGCTCCATGACTTGGTTATTAGTTAGTTCATTCCACTGAGTTACGGTACGCGGGAAAAAAGAATATTTGAAGCAGTTATTTCGGCCATAATGTGGGTGGCATCATCAGAAAAACCCACGGTCATAGTTAGTCCAGCCGTTTACCGCGCACGTGAGCCCGCACGTTATGAGAAGTGCCTGGCGTCGTCCAGGCCTGCGCGTGGCGTTCGCAAAAAATAACGAAAACAGTTCAGGTACGCCTGCGCCTCAACGGGGAGCCCAAGACCGCTCGCGCTACAGACGCCCAGGTCGAGAAGCCGGTTGCCGCCTGTTCTAGCGCGCGTTGGCGCGTTCCACGTCGAGAGAAATGTAAAAGCCTGCGCACAAAATGGTCCGGGCCCGCCATTAATGCATGAGCAAGACGACAATATAGATGTATATGACGATGGCTACTACTACCACAGTGAAAAGCGACAGCGAAACGTGTAAATGAACAATTTCAAACCTAATATGGTTGAAGCCTAGCGCGACTTAGTGGAAGCGTCGCCATTTTTTTTTTTGCTCACAACTAAATACAGCTACAAAACTAAACCGTCTTTGCAGCGTTCCACGTTTAATTTTGTTACTCATGGTCCACGCAAATGGTTGTGAAAGACGATAAATTCATCGTCCGCTTGCACCGCGGGCCCGTGCCGTTTAGTGGCTCATAAATAAACAGGCGATCAAGAGCTTGTCCTTTAGAGCAGCCTATCCAAAGCCGTTTTCTAGAAAAACGATTTTGAAGCAGCCCAGTTGATGAAGCAGGCTGTGACAGAGAACAAATAAATGAAGTAGCTGTGCTCTGGCTGACATAGAAGTTTAATCAAACATAAGGCAGACGAATTCATTGCACGCAAAGGGAAGAGCCGAGTTACACGCAAGGAAGGAATAACAGGATAACTTTTAGACAGTACCACTTCCGTTCAAGGCCAGCAAATGCAACTCGTTGAACCACCTACGCAACCTCTGGGTATTGTCTGCAAGGCCCTTTCTTAGATACTTGTGGAACCCTCGTGTTCCCTTACCAACATAATAAAGCAGCACTTGAGCCGTTCTGACCACTTTATGTTCACGGTAGGCGAAATACACGTTGTAGTTAAAAGTGTAGCGATGTTAAATAGACAGTTTTAGTTTAAAGTGCGTACAAAGTTCACTTACGCAAACGTGAAAAGTATACGTAGCCCACGCGTATGTAGTTTGAAACCCTTACACACTAAACTTTTTAACACCCTTAAAGGTGCTAAAAGGGTGCACTCAACATTTTGCACCCGTTTTGCACCTTTTAAGGACTAAAACATTGCTCCGGCACCCAATCATGAGGGTGCCACATATTAAGGGGTGTAAATCTTAACATTTTTACACCCTTTAAGGTGCAAGGAGGGTGTACTGAACATTTTGCACCCTTTTTGCACCTTTCAAGCACCCAAATATTGCTCGGGCACCCCACCTCGAGGGTGCCAAAATTCAGGGGTGTAATCAACAGTTTCATAGGGTGCTACGACCGTTAAAGGGGTGCTAAAAAGTATTTCTTCTCGATTGGGGTGTTACCACGGCACCTTATCGTTAGGGTGCCTAAAAGAACGGTGTGTGAATGCAAGCATGCAAAATTGCACAAAAACAGGCTTAATGTTTAAACCGCGCATTGCACTATTTCACCGCCCGTTGAGAGAATAAATATGAACTCTCCACATAGACCAGGAAAAAGGCTCTAAAATTGCTGTTCGTAAATTGAACAAAACGTGCTGAATGTTTAAATTCCACTCTGCACTAATCTCTGCTTCGAGTGTATCACAAGGTTCGTTTCGATGTCTGGGTGCACGGGAAGGAAAGGCTACAAAATGCCTCTTGTAGTCCTATAAATAAAACTTTTACGCGAGGCATCGGTGTCCTCAACGAAATCGAATTTACCTAAGAATTTGTTCCCGTATTATTATGCCCCGGGCAAAAATTCCAACAAGACTTTCTTGTTGGGCTCACAGCACGCCTGTGGGGCCAATACGAAGTTCTGTCGGCACTCTATCGTTCCAATAGCCTAGTCTTCCAACAGGGAGTTTAACCCTGATGGCGTTTGTGGGGCCAATAAGAAGCTCTGTCGGCACTCTATCGTCCCAACAGCGTAGTCTTCCAACAGGGAGTTTAACCGTGATGGCGTTTACCGGCTCGCCAACACGATAAGTCAACGCCAACAGACGCCTCGTTCGTAATCAGCGGCGCGAGCGCGCCATCAGACAGAACCGACAGACGCCCTGAAGGTGGTTTTTAGGGCCTAAACAGCAGCGTCTATGTCTGGCATAGACGCTAGACGTCAACGTTTGTGTTCTGAATTTTCCCTTCAGTAAGTAACAGTCAGACGGACGATAACATAACTATGCGAAGATATGCTTTGGCTCATACCACGGCAAGCGCAATCGTTTGTGGCTGCAGCCTCGGTTGCTCTTCGTCCACAACAAACTGAATCGGCTGTACAGCTTTCTTCGAGGGCGTGTATGCAGGGGTTCTATCTTCCTTTTTTGCGCAGGCCGACGGGGGCGGTCGTGTAAAATCATTTTCGCTCGTCGCTGCCGTAGGGTTGCCACCTTCCTGGTTTTGGACCGGCCCGACCGGTTTTTTAAACAGCGGGCCGGTTGCCGGTCCATATCTAAAACCAGCCGTCATCAGCCGGTTTTTTGGCTTTTGTGCCGTGATTATGCCCGTTTTGGCGTTTTATAAGCGTCAATTCAACAACTAAGGCGATAAATACGTGTCGACAAGCATAGGCGTGCGCACAGGGGGGGCAGGGGGGGCGGCCGCCCCCCCTAATCATCTGAAGGGGGCGCCAAATTTGCCCCATGCCTTGCCGATGTAACATGAAAGTAAAATTTCTGCTCAGAAATATTTTGTGTGTGTTGCAATTCCATCACATTGAAATAAAAATTTTATAACCATCCCTCTTTGCACTGCGTTCGCACCGCAAGGCCTTCAGTGAGAAGAGGTCGGGAGTTGCTCTGGGGGGGGGGGGGGGGGGGGGGCGCAGCGGTAAGACTTTGCCCCCCCAAATTGAGAACTCTGCGCACGCCTATGTCGACAAGCTGCGCAAAGACACGCGAGCAGAGAAAATACGCGGGCGAGCGCGCTGCCTCAGATGGAGGGGGACCTAAGGGAAGAACAAAATAACGAAATTCTACCGCCGCGGTCAGCAATTGCGGTTACTTTTCAGTGAAGCACATGCAGAGCGATTAACCAAGCTCTCAATCACTTTCAGTACAAACGTTATGTTGATTTCTCTCTAAGAAAACACTACAATAAATGGCACTGCATGTTAAAAAACATGGCGTCTTTTTTCAACACAATCCCCCCCCCCTCCCCCCCCCCCCGGAAGGCCCGTTTTTTTTTTCGGGGAAAGGTTGTAACCCTACGCTGCTGTTCTGCCTACCTGCTTGCTGTACCTATTACGTCGCCGCCACCGCAAATCCCCAATTCTTACAAACTCAGAGGTTTTCGCACTGTTAGCAGTCGTTTTACAAGATGGGTTTGATGCGCCTGACATGCCAGGAGTGACATCGCTTGTAGTATTAGAGCGACGTTGCTTGTCTGCAAGACGGTGCCGGTCAAACAAGCATTATCAACGCCATAATTCTAACGGCACATTCCATTTATTTCGTGGCTGCCGTGGCTTGCGCAGAAAAGGTCGGGTTGACTGCGATAGCTTTTCTTGAGTCACATAATGGAGCTTTGGCTCAATCGCTTGCAGCGCTAGCAATGCGGCCTCGTCTGCAAGACCGGTGCGTGAGAAACAAGCGTTAGGACAGCCAGAATTTCAAAAATGCAGCATAAACTAGACCATCGTTAAAGGAGGCGATGACGTAAGTATAGAGTTGTTTTAGGCGCCTCGTACACCGCCCGCCGACATAGCTGTTTGTTAACGCGTCCGTTTACTGTTTTGTAGGTCAATGGTTCGATTCCTCGTCGAACGTGTTTTTTTTTTTTTTTTTTTTTTTTTTTTTTTACGTGAGGGTTTCATTAGCTCCTTTTTTAACGACCAGGGTAAGCACCTGTTCCTTGCTTTCTATCACGCCGACATTTACCGCCCTCTTCCTAAACCCAAAGTAGCTCGTTTTCTCGCACGTTCTCTCTTGAGAAGCCCGCCGTGAAAACAAAACCAAAACAAACGTCAAACCTCTATACAATATCAGTATATATGTCAATTACTTTATGTGTATTCACTTTTTGTGTTTAAAAACCTTAAATTTAAGTTATAAACACATTTCAGACTTTGAAAGCAGAAAGATAATTACCAACATTACAGTAGTAACACAATTTTCGTCAAACATAGAGGTGCTGCATTTGAAGTCTGGCAACTATCTCTCACTTTTGTGTGTGTTTTTTCATGGCGTTTTGTGTCGAGTGGTTGGTGGGTTGGTGGCGTGATTTAATCTGTTTTATCTATTTCAAGCTTAAATCATAGTTATAGAAGCTTTATGGGTGATGCCTACCCTTCTAACCTACGCGTGTGTTGAACATGGGGACCCCGGAAGAACGATCATCGCCGGATAAAATACTGCGCGTCAAAAGTGGATGACATTGCATCAGAACAAAGCGTGTTCGTGTGTCCGCGAGATGAAGACGACAGTGAAGGAGAATTTTACGTTGGAAACATCGTTTTTGCTCGGGTAAGTACGCATTTTTTATTACTCTGTATTTGGTTGGAACGAGTTCTGGTGTTTATGGGTCAGTAATTCGCTAGACCCCCATCTCGTTTGCTCTGAGAGCCTACGTGAGTTAGTATACTTGTTTGGCGCCCAGTCCATCGTTTCCGCAGAAGTCAGCATCAATTTACGCTGAAGCTAGACCTTGGCTACGATGCTCGCGCTATGGTACACGGCTGCTAATAATTTCACATCACGCAAGGCTCTTTAACACCGGGGCGTTTGTTTATGTCTCTCTCAAACAGTGCCTTTGCGGTTGCAGATCGCAGTCGCAATTTCGCGTGAGTGGCACAACGCTGTGATTAGTCCTCCCTCGTGAATACGGCTGGCGTCTCGTAGGTGTTGTGAAATCTCTCTCCCCCCCCCCCCCCCCCCCACGAATTCCGTGCAGTGCGCTTCGCAGCTATTGCGCTCGCGAGACCGGCGACCGTACGCCTCGCGGTCTTCGGGCCGCGATATGTGTGCTGTTCTCGTGAAGCTCGACAACAGCGAAATTGCCGTACTCGCTCGCCAACGCGCCCCGACAGCGTACGCGTCGACCGGGTGCTGACGGAGTTGTGCTGGAAGAAAAGCAGGCAAGAGATGAGGGCGCACGAGGTGTAGTTAAACATGAGAATTTACAAAGTGCAAGGTGGAGAAAATAGTATGCAAGGGCCGGAAACGGTGAGAGAGTTCGGGCCGCGCGCCAGCGAGCGAGTGCGGTAATTTACGTTGCCGAGTTTCACGAGTCCGGCACGAATATGACGACGCCCGTCTGAGAGTTCATAGAGGTATAGAATTCACATACGTGCAAATTGAAGGTGAAATGCGCGCATGTGGCCTCGCAGGGAGTTAGCATAGTCTCGGGGTAGTGGGGGAGATTTCACAACGCCTACGAGGCGCCTGCCGATTCTGTCAGAGTAGCTCTCGGGAAGTCTGGGGCTTGATATCAGAGGCATATGTATTGTTTAAATTAGTGCAGAAAATTGAGCCAATTCGCAAGTTCTCATTTTCGCAAAACCGCAGGCCATACAGAGACTAACAAGAAAGCTGTAGGCACTCACTCAACTCGATTTATATTGGAGAATTGAACGTGCAGATACAAGTCAGACATTGAAATGGAGGAGCCTCAACTATCACACACCAGTTCCGATTGAAAGCAAGGGATACAGATGAGCTGCTAGCATGCGTTCCATGCAAATTAGCTCAGTAGCTAGCTTTGCATATATCATGCATACCCCACTCACAGTACCTGCGGGTCTAATAAATACATTCTTACTGTGACCTAAATTTCACTTGGGGTGTTCCGGGAATGTTCTTATTAGTGGCTTGGAGGTTACTGTCTTTAAACGATTAAAAATCTACTTGATGTAAGCATTCGTGCTTTGTGTGTGCTCTTCTTGTATTTCAACAAGTGTCAGCACACTCACAGATTATGCACCTGCAGGTGCTGCTGCTGGCTGTCCTGGGTCAGCTGCCTTCCAGTCCAGTTTCAAAGGCTTTGCCAGGGCCTCCCTTGGCCAACTGACACTGCACCTGCTGTACCCAAGTACTGCCTGGCCTTTCGTTGGTGCTCCGTACGCTTTGCCGCCAGGAATGGTCATTCATCCATCATCTGGCCGCTTGGACCACCCGTTCAGAAGTCAGCGCATTTGCTCGACACATCGGTCCAGGCACTGCTGCCATATCGGTGCACCCACCGATTATGTATTTTCAGGTTAGTTATTGCATGTTGTGGAACTTGCCATGATGTATACCTGTTAGCAGTGCTGTGGCCTCTGATTATTTGAAACATTTTCATGAAGCAGTGCTGTGCGTATGGAGCGTGTCATTGCTTAGCAGAGATATTGAAGAGAATCTGGGGCTGACGACTAAAGGGCAAGAAGAGAAATTGAACTGACTTTGAAGCAAGTATTCGTATGTAATCAAGCCAAGCAAACATTTAGGATCTTTCGATATGGTTTTAAACTTGCAATACAAACTGGTCTACTTCAGATCATACTGGTAATAATCATACTATACCGAAAAGTACATCCCGCAGTCTGTAGAATTCTGACAGCGCTTTTTTCGCAGTCTCTCATGACAGGCACTAATCTCAATTGTTTGGAAGATAGTCGAGGTAGCACCAGTCTTTAAATCAGGAGACGGTACTTCACCATTAAATTTCCCTAACAAGCACCATATGCAAGGTCAGGAAACATTTCATCCACTCTCAGGTCGCTAATTATTTATAAAATCACAATATCACATTCGAGTATCACCACGGTTTTCACAAGGGTTACTTGAGAAACACAACTTTCAGGATTTGTTCACGATCTACATTGATCCATTGACACAGGCTTACAAACTGCGGTAGTTTTTCTCGATTTTTCTAAAGCATTCAATCGCATTGCACACCACAGACTACTTCTCAAACTTCACCCTAATGTCCTCACTTGAGCAAAAGATTTTCATTCTTCTCAAATGCAGTTTACTTCTAATAACTATATACTTCTTTTGCTCGTGCCACTTTGTTGTCCCCCCAGGCAGGTTGCTTGGTCTATCTTCCATGTTGCATATCCTCCCATGTAGGTCTATTTGCAGATGATGTTGTAATTTATCACACAATTTCTTTCAACTACTACCGTCAATGCTTTCAATCTGATCTTAACACAATTAACTCCTGGTGCTGCAAATGGCTAATGTCGCTTATCTCTAAAACAAAGTGCATGACTTTAATGGTGGCAAGTCTCGGATTGTAAATACTTACTTCATTAACAACAGCCTGATTACCTCTTGAGACAAAGGTGTTTTGGTAGGCCGGTAGGGGAGGGGGGATTGCATGGTGGATTTCAAAAGGTACATCGATTGGGAAAATAAGACGTGTGATTAATATTTTCATTTGCACTCCAAAACTCGCTTTATTTCATATGTTTAACCCACTGCCGTGGCTAGGGTGGTGTGCTGTGGAGGCGAATGTCGGTTAGATACCGCTTGGTGTAGCCGCTTTTCAGATGGAGGCAACACGTAAAGACGCCCGTGTTTGGAGATTTCGATGCGCACAAAAATACCCAGATGGTCAAAATTAATGCGAAGCCTTCCCCTACAGTGCTCCCCATATCCCAAGTGTAGCTTTGGCGTGTTAAACCACCGTTTTTTTTTTTTTTCATGTTTTTGGTATAGTACCAGCTGCTGTAGCAGGTGCAACTTAAAGGTAAAATTATACATAATGTTTCCAAGAGCTAAATATAAAGGCCATATTGAAGTGCATTTATGGGTCTATCTCATAGCAGTAGTGAAAGGTTATATACTCTGGTGCAGGTTAAGAACGCCAATGGCTCATGTGGTGTAGTCCAGTGTTTGACGGAATGCCGTGTAGGCAGGTAAAAGCATTATTGCAGTGATGAAACGTAGGTCACTGACCAAGTCAAGAAAGCCATTTAACGGTTTGTTGCTTGTTCACGGTGAGCATGTGTCGTGGAAAACGAAGCTATATATTGGGCATTACGCGGCGCAATGAGTTTGCATAGATATGCTGCAGATTGCCATCCATTATGTTGATAATGTTGGGCGTCGTCTGAACAATGAGGGACTCGAGCAGTAATCGAGAAGATAGATTGCACTCAGTTGTCAGTAATTTTGTCTTGTTCCAGTCGACCACGTGTCCCGTCCTCTCACGGTGCTCTGCCAGTGGATTTGTTTTTGCGTGGCCCTTGTTCACTTCGTTCCAGTGCTGCATTAATCTTCTGTGCAGATTGCCCGTTTCGCCAATGTACACTGATTTGCATTCAGCGCATGGAATCTAATAAACAATACCCGGAAGCTTGGAGCGTGAGAGGGGGTCTCTCACGCTGACAATGTCAGAACGCAGCTTGCTAGTGGGCACATGCACAATGTATGCACTGCGTGTCTTGAAAATGTGTGCGAGAGTTTCACCGATGTGTGGGACGTAGGTAATTGCTGCACGTTTTGATGCAGTCGTTGTCCTGAATATAATGCCTAAAGCATTATATTCAGAAAGACGCGAAGAGGGCGACTAGCAAGAATCCACATTGACATTAGCAGGCAGAAGCGTCCACAAGGCCTTTGTCAAAACGTGCTGCAATTCTCGTCCTACACATCAATCAAACTTTCGCACGCATTTTCAAGAAACACATTGTGCACATCGTGCAGGTGCCCACTAGCAAGCTATGTTCTGACATTGTCAGCGTGAAAGACCCCCTCTCACGCTTCAAGCTTCCAGGTGTTGTTTATGTTTTGAACAAAAAAAGTGCCATTTAAACGTGACACCTCCTTCCTTGCCGATTTCTGATGCCTGATTGTTCAGTTTGTGGGGATACGTTTAGCAGATTGCTCACATGTCTAACCTGTATTTGTGCTTGAGCAGTCAAACGCTGATGTTAGCAGTGAAGTAGGTGAAAATTGTAGTTTGATTGTAGTTGTGTGCAGATTACCTACATTGTGTTAATTCGTAGAAAAGCAAAATTGAGGTAACCCTGCTAACTGTTCCGCATTGCAGCATTTTATTATGCAAACGTTAAGGAGTTCAGCTGCTTGTTAAAGGTGAAATAAACAGTGGTACAAAAAGAAGAGCATCTACTAAACAGAAATATCTTCACAATCGCAGGATGCCAACGGTCCGCCTACCAACTTGTGTCCTGCATCGTTTCTGCTGGCTGGAGCGGTTCATGGAGCATTTTCCAGCTTCTCAAAGTTTGTGGTCAAGCGCTCCTCCAAGTGAAAGATGCCGCAGAGGGATCTTTTGTTTTAATGCCACAATTTCACGTGCTCAGCAGCAAATTTACTCGTAAGGCTTTTTAAATATTCACCACCCAAGAGGGCATGTTACCTTCGTCTTCGGTGGAATGTGTCTGCACTCAGGTTATTTGTGACAGAAACAAGTGGACCACGTCATGAGAGTCATTGAGGCCTTGTTGATTGTGCATGCTTCTGAAATGACATTTTCATTAAGCTGAATACTTTCCACATATTACGATTTGTGAACAAATTATGGTAAAAGTCATGATTAGTTGTACTACACTGCAGGAAGGAAATGCCAACATACGTTTTAAGCGCCTCTGATATTTCAGATTGTTGGCTGGTGAGCAATAAAACAAAACTGAAATTTTTTAAAAGTAAAATCAAATATTCGTTGTCACCAGTGCATGACCATAGTAAAAGCTATCTAGTCACCAAATTTAGAATTAGACACGAAATGCCAAGAAAAATAGGGAAATAAACTAGACAGCTGGCTACAATAAACCAATTCGTAAAATTCCTCAATGTCTATCAAGTGATGATTCAGGCGGGTTAGTTAAGATGTCAGTGGGTTTACACACCCAACTTGCAGGGAAGCACATGAGCTCCCAATATTAACATGTTTTTAGTGAAGACCGTCTTCCTTCATTAAGCTGCTTTGCACATTGATGCCAGTCTGATAAATGTCCTGAATTTTTGTTATGATCAATCTTTGTATGGGAACCATATATTTTTATATGATGTCGCTGTGTATTTCTGAAACTGTATCTAGTCACTAATTCCAATTTGTCGTGGTCAGGTTTTTTCAACTAATTTGTAGCTTTTTTAACAATTATGGTATATTTTGTGTGCCTAAAGGAATGCCTCATTGCATGTTTAGCCTATGTAGTGTTGAAAGCAGACATTTTGCTTCAAAGTGGAATGTCGGGCTAGCAACAAGGTACTTCGCGTGCTGCTCACTTTCATTCATGCCATTATTTTTTATATTATCATTTAAAATTAAAAGCCAACCAATTTGCTGTCGTTTTAATTTTGTCACCTAGTTTATACTTTCTTTTTTTTTCAGCTTTGTGTAAGGATTGACTATCCATATTTTTATGATACCAAGGCGTTGGACTGGGCTAGCTGGTACATGTTTGAATGGATGAAAAACCATAGGAAAACCCAGGACACAGAAGAGAACGACGGGACAAACTTGTGCCGTCATTCTGTTTTAACTGTTTCCTGTTTTTTTATGAATTCAAACATTTTTTATGGGTTTGTTGAACAGTGATTAGTTTAGGTGTGTTCAAACAATTGTTGGCTGCAAAGGCTCCCTGTAGCATTTGTATAAGTGCTCTCTGCTTTTTTTTTTTTGAGCCAATACCCCACCACCAGTCTTCATGAGGTGGTCTTTTGTAGAAATAAGTTGAAATAAATATTTGTTTGCATTGCTTTACATGTTTTGAAAGAATTTCTTGTTCATTCTTGTTTCATTCAACCCCGTTTCAGAATCCTGCTTAAGGCATTTCCTCTGTTATTTTTTTTCAGAACCAGGAAGGGTGCTCATCCTCGGTTCTTGCTGAAGCAGCAGTATCCATACTTCACATGTGAGCTCTGAACACACAGTAATTATGGTATGAAACATTCTACCAGTATAAGCCTGCTTTGTAGACGTCATTGTAGATGTCAAAGCTCTTGACAGTGTAGTCCAATGTCTGGTGTAACGGGCAATGTCTACAACTTGTAAAAATTAATTTTGTGGCTATAATGTTTGTGATTATTTTAAAATGCACGTCAACTACTATTTAGAATCGCTGTCTAAATTGGCAGCCATTTTCCTGGTGGATACAGAAAGTGAAAAAGCGCATGTGTAGAGATTTCAGTGCACCTTAAATGTCCCAAATTTGCTAAAGCTAATCCAAAGCCCTCCTTGTGGTGCACTTCATATCCCATGTACAGTTTTGCGTAAAAACAGCTAAAAATTTATGATCAATTTAAACTTATTTTAATGTTTTTAAATGCAAATATTCTCAGTTTAAGCTGCCATATTTAGAGTAAAAGATTTTGTAACAATTATATAGCTACCAAAGGTTTACAGAAAAGCTTTTTGCTTTTGGTTGTGCACCTTCTTATCAAAAGGAAAATGTTAAGAAAGGCAGAAGAAACCCAACTATGGAAATTAGCAAACCCTAAAGCTGCGGATAGAATGAATGTTTTGTAGAGAATCTTTTGCTGATTTCAGTTCTAGTCAACTGTAAAAAAGTATCGACGTAGAATGCTTACCGTGAGGCACCTCGTAATACTAGCCAAAACTAATGGGCCCTGGCTGTTGGCTTTTCATTTGCAACAGTGACAAATGACCCCACATCCACCGGCAGGGACATAATGCAAGGCACCATGTACAAGCTTGCCTCATGATAAAATAATGTTTTCTGAACAATGGCATTACATTTCAACCATGGGCTTCACCAGGGAACTTGTATGCATTGTTCTGTGATGTTTGCAGTTCTTGTTATTGCTATGTGGGGTCATTTAGTCTAAAGGTATGTTTATAAAACTCCAAATACCACCAAACCTTGCAAGTGCTGTACCATATGAATATTTTTCCGTAAAGCAAAAAGAATAATGCAAACGAAAATAAATGGCTTGGGTACCCAACTTTTATAAGTAGATTATGAGCCGCAGTACGGAGGGAACTATATTATGAGCCGCATTACGGAGGAAACTATACATTTTGCATTTGGTCTTCCTTGATATTGAACCTTCCTGCTCAGCTCAAGAATAAGGCACTAAACATTGCAGGTAGCTACCTTGATTGGAAGTTTGATGCAATACTAAGAAGCCAAGGGTTTTAAGGTTCAAGGAAGTTTTGTGTGGTTGAAGTGTTGCACACCTAATTGCTTTCACTGCACAGCATGGTTAGGCTCTGCAGTGAATCTCGAAGGATGTGTACTGCAGTTCGGCAAAGTGAACATATAATTGGTTTTTTACGAAGTTTTGGGTAATCAACTACCTCTAAAGTTATAACTGTACTGAGATGTGGCTCCTGACTTTTTAAATTGATGTTTTAACAATCAGTGACACAAGTTCAAGGAAATTATCAGCTGATGTTGAGCTTCAATGGAATGTCTCACAGAACCGAGCTTGGAAAGCACGAATGTTTCATACCATAATCGTGTGTGATATTGTGCAATATGTGGTCTCACACCTGCTGCACCTGTGAACCGAGGATGACGCACCCGTTTTGTACCCCTTTACGTGGGTGCTTTTGCAGAAGATGCTCCTACAGATTGGGGTGCTAAGTAGCACCCTAGGATACTTTTAGGCGGAAAAGGGTGTTATAAGGCACCTGTCTTCTGGGGTGCTTCACAGAGGGTGCTCCTGCGGCGACAAAATCCAAGCACCCTAAAGGGCGTAAAATATTCAGTTTTTAGGGTGCTCCTGCGGCGACAAGCTGAAGCACCCTTTTGGGCGTAAAAATTTTGTGTGTACAGTTACAGGTACGTGACGCAACCTGCGCGTAGGGCACATGGATGCACGCGCTCTCCGCCCATAGCCGCGCGTTATGCCTAGCGCCATCTACTAACATACAGAGACACTGCTGTTGCCCCTGGTGATGTCGCGAACTCGTTGCTATGAAGACGACAGACGCTACTTCGTCAGGCTTAACAGCTGAAAATTTGTCAATCTATTTGAAAAACAAAAGCTGTTGGTCGATTTAAACTTTAGGTGAAGGTAAGAATAGGTAAAGTGAAGGCGAAATAAACAGCTTACAAGACGTTATCGCACCGAGGGATTAGCGACGAAGCTGATATAGCTGCGAAGTGGGAGGGAGGGGCAGCGTTATGTTGGTCAACTCCACGTACGAAAGTAACGAAAGGACCGCAACGTAAAAAATTGATTCTCACGTACGTTCGTGAGACTCGCGGCAAGCCTTCACGTTCTGCGCACGCGCACTCGTCATCCTTGAACGCCCTACGTACGTGAAACCTCTACGTACGTGAGACTAAAGCTGTTTAATGTCATACGTTTGCCTATCAGCAGAATTATCCGGAAACATTTGTTTGTGCATTTCGGATGATCAAACAAGGCGGCATTTCAGTGCGGAAATTCTTCAAGTGTTTTGAAGCCTACGGGCGCTGCTGAAGGTATACTTTCATATCACCTGTGGGGATAATCACATACGTACCCTTGCCACAAACTCGTGTTCTTCAGCAGTTTCCCGCGCGAAAATCATGCGACATACTAAACTATGAACTTTGTGACGTTCCCTCGGAGGTGTTCATCGTAAAACACGGATAAGCACTCTCTAACCAGGCTGTCAATCTTGTTTTTCCGTTCTTCCAGTCGTAACTGACTTACAGCTTCCTTAATTACTGTCGCCAGGCAAGACAGTCTTAAAAACCATGACCATTACATGGGATGCAATTTACAATTAACGCTCCTTAGCCAGTGCAAATGAAACGCCTATTGTAAAGCGGCAAAACCGTTGGCAAATTATTATCAGCAGTAAAAAAGTATCACTCAACAATGACCAGCCCGTGGAGCTTCTGAACAGTGCTGGATGCCCTAGAGCAACAACAATAAAGCGCAGGTCCCTAATAATATTTATCGCACATTTCTTGGACATTCGTTGTGACTTGAGCAGGTCTTCACAGTACTATATTCTTCCGCGTTGAAAAGATACGCGAGGTGAATGGCTTGATTCGGCACCACAATACCACAATAGCTCGTGGTCCGTAAGGTGGTGTGGAAGCACTGAGTTATTTGAAAGCATGGTAGTGTGAAAGGCTCCTGCGATATGTGTTGATGCCCCGATGAAACGCAAACTTCTGTGCACATCTAATACAGAAATGACCCCGAATGTCGTTCATCGTCACGTCATTCGGCACTCGGCTTCGTAGCAAAACCTTGTCTCCGCTTGTGCACCGGGCACTCCTCCGTCACCATTTTAGCATTGAAAACAGTTGACGGATGGCGATGAGGAGACAGCAAGTCGTGGCCGGTGAAATGTTTGTCCGAGGCGTCGCGCCGCTTGCCGCCGACGTAATACCGAATTTGCCGGAGGAAGAACCCTTTCCGGCGAAGACCTGCTTCAGTTGGGGCTTCCTTCCGGCGCCTTTTCTGCAGAACGACAGGTAAACAGTAGCAAGAGAAAAAGTAAATGGTGGGTTAAAAAAAAAAAGAAAAAAGGCTGAACAAATTCACTTGGCGTGGTCTGGCATGTCACGCGATGAAGACCAGCATTTCTCCTTTCTGGCAGTCAGTTTTTATACTTCCACAAAACGACAAGCAGACACACCGTAGACTTTAGCATCCCAATTCAATTAATAATGGTTGCGTTGACTGTTTTAGTGACTAAAAGCTGAAACGCATATTGGGGAATTCTGCAGTTTTTTTAACCTGATTTCAAATCGCAGGGGAAGTTATAGTTTGAAAAACAAGGTAGTGCCTATGAACAAGCAGCACGCTTTGTTACAGCCAATTACGATTTCACTGTCAGGAGCTCGAGTAATGTTGACGGACTTGGATGGTAAACTTTGGCAGCACGTAGTAAAGTATTGAGGTTGAAATTTTTATTTAACATTCTAAGAGATAACACAGGAATTTACAAAAACATTTATACAAAAGAACCTCACTACATAACTACTAGACGAGATAACCCAAGAAAAATTAGACCGTATCAGTGCAGCATCGATGTCTTTAAATACTCATTTTTTCCTAAAACGATTGAAGAATTGATTGCTCTACCCAGTGATTGATTGATTGATTGATTGTAGGGTTTAACGCGCCGACGCAACGCAGGCGATGAGGCGCGCCGTAGTGGAGGGCTCCGGATTAATTTTGACCACCTGGGGATCTTTATCGTGCGCCGAAATCTCGTACACACGGGCGTTTTTGCTTTTCGCCTCCATCAGAAAAGCGGCCACCGCGGCCGGGAATCGAACCCGCAACCTCGTGCTCAGCAGCGTGCTCTACCCAGTGAACTAGTTGCCGCATCTGATTTTCTTACTGCCATCGATGATTTTTGTGATGTAACATGTAAACGTTGTGTATTATGCTCCGGCATTGTATTTCTAAGCGATGTTGTCCTTTTGTGTATTGCCCTTTTCTGTGATTGCTTTATGCATCAGGATTGTAACCCCCCCTCACCAATAATGCCATATCGGCGCTGTAGGTATATGTAATAAATAAATAAATAAATAAATAAATAAATAAATAAATAAATAATAACATTTTATTTAACTCATCAATGTGCAGCAATATGGCCACGGGAAAGCCTAAGCCTTCAGTAGGCTTGTGTGGCGAAGCCCTACAAAAGCGATAGCTTCCCAGACTGATTGCGCAGGATACAAAACACGGGAAAAACAACAAACAAAAAACATGTGTGGAAGTACCGATTTCTTTTATTTTGTTTGCTGCTGTTTCTTTAGCATCTCTTCTTGTCGCCGACCATTGTTTTAAATATTTCAGTTGCTGCGTAATTTTTTTTCCTATTGTAACTATCTTTCTTTCCTTTTCCTGCTTCGCCCTTTTCTTTTCCCACAATTGAGTCTTTTCGCGTCCCTTTAGAATAAAGTTATCAATTCTATTCAATTTCTTGCTCAACTTTTGTGACTTGCATCAGCAATGCTATACTCCAATTTGTGCCATTAAAAATGAAGGTAACGCCACCACATGCCTGGAGATCCTTCTGTAGCGAAATGTTTATTTTTGCATTTCTGCCTGTCTTTCTGTTGGTTTCTTTTCGAAGGTCTTTATTGCAGGCCACACGATGTTCTTCCCTCTTCCATCCGTATACTTCCTCAGCGGATACATTCGAATAAACCATCAATGCCTCCCCCGTTGCTGGGCAGACATGAAAGACTCTACGAGCCTCGGCTTAGTGGCCGGACAATTACCCAGACACGCGCAGCCCAGCCCTAGTTGAATCAACTGGGCTGGGCCCTTCCCCACCTAACGTGTCAGCGGCTGTGGTCGCTTTCGTTATCGGGCTCAGACCAGCGTACTGTTTTCGGTCCTGACAACAGAAGTTAATCACCGAACATACCGCCCCAGATGTCTCGGAGTCCGTCCCCAAGGTGTAGGGAGCCTTAGTTTCAGCGACGGCATTACTTGGTACGTCGGAAACGGCTTCTATATTTTCAATCTCCGAGACGTTCCAAGGCTATATTTCGTATGACGGTGTTCTCGATCTGCCTTCCAGGTCCGATTTTTTCCGGGAGGAGACACCCGAAAGGCATCGAGCTAGCAAAGTTTTTTACTGCTCATCGTTCACATGTCTGCAGGACTCCATAGGCGGGCCGATCCCCGTGTTAATGTCACGGCTTAATGCATACTGAGCCTTCTCAGAAGCTGGTTTCTTTCATCTGCTTCGGAGATAAAAAAGCAGCTTCAGGCAATGAATGCCGTAAGTTTTTACGCGTTGTTTCAAGGACGACATATGGAACTTAACTCGCGGGTGTAGGAAAGAAACTTGAGCACCTTTCTCGGTGAAGGCTTCGTTCCTTACCTGATCATGAAAGGTCTGAACAGCTCGCACTTTTCCTGGGTCTTGTCGAGCATGATCGAGTAGTTGCGAGGATACAGCTGCACAATGTCTTGCCTTGTGTTGCTGTAGCTGGGCCACGCTTCCTCGGTCAAAGGGATGGATGGTTTCCTGCGAAATACAAACCTCGGATTATCAATAGTAACTTACAAAGACGTCGCAACAACTTAGAAAAAAAAAATGTCCTCTCCTGTTTAAAAAAAAAATTAAAGCCGTTCAACTCCTGTGAAAGCTGACGAAAGTGCAGAGCAGTGATTCGACATAATGGTCTGTAGCGCCATTTCGCAATTCAAATTTCTTGCCTTCGCAGTGCTCGCGCGCCCCCTGCGTGAAACTGCACCAGCGGGAGTTCTGTTCTTTTTGTGCTCGTTTTTCCCTCCCTCACGTGCCGGCGTTTCACTGGGCTCCACTCTTCTTCGCTTACTATCGTAAAAACCAGCCCCACGAGCGTTCCTAACTAAATTAACTCGGGCGCTGCCGGTTAAATACGTATATTTTGCCTCAAATGCACCTAGCTTTTTTTGCGCACGCCAAGCAACGGGAATTCAGATGTATGACAAGCGCCAGCGGTTCACGAGTTTCGAACGCTTATGGCTACATAAACCGCTTGGCTTTCGAAGCCTCTGGGTTGCGCCGTGACGACGGAACGCCGTGTGGAGATCTACTTGGGTACAGCGAGCGAGCTACGACAAGGCGAGTCCCTAAAGTGCTCTGCACTTAAAATTTCGTGTGTTTTTCGAACAGTGGAGCTGTTTAAGCTTGCGTTCCATCCGTGCCTGGCGTCGCGCAAAACATGGCGCAGCAACGTGGAGAGGAGGAAAATGGTAGGCCAAGAAGTGTGAGGAAAAGTGGCGAGGAGGCAAGGAACCGACGAGCAGGTGTGGGGAGTGCGCGCCTCAAAAAAAGAACACTTCCCGTCGTAGGAATCGAACCTGGGTCTTTCACGTTATGAAACCGGCGGCTATCCGATGCTCAGCATTTCGTTTGGGTTCGCAGCGCGGGCGTTGGCTTTAGACTTTGGCTCAGTTGAAGTCGACTTTGGCTTCGTACTTTGGCAGGTTGAATTTTGGACTTTACGAGGGCGGATTGTGGACTTTGATTTGACTCAGTTTGCATAAAGAAGACCACAAGCTCCGGTCTTCTCCATGCAAACTGAGTAAAATCAAAGTCGACAATTCACCCTCCTCCGGTCTTCGCATCTCAGTTTCCAAGGTGGCCGATTTTTTTTTACAAACTGCCCCAAACAGCGATTACCTTTTTTATTCTGTGCGGAGCGTGCGCTTGTGCCTTTTAAACTAATCAATGGGAACTCTGTGGTTTAAATCTTCTGCAACGAAGCGAATAGGAGAATTCTAGAGCGCTGGAAAACTATATAAAACTCATTCAAAACTACAGTTTTGAATAGGACTACGCCCTCAGCAAGGCCTCTCGGGGCACTTTGACTTTCTTGTACCGATGGTGCGGCCACAAGGTTTACTTGACCACATACGGAACCAAACATTGGTTGTGCCAGATATGGCGCTGAAAAGATGAACGCATCACAATGAAAGCGCGAGACTATAAAGAGCCGCGACTTTACATGGGTACTCAATAAATTTCATGCATTTTCAGGCATTTCATTTCGGACACGTTGTCACGTATCCGAGAACATAACACGGTACTTTTACTGAATAACTACCTTCGCACGGAAAGGGTCCTATAATTCTTCCTTTGAGGTTGTTTCTTCATACGAAATTAGGTCATACCGTATTTCTTTTTTACTTCCCAGTTCTCTGTGGTAGCTGCTTTTGTACCCTGATTTTGGTGTGTTTTTTAAGTATTTATGTATTCACGCTTGTATTCTTTCCTTAATCTTTAGGGTTTTTTTTTCTAATTTTGTTTTGTGTAGCCACATATTGCCCGCTCTCCCCCACGTAATTTCCGGATGGGCCCCTAGGGCACTGAATAAATAAATAAATAAATAAATAAATAAATAAATAAATAAATAAATAAATAAATAAATCTAATTTCAGCCAACTTCTGCTACCAAATGATGGAGAACAAAAGCAGAAAGGCCGAAGAAACAGCAAAAAAGTGATGTGCATTATCAGGCAACAGCGAACGGAATGTCGCGGCGTTTGCTCTGCGTTCATTTATTTCGGGACACCCTCCTTCCCGGAGCCATCCAGTTAGATCGAAGATATTTTCTATCAAACAAGGACAGTCTAGGATTGTGACGAGAAGGTGGCCCCCTTTCCCCATCAGACACGCTTTTCCGGCGCGGCATACGGCCGTAAGAGCAAGCGGGCGCTGCGCTTGAAACGCAGGATACGATAACCGGGTGAGGCCACGCGCTGGTACCACAACATAAACAAAACAAATCTCAAGGTAGAGTTCTCTGCAGTATCTAAATCACTATATCAAACGCAAAGCAGCTTCAGCTACCACAGTGAAAAGGCGTTCGTGGTTTTGCCGTGAAGCGTCAGATAAGACGTTGAAGTAAATATTCATACATACAAGATGATATCGTGTTGCGTAGAAACGGTACCGCATCGCATTTCATCGCGCTGTTTTCTTTCCTCTATCAAGAGCTCTGCTAACCGGGTTCCGTCGTGCCGCAAGATGTGCTTCGACATCTTTGCAGAGCTCTTTCTTGTTTTATATAGTTTGAAGTGCTGTACATTTTTTGTACAAACTTCGAAATCTAATCTACTCATTTAAAATAACAAAATAACATGGTAAAGCTGCTACCTTACGTATTTGTGACAGCAATCTATAAACAGTACTAATTGCTGCCGAAGGGCAAAGCCCATATCTTTAGTGACTTTTTAAAGTGCTTCTTTAAAAGATATTAAGGTTATCTTGATGTTTATCTTGAGGTAATCGAGATGACCATTTATCTCGGCCATCTTGAGCTTGTCGGGTAAGTACTGCTAAATATATACACATATTCATAAGCTAACAAACTACAATATAGGGATTGTCGATTATGCAGGTCTGGCTCGGCCCAATAAGTGTTCATAAATCACCAATCTGAGACGTGACGTTAATTCTAGCGAAATTGTGCGGCTAGCTTACCAACAATATTTTAGCATATAAGCGTCATTACCTGAAAATGTATCTTATATTTTAAATGGGGGTGTAGTTTACCGTTCTCTACTTACAGTCATTCTGCTAGAAAGACCTCAAGCAAGATAGGTGTTGTTAAATCTGCCAAAAATGCGTATAGGGGGGGGGGATTAAACATAGGTGACGGGGCGCTTTAGCACGGCTTCGAGATACACTCCTAAACGCAAGGCCTCGCGGCTAAATGTAGTGCCCTAAATGTAATGTTCCTGAGAATAACCCATGCTAAGATCCACGTCTTGACCGAAGTGCCACTGAGTTGTTTTTTTTTCTGCTTGAACTGCGTTGCATTGCTTTTAGTAACCGCTGCGTTAACTGTGCTTCTCTTTTATACTGGACATTTCTTTAGCCTGAAATGTTTACAGATGCGCCCACCCAATTTCCAAAATGTCTGTCCGAAGTCAGCTTGATCCGTGACCTTTAGCCTTGACAGTCACGTTACAATTAGTCACGTAACACCACATGTGGAAAGCGGTGGCATGGGAAGGTTGAGGAGAAGATGAAGAAGGGTGAGAGACAGGAGGAAGGGTAGGGAGAGAGAGAGAACGGCTAGCGACACACCATAAGGACTCCGAATAAAGCAATGTGAAAACCTCTTTACTTGGAGCACTTCATTTTGACCAGAAATTTGGCCTCCTAGCGATACAGAATAAGGCCTCCGCCAAAAGCAGCGCGAAAACGTTTTTACTTGGAACATTTCAGTTTGATCAAAAACTTGGCCTACTTATTCCGAATATTTTGTTCAGACATTATCACTTCCTGCCTTTGTTCGTACTTCTTTTGGTTTTTGTGTATAAGAAAATATAAATGGGAAACGTCATGTACAATAGTACTGGATCAATGTAGCTACGAATAAAACGGATATTTAATTTTATATTAATGTGCTTGTTTCTTTGCTCTATTTCTCCACACCTTTGGCGTGAACGGGTAGTCTTTGTCAGAACAATTCATTCGCACTGTATTTCAATGTACAGCTTGTTCCGTACGAATGGGCTCGCTTTAGAGTGCTACTGATGGTTATCAGCTGATTCATCAAACAATAGACAACCCATTTTTACGTGTAAGGCAGGTCCAGTCTAATGCTGGATTCAGTCCATAACTTATGAATGCAGTACTAAGATACACGCAGGAAGATGGTGTGTTTAGTACAAATAAAAGTTCGGCGTTTCCACGTGAAGGATGACCAAGCAAGATGATTTGAGTGATTTCCTGCTTCTGGTACACCCCGCCACTGTGGCATACAGTCAATTGCGAAGCGTAAAAGCTAAACTGCCTCAGAAATTTATAATGTTGTTGCTGTGGGCAAGCAAACAACTTCCTGTTTACGGAAACATGGGGCACTTAAATTGAGATGAAGCAATAGACTAGCGGAGGAAGGATGGATAACCGGACTCATAGGAACTGAAAGTTTCGTCACACCCGCACCGTTATGTGTGTAAAGAATTCCGTGTTGTGCGGTTTAGCAGTCACTATTTTTCTATAACCAAGCAGCTCTAAAAGTGACAGCTCTGTTGTGTTTGGAGACCCGTCGGTAACCACGGAGTAAGGGCAGTAAAAAGAACAAAAAGAATAACGAAATTTGTAACCGAAAAAACAACGTAAGTGTAAATTTTTGTCCTCTCCTCGCCTACTAATACAAGGAGATGATTAAGACTGATGACGGACTGACAAACGGCCTCGCAACACAGGCTGCTGCATTACATTAGGCAATTATTACATTATGTATTACATTAGGTAATGCAGATGGTGCAAAATTTTACGAACATACCCAGCTTTCTCGCTCAAAATTACGACCTCTCAGGAACCTAGCGAAACCACTTCACGAAGACGATATTTGGCAAAAGCAAGAAGTCAACGTGACGATGAAACCTCTAAAGTAAGTTTCAAGGATTCTGAACATTTTTTGCGATTCGCCGTCAAATCTCACTCTCCATGCATTTGTATGGGATAGTTTCCGTGGATCTGAAACTTAGTCACGCAACTTTCAAGACTTGACACTGTGCACAAATCAAGTTTTCATCCACAATATTAGCTGCGCGAAATACCTTACGTTTCGCTAAATAACTACAGAGTAATCACTATTGAAAGGACTGCCATGAGCGGTAAAGCTGCACATGACCCTAGTTTGTGAATATCTCCATTTAACGAACAATTTCTTATTCCCGGACCTCAATGAATTCCTTGAGATTGATGTGGACTCTTTCCGTTCGCTTTTCTCGTCTCCTCCTGATTTTGCAAAATGGTCCTACTTATTTTGTGTTAGTTTTTATTTACCGGTATTTCCTTGACGGGTGTTACACGTGAGTTATCACATGAAACAGCAATCAGACCCTATTCCCAATAAATTCGGGAAAAACCATACCATTAAGTACGTACGTTACTGCGAACGTCGTAAAGTTGTCTTGCAACTGTGTTTGCATAGGTGCGGACCATGACAGCTACTATTACACTATTCAGAGACCCAGCCAACCGGAAGATCCAGATATGTTCCCACGTTTCCTCTGACTCCCCAGCACTGTCACAAAAAGTTCATTCTCACGGTTATCAAGGCCGCAATTCGAAAACCGTAACTTCAACGTTGAAAATTTCCCGCAAAATGACCTACTGATGTTTATGGATCGTCTCATTGAAAAATGCATCCATCCTTACGCATGAACGTACATGCGCCATTATATTACTCGACGACGACCCTTGCATGCCATACAAGGTTGAGCGCCGACTAAGGTCCAAAAACATTAATTTCTTTTCTATTCAGCACTTTCACGTAATGTGGTTGGCGTGGGCGGTGACACTTACCCGGTGGACACGAACGCACCCCAGGAATGCACTAGCTGTTGCATGAATTCGACTTCTTTCATCGAGTAGTTTCCTCTGGCCAAGAAGTTCCTCGGCAGGCTTTCGGTGGCGATGCTGGCCCTCGTTGGGTCCACGGAGAATATGATGCTGCCCAGGGCGTACGGCAACTCCTCCGAGTGCACCACCCCGAACCACTCGGGGAAGATGCTGTACGGCGGCCGGTACGAGAACAGGTACCTGAGCAACAAAGTGCGTGCCATTAACCGCTTGGTTGGTTGTCGGTTTCAGAGCGCCACAAAACGAACTGTAGATAAGGACGGGCAGGTGCTCTAATACAATTTCGGTTCATTGAAAGGAGTGCCTTGTTCCGGTAACAATGATACCATTTTTTGTCGCAAACTTTACACAAATAATTAAAATATTAAAGAGATATGAAGCAGTGGCTCCTGCCCAGCCACTTACCGGCCACTTACTTCACAGGAGGTTGTTTGTGCAATGGGCTGAGGTTCACCTAAGCCCCCCACCCCTCCCCAATAAATACGACTAGGCAATTGCAGAGGGTCCGCTAGTGCAGAGGGTCCGCATCCCTTGAATGCTAACGTGCCGTTAGCACAATGGTGAGCAGGCTTTTAGTTCTGGCCTATATTCTAGTGCCCATATTACGACACCGCATCGGAAAATTAGAAAAAATCTCTATTACTTGCATTTTTTTGCTAAAAATGCATTTCGTGACTGAAATGAAGCTGGGTAAGTTAACAAGGGCTAGTTCTTTAAAACTAAACAAAGTTGTTTTTTGCGTTGTGTTGCGCTGCCGGTCCCAATCGGTGTGGCAGTATAAAACCATTAGAGTGGCTTAGTTCTAAAGTAACAGGTAATACTTATAAGTTTACTGTATGAAGAAAATAAATGGCGAGGTAGTTATTAATGAGTCAGCATCAACTGGGAAGATGGCGTAAAGCGGCGTCAAGCACGGCAGGTAACATTCAGTGACGCGTTAAAACCAAATTATTCGAGACCGCACCATTTTTCAACACATAAAGTTGTAAACCAAATAAGGTTTTACGATGGATTTAGTTGACTTTAAGGTCTTGATTCCACGCCTTGATGGTGGTCACAATCGAGGTCGGAAGCCCTGGTGATGAGGTTCAATTGGTCAGCATAAGGCACGGAAGAGTATAGATTTCTAACAATTAAAGGTTGTAACACACCGTCCTGCTATGACGAAACTTGTAAATCCGCTACTTATTATTATAGCTAGTTAAACCAACGAAACTTGGCACTAGCAGAGAGTAGTTTCAACAAACAAACGAATTTTTCGATTCCTATATGGACGATGCCTCCATTGAAATGCCTGTTTGGCCGATGCCTGTATTGAAAATAAGTTGCAATGATTTTTAGCAGCGGAGCTCAGTACAAACCGTAAATTCGCCTTTACAAAAAAAAAAAAAGAATACGCCGAGTGCTTGTGAGCGCGTGCTTCGCAGCGGCCGCCGAGAGTCGTCGGCACGCGCAGTGGGTTTAGCAAAAAAGAAAGCAACAGCTGCCAAAAACCTCAAAAAAAAGAAAAAAAAGAAATAAAAAATGTACCTGCGTTTTTTCAGCCGCCCTTTTCCATAGGGGCGATTTCCCGTGCAAGCCGGGTGAACTTGCCAAGCGTTGTAGTCCCACACAAGGGCCGAGCGCCAGGTCGGGGAGTCGCTTATACCTATTTTATCGGTAGGTGCCCGGCGACCCCAAGGCACACGAAAGCACATGGTGCCTTCCACAGCCACGGTGGACGCTCAACCCCCTGTGGCAGGACATGCCGCCAGACTCTTTCACCCCCGGCAATGGCGCAACGCGGCATGATGGCCGGGGGCCTCGCCAGATGGACAAGGGTCAGGGTCCCCTCGCAAGGGTAAAGGCAACTTTCCAGGCGTGGATTTCCCTTTCAAGGGTCCTCACTCGACCAGGGATGCCTGTACCCAATACAGAAACTGGTGGGTGCCCGGCGGCACCAGGATTCGAATCCAGTACATCCCGCATTCGAGGCGAGTACTGAACCTCTGAGCCATCGTTGCGGTTAAAAGTTACGACCCCTTCCACTGGGGCATTTCCCGACGAAGTCTGGTAACTTCCCAAGCACTGGATCCCCTGTGCAGGGGGTACTTGCACCAATTTTTATACTGGTTGGTGCCCAGTGGTACGGAAGTACCTACCACTTTCTTGTAACCAATGATACGGTCCGGCGTGGTATTACGGTTTCCAGGAACCCCGCAAGGTAGTCGCCTGTTCTCATTTCAAACTGGTGGGTGGCCAGCGGCTGAAGTCGGGGAGCAGCAGCCTCCCACGTATGCTGCAGTGGTAGAGCGGGTCCAAGCCCTTTATCCCCTGCCGAGGCAGTACAGGGGGCGCTTGTACCCTTTTGACTGGTGGGTGCCCAGCGGTCCCTGACCCCGCCAGAAGGGGTCCGAGGGACCTCCCACATAGCCGTCCACGGCTGCTTGTGGTCAAGCTCCAAGCGTTTATTCCCACGTCCAAGGCGTCGAGAGGCTCCGGCGACGCTTGTAAAAATCGTCAAGCGCTTCCGCACATGTAAAAAAAAAAAAAGCTCCAGCGCTAATGCTAAAGATGAAAAGGCACCCTGCATGGAAGAGGTAACCGCGGCCACCAAATTCTCTTGAAGATATTATGAATAATTGGAGACTTGGCTACGCGTGTGCCACTTCTTCCCGAGACGAACTGCCGATACCGCCACCGCTGCCTCGAGTCGATGACGAAGAGCTGATGGGAGTTTACAATGCTGAGGATGACTTTGCAACCACCACTCGTCGGGAAGCAACTAGTAATCAGGACGGTGATTGCTGCTGCGGTGTTAATGGCGACGATTGTTAGCACCGCAACTACGCAAATAAACAATTATACTGAAACTTAACTATGTGTCCGGATATGCTCACCTACAACAGCTTTGCCATTCAAGTCTTGCGCGTGATTGCAACCTTTCCTGAATTTTTTCCCGGGCAACGTTCTATAGTATTTGAAAAAGGGGATACAACGAGAATGACCAAGCATTTGAAACTCCGCTGGGAAGCAACTAGTAATCAGGACGGTGATTGCTGCTGCGGTGTTAATCATTTCAATTGTCAGACGTTGTAAATATGTGTGTATTAAATGTAATTATGGTTTGTTTTTCCTTTGAGCATGCTGCAAGTCATCGTGACATATTTTCAACCCCGAAGCTTACGATGATGTTTCCTTCTTGAACACCATGGTGTGGACGTACGTTAACGGCTCTACCGGTGCAGTAGGAAACTGGGCTTCGGGATAACCTCGGCGCCACGTTAGTTTAAGCAGCACTTGGGAAGATAGTGTGGATATTCGCAATACAAAGACTCAAACGCCCCACTGACCCTGACTCTTCACTACAGCGTAACAACCACACAGAACATACAAAATCAAGACATCCGTATTGTCACAAATAGTTCACCTCACTCCAGTGCACGTGATCTACTCCCTGACAATAAGTTCATTCCTGTTCGTAAGTTATTTTTATAGCATAGCCGTTTTCTTATTTCATTTGCGAAATGCACACCCACTGTTTGACTTTATTGATACACTTTTTTTTACTAAACAAGAATGTGACCAAATGTGCAGCCCACCTGAAGTTCTTGCTACCTGCATCGCGCACAAAATATGGAAAAGTGACCTCTGCCTTTGCGGCCATTTCTTTATGGAATGACCTGCCTCTTTCTATTAAATCGGTGTTCTCATTGCCATCATTCAAAAATCCGCTTAAAGTGTTTCTGTTAAATTATTACGTGCCTGGTTTTGGATTTTTGGGTGTATAATCTAGAAAATTTTATTTTGATTGCCAATTTCCCGTGAACAAGAATTTGTTATTTTCCTTTTGTCCTTTATTTTTTTTTCTTTACATTGCTTTTTGTTGCCTGTTGTGTCACTTAGCTAATATTGATTACCCACCCCAATATATTGTATAATTGGTTGCCATTCACTCGTATAACGTGTTGCTTGTTTGCTTGGTCTAATTTGATGTTTATAAAATGTTTATTAGTATCCCTCGGGGGCCCCGTTAGAGTTTTTAACTTTGGGACTCTCGTTTGTATGATATTATTACTGTACTATTTTTTTAAAATCACTAATAAACTGAAACTGAAACTGAACCTTTGCTCACGTATGTGCATAGACTCCAAATTCATGGCAATGAGTCACCTAGATCTCTCACAAACGCATCATTCGCGAGTGCTAGTGCGTTTTCTGTTAAGTATATTGTACCAAAGATGTGTTGAGATGCAAGCAGCGCTCGCACTCTTCATTCTGAAATTGCATATGCTTGCCGATACAACTGACCGGCTCGTAACCCGGTTTCGCCGCCTGCGCAGTGCGAAACATGCTTGTATACAATACAGCTCTTTGTACATGCTGCCTTCCGCGCCCTACGCTGAGGTTATTTACAGACTACTACTACACTATCCTGAAGTGTAAGACGATTACTTCGGCTGCCATGATCTGTTTAGGGTGCTCGAGTCAGCACTTTTCAGACACAGCGTAATAAAGTAGGTGGGATTCTAATTACCACTGTGTTAGATCAGCTATGCACCCGGCTAAGGAATTTCATGCTATACTGCCGTTAAAGGTTTACCTGAGCGAACCCAGGATTCGGAGGAACAGAACATTCCTGCCTGGTCAGCGCTTTCGGCCTCGGATGTTCTGCTGATCGAAGAAGATCTCGAACATTGCCATTGTTCCACTTAACAGAAAGCTTTTACCCTCGTCCCAATCGAACCCGCATCGGGATCTTTTGAACCTTGTAGAGGAGAAGTGATTATAATGCCCATCAACCCCCTTCCATGAAAGCTTCACCATGCGTCGCCAAAGATTAACAGGTTTCCGCTGAGACTTTACACGCTGGTGTCCCTATCCAGTAACGCGGAGTGTTTACCGTAGCCGTCCGGGTCCACAACCTCAAGGGTTATTTGTACATTCAACGCGTTATAAGCTGCAGCTTGGAAAACGAACCGGAATAGCCTGAGTCAGGTTGGAGGACAAGTTAACATAAACAAATTCATAGTGGCTGCCACATTTGGCGTCATCAACAGCAAGATGTAAGGCGATACACCTTCTTGTCCGCACTGACATGAAAAGGCACGCACACCTACGTCACATGCGTTAAATACATGCGAAGCCGTGTAGTGCTCTGTTCTGAATTCTAGTGTAAAGACCGGGTGGCCTTGTTACATTGATGTTCCTTACCAGCGCAATCAGACACAGTGATCAAGATAATCGGGCCACGTAGGGAGTGTAGACACCCCAATCCCTGCCAACGACCGCCACGTTATCAGTCAAACCGCTGCCAAGAGATATATGCACCCGCCATGGCCTAAAAAGGAGGTTGCTGAAATTTGGCAGGTAACTCAGTTTTTCCGCAGCGAACCTTTGCAGCGCTTCTTGTAATCTGGACAGAATATCGACATCGTACCATCCAGAGAGATTCAAGCCAATACCAGCCAGTCGCATGCATACGATGGGCGCCAGAACACGCCCATCTCCTACTCCCTCCTTCCGCACACAGCTCGGACATCAAGGTTACAGTCTTGGCGGCAATGTCAGCCGCCTAGCCGACTGGGGGCGACGCGGTACGAAGGGAAGGAATTTGACCTTACAGCAGGCGAGACTGGTCGCCGGGCCTCCTCCGAAACCCTGAACGTGCCTGAGCGCGTGAGTATGTATGTGGGTATGCGTGCAAATTCAATGCGCATTGTTGCTTAGTTATTTCACATCCACAATTCTCAGCAAGTAAATAACTTAACACAATTAACTTGCACCCATGTACCATGTGTGTAAATAACTAAGAAATATTTCACACCCATGCACCGTGTGTGTGTGTGTGTGTGTGTGTGTGTGTGTGTGTGTGTGTGTGTGTGTGTGGTGTGTGTGTGTGTGTGTGTGTGTGTACGCGCGCGCGTGTGTGTGTGTGTGCGTACGTGCGTGCGTGCGTGCGTGTGTGTGTGCGTGCGTGTGCGTGTCTGTGCGTGCTTGCGTCCGTGCGCTGTTCAGTAAATTTACTCGAGAGCTTTCTCTTTCTCTCTGTGTGTGTTTCTCTCTCTCTCCCTCTCTCTCTCTCTCTGAGCTCTTTAGTATAGCTACGACACGAATGCACCCGTGAGGCATGTCTGCATTCCAAAAATGCAAGAAAGTCCTAAATTGTCGCACAGAATATTCTACAGTAACAACCGAATCCCACCACGAGTTCCCAATGTGCTCTAACGAACGTGCAACAACAGCTAATCCTGACGTCATTGCGGAGAGCTGATACGGGCGGTCGGTGTTGTGGCGTGACCTTTCGATCCAAATCTAGCGGCAGTTCTTGTGAAGAAGAGTCGACCGCGAAGATGGACGCGACATCCAGGGTGCTGTCGAACCGGCAGAGCATTGCTCTTTGAAGCACGGGCGGGGTGTCTGACAACACGGGCATACGCGGCTAACTACAGGCAACAGGATGAAACTAGCGGCTGCTACGGCAGCTATCGGGAAACCATAGAGCATATTGTCAGAGACTGCTCAGAGATACGATCGCTGCGGGACGATGGGGAAACGACGTTGACGGAGGCTTTGGGATTTGGTGTAAGGGGGAGCCGCAACTTGAGGGCCATACAGGTGACGAAGAGGCGCCTGGAGTGGTGGTGGAAGAAAAGGAGGGAGGAGAGTGGGGCTTAGGAAGAGTATATAGTGAATGAGATTCTAGAACAGAAGGGAGTTTAAAACCGGGGGAGGGGGGGAAGGAGGGGGCAAACCCATTACGTTAGTTAAGAGTACGGCAAATCAGAGGAATAACACAGGCAAGTCGGTTGCTGACAACCGACGTCCCGATACAAAGGCAGGGACTCTGATCATCATAATCATCCAGAGGCTCGCGCATGTGACATTTAAACCACGCTTGCGCAGTCGATAGTTATCTGCAAAGGCAGAACTCGTTCGGGGGCCGTAATGATTAAAGCAGTCTCCTTCAGTGAGTACGCTAACGCTATTTTTTCCTGTCGTTTCTGAAGGTTGCATAACTGTGCCTTTGCAAAAGAGCCGGAACCAGAGCTACTGGGGAACGCAACTATAGCACCGTTCGAACCCAAGGGAAATCCGAAAAAAACTGGCGACTCATGACAGCGAGGCTTAGCTGTTCGCGCGTCAGTATGCAGCTAACATGTCTATATTTATTTTATTACTGTGCCGACTGATATGCTGTCTGTGCATTGGTAGGGTAACTTGAAGAGTGTTACTAGAGCTGTGCAGACACAACTTACACACATTTTTCTTTTTGAAATCCATATCCTTCTTTGGATCGGTTAACCTGACTATTGCGAAAATAACGGACTGTTATAACTCGCGGTAGCGCGTGTGTCCTTCCATCAAAAAGGTCAAGAGAATTCTTGTTTGTAATCACACAATATTCTTTCTCTCCAAAAAGTAAGTTAAAGTTGTAATCTCAGTTGCCTGTTTACTTGTCTCTTTTGTGTTAAATTTTTTAAACTCGGCCGTCTAAGAAATGCCAGTTTACGTGTTTCTTCAACGCTAGGCATATATTCCTGCACATGCCTTCACTTACTTTACATTGTGCCGCTCATTCGAGCACTACAGCTGCAAGGTAAATTCCAGTAAACAGTCAAAATTACAACTCAAGTAGTAAAGATCATAATCAACCGCATGGGAAGTGTTGTCACTTGGAAAGCAACAATAGACAGTTCTTCAACATTGCATTATATATATCCTACCCATTTAACATAATATTTTATGTACTACATATATATTATATATTCTCTAGCACTTTCCTTAAGAACTATATATGACATAAATATAGGTCCTTGCTCAGAAGAGCCTTTGCGTGACATTCTAACGGCGTCTAAATGAGCTAATCTCACAATCAATCATTGTTGTGGTCATCTGTGAGGCAGATGATTTGGCTTCCTATGCGCGTGGGTTATTATTCTAATCTGAACAACTATTCAGTTCTCGTTCATGCTGTTAGTAAGTTCCCTTTAGAAAATGTTCACAATACCTGTACGTAGGCACCCCTTGAGTGGCGGTGAGCTCTGCGAAGAGATGTGTTGGACACTTGAACACGATGTCGCCCATCATCTCCGACAGGAGCTCTATAACCCGTTGATCGCTGTGCTTGACATCGTAGCCCCCAAAGTACGCCTTCGTCATTCTCCTTCCCGTCACCAACGGTACATCGGCGAAGAGCGACAGCATGGCCGTTATTGTCGCCCTGTAGTCCACCTTGAGGTTGTCCTTGAGGTCATGGTGGTGCTTGAGCACGTAGTGGAGGAAGCCCGTGCCCTCGTTGAGGTTGCTCCCGGCGAACACTTCTTTGACGTGAATATTCTTCCA
The DNA here is from genome assembly GCF_048455015.1 of Haemaphysalis longicornis. Lineage (NCBI taxonomy): Eukaryota > Metazoa > Arthropoda > Arachnida > Ixodida > Ixodidae > Haemaphysalis > Haemaphysalis longicornis. Next base: position 90,405,655 of record NW_027526361.1, read on the forward strand.
CGTGTCTAATGCGAGCGGGTCGTAGGGGAAGAACTCGTCGCCCTCCGTGAGCGAAAAGACGCGCTCTGGCAGTTTCAGCTTGTGCAGGATCCGCGTGATCTTGCGCGCCTTCATCCTCTTTAGGCACTTGATGGTCTTAGGAATGTCCAGATTCTCCTTCTTAATCTCGCCGTTATGACAGCCGAGAGCACGTGATGTGTCATAGAACCTGTCAGGACTATAGTAAGTTGATCCAGCAAGGAGTGAAATAGGCGTTCCGCTCTGCATGATGATGCGCTTGATGAGCCCCTTAGTCGCCGGTGATGCGGCCAGAAGACCAGCGGAGACGCCCCCCGCGCTGTGACCCGCCACGGTGATTTCATCCGGGTCCCCGCCGAAGTTGGCGATATTATTCTTAACCCACTTAAGAAAAAGCACTTGGTCCCACAAGCCCATGTTGCCCGGTAGTTCCGGAGTCTCCGACGTCAGAAACCCGAAAAAGTTCAGACGGTAGTTGAAGCTTACGGTGACAACGTTTGCGAGTCCTGCGAAGTTGCTGAGGTCGTAGAGAAATAGCGACGAATCGCCGAACTGAAAAGCGCCACCGTGTATGAATACCATGACCGGAAGCTTGGCGTCGCATGTCTCGCCCTTGTCAGGACAGCTTCGGGTGGGCCTCCAGACATTGTAGTAGAGACAGTCTTCGCTGGAGTGCGTGTAGTCGAGGATGATGTCCTCGTAGAGCGGGAAATCGCCCTGCGTACAGGGCGTGGGCTTCGCGCTCGCGTTGTACTTGCCTTTCCAGGGCTTCGCCGGCACTGGCTTCTCAAAACGAAGGTCTCCAACTGGCGGCGCGGCGTAGGGGACACCGAGAAATGCGTCCACTTTCTCGCTGCCTGCGTCCACGCGAACCCCTTCGACGAGCCCTGCGTTCGTCCGGACGACAGGCCTTGTGTTGGCGGCATCGCAGAGACCCAAAGCATAGCCTATGGCGGCCAACACAAGTAGTTGTCGCCTGTACGACGTCATTGTACCAGTGTTGTTGTTTTCTTAGGAGGCGGGTCACAACAAGCAGTGTAACAGCGACACAACACCTAGGACTTACGAGACGACGGGATAGCTCCGATCATCGCGCAGACAGAAACTGCAAATGCATTGCTGCACTGTTTATGAGACACCGGATAGGGGGGAGAGGGGACTAAAAGGGGTTCGAAAACCAATATTGTGAAGGAAAGGAGGGGGCATGAAGCAGCTTCCCGAATGTTGATTGTCTGGTCTATGCCGACAGCTGCAGCACTTCGAAACAGGTACAGTAGCCTGCGCGTCCTTCAGCGTTGCGTAGTTAGCGATCTAGTGGCCGTGGAAAGGCTCCGTCTGCAATCTTACATCACTGGCCTTGCAGGGGGCACTCTCAAGATACAAATCGTAAGAAGCCGAATATATAATAGTGGCTTCGTGTCGATATCGCGCAATAAACCTTCGGGGCCCAAATCTGTGCCAAGGCACTGGTTCGCATTCAAAACCAACGTAAAAGTGGTAAAATTAGGCAGCCGTACCATCCGCCATTGAGTTGTACGGCTTTTACAAAGATGTTATCTGCATTATTTTTCGGGGGATATGCTCTTGATCTTGGTAGAAAAAACGGGAATTATCGCTCCGGTGAGGTAAAGAGGTAATAGTAAAGAGCAACTATGCCGGTGTGTGTGTGTGCCTACGCTATTTTGTTTCCACGAATGTCTCCACGAATGGCATTGCCTGCGCCTTTAGGTATTCTTTGCGTCGACAGTCGCTAAAGTATGACCGTATATCATATTGGTTGGACCGCGTGTTGCCATGTAAAGTTTATTACGAAATATTTTCCAAATTTGAACAACCTTACCTGAAGTAAACAACATTTTACAGAGAGAGAATAACAACCGGTAATTCTCAAGGTAGAGGTTTGGAGGGGAGGTGGGGGTCATTTTTGCGTTGTTAGATATAATGCCTTACATTCCAAACCCAAACAACATATGTGTCGATATACTGGTCCTGTCAGGATTTCTAGCGTAGATATGCTGCCAATGGACCTCGTGTTTACTTTTTTTTTCGAATAGTTAATTGAGTTCACCACGGCGCACCTTCATACATATGAGCCTCGGGGTCAATATTAGCAGGATTGTTTTAGCCGAAGGCGTCGCGAAGTGTGCTCGCCAGCTGGTTTGTATTCACCATGTCCCACTTGGTAGCTGAGCCCTAACGTTCTTTCGCGGTTAAAAAAACTGGGACAAGGCCGCGCGCCTGCCTCCTCGGACCAATTAATTCTTTTTGGCTGTCTCAACGAGGCAACTGCTAACTGAATCTTGCACACTGCAGATGGCCTACCTTAACATGCATCAAGGCGGGATGAATGATAATGCCCTTGGTGATGAGCCTGTTTCACAAAAGTTTGCCCATTTCTTACCAATCCAAAAGCCACCAATGTGTGCCTTGGCTCCGAGTAAAGATTGGCAGTGGAGCGTTGCAGATAAGGGGAGGACGCAGCGGCAAAACGTGAGTGCACGTATCAGTGCGCTTCCATAATATGAGCCCTTTCAGCGGCAGCCACTGACTGGGTGGCCACCAAGAAATGTTGCCGTTCGTGGTGCGTTGGAAAAAAAGTGGAATGATAAGCCACGGCCGGGCTGGAGGAGCGGCGGGCGCGCAGTTTCATACGGCCTGCGCTTCGGGTATAGTTCCCACCTTTCACCGCCGCTAGTTCGTGGCGCTTCGGACCAACCCTCGCCAGTTGACCCACAGCACGGGCGGGGTAGAGGAGCGGTGCGCGCGGATTTGCCGCTGCCCTAGCCCTGCCGTGGCTACAGGTGATACCTGCCAGTGTTAATTTACATGGGCGTTCTTAAAATAGTTGATTCCTTACCCCCTTCTGAATTTTCGGTCTATTAGGGTCAAACAGCCTAACATTATCATTCGGAAGCGCCGAATCAAACATTTGAAAGAAACATTTCAACGCGGGGCGCATGACGAAAAATATGCGAGGTCTTCATATCTTATCAGCGACTGTATTATATGAAAATGGTGAGACAGGCAAATAAACACGGCACTTTCCGTGACTGAAATATCATTTCTTATTTTTTTATTTTTCCTTTCGGATGATGTCTTGGTTTGCACACGCACAGGGCACGACCAGTGACGCGAATGATTTCCCGTCGAGGGAGATAGGGTTATCGCTTAGCTAAACGTGATTCTGCTATTCACGCTCCGGTCGGGCTGAGCGGCCCGCCGGCAGCGAAGCGCACTGTCAAAAACACACAGCTGCTCGGCCAGAAGCGATGCGTCGACTAACAGAAAGGCGGGTTGGAAGGGCAGAGGGTTGGTTCGAAGCGCCCCCACTGTAAAGAATCTGCTGTATTGGTTCCTTCTTGGGTGCGCAGGCCGTATGAAAGTGCGCGCTCGCCGCTGGTCCAGTCCGGCCGTGGATAAGCTTACTTGCTCCAGCTATCATCGAATGAGCATTATGCCCGGTTCAGACTGTTGCCGCAACTGTCGTAATAGAAGGACGTCATTTCACGTCTCAGCCAACCGAACTGCGTGACACACCGTTTTGTTTACGTCCATAGCTCACGATATGGCTGTTACGTCCATAGTCTGAACATAGCCTTAGGCATAATTCTGTGTCTTTTCGTGAGCGATGCCGCAAGCTTGCCCGGAATCGATATTTGATCTAACCACTGCGATCAGCCATTTCTGTATGTCGCTGAGGAAAACAATAATTAATATTTTCCTACTGATTTTCTGTTGTTACTAATAGTTTTTAATCGCGACAGCCTGACATGGCCCGTTCTGCAAAAATGCAGCGTCCGCGCTGTCGCTGTTGTTGGCGTACATGTGTTGGCACCAAAAATCTCATTGGTTGAGCCGCCGAGTTACGGACCTAGAATTCTTACACATACACCAAGTGGATCGGACAGCGACGATGGCAGCTGCCATTAGAAGCTCGCGGTCGATTTACCGATTCCCACGTGGGTTCGACGTCCAATTGGCCACTGACGCTGACACCTGAAGTCACAGAGCTTGAGAGGGAACAAGCATGTTTATTGCAAAAAGGATTGGGGAGGACGCTTACGACCGATTCATCAATTCGCATTTGATGTCTGAACGTCAACATACCCACCCACAAATACAACATACCCATGAGAGGGTATCGACCAGGGCCAATTTTAGCCCCCGTCAGAGGTTCGTGGCCGATTGATATGAACGTACTCATAACGTAAAATGAATAAATATATAAAGCTATGGCCCGGCTCACAGGTAATGAAACTCACGTGCGTTTAAATTTTTGTCGCGTGTCTTGTTTTTACATTATTCGCAATATTATATCCCGCTTTGGTACTGTGGGTATGGGGTTTGATACCCCCGCCCCCCTACCCCGCACACTGAGAAGTGCTCTTTTGAGGACAATAGTCTTTCGTCGGCCACTTAAGGCAGATAATTTCGGTCTGTATATTTGTCTGTTTGTCTGCTCGTCTTTGTTTGTCCGTCTGTTCCTCGATTCAGCCACCTGGCCAAAACTTGGCTGAATTCTTGAACGACAACTTTAATATAGCTCCAAACCACTAAACCTGGAACCTACGCATATTTGAGGCAAAACATCAATACATAACTGCTATTTGCGGTGTTCTTGAAAATAAAAATACATGCCTACTGAATTTTTGCGACAGAAAAAAAAAGTATTGAAAACAATGCATTGACGGAAAATAACAAAAAGCGCGCCCGCATCCCGCCGCCTGATGGCTGTCCAAGTGAAACAGTAGCGAAAGGTTTCAGTGGACGTCGCGCGAGCAGGGGAAAGCGGGAAATTTAATTTTACTTCAGCAAACCTCGATCGCGTTTGTCCTAACAGGAGCGAGACGGGAGAGGAGGAGCTTGAGGGGTTGGAGGGGGACAGAGGAAAGGCATTTACGTGGCAGGGACGGCAGAAGACGTTCGTCTTTCGAGTATGCATTTGCAGCGAAGCGATCAGATATGCGACCATTTTCTTTGCCAGCGGAGCTGTTGTACAAGCCGTAAGTTCGCCGTTGCAGGAAAAAATACCAATAAAATGCCGAGCGCTCGTGAGCGCGTGCCTCGCGGCGACCGACGAGCATTCCCGCCACGCGCAGTGGCTTCAGCAAAGCAAAAAAAAAAAAAGAATAACTGGCCAGAATTACGAAGGGCGGGAAAATGCCGAGCACTCATAAGCGCGGGCCTCGCTGCGACCGCCGAGGCGCTTTCGTGAAGCGCTACCGCGCATGTAATCTTTGGCATGAGGAACACCATGACATCGATGCATATGACGATGACTACTGCTGGCACAGTGAAAAGCAATGACGAAACATGTAAATAAACAATTCCAAACTTGTACAAGTGTGTGGTGCTGTGTCCTTCAGTGCTCACGCGTAAAAAAATACTGCAGCTTCGCTATGTTTCAAGCCTTGCGCTACTTAGGCCGTTTTCAGACTGTTGCCGCAACTGTCGTAATACCTTTAAAGAATGACGTCATTTAACGTCTCAGCTAACCAAACTGCGTGACATGCCGTTTTTTTACGTCCATAGATCACGATATGGCTTTTACGTCGGTAGTCTGAACATGGCCTTAGTGCAAGCTTCGCCAGTTGAGCTGGTGGAAGTCTGCAATGCTGAGGATTACTTTGCATCCACCACTCCCCGCGAAGAAGACGGCGACCTCTTCGATGTAGACGACGACGATTACTAGCATCGCAACTATGCAGTGATACTGAAACTTGAGTCCGGCAATGTTCGCCTACAACAGCTTCGCCATTCAAGTCTTGCTTGTGAGTGCGAGATTCGCTAAATTTTTTGTCTCGAACTTCCTGCCACGTACGCATGCTCGCATAAAAATTGATAGATTTTTAGAGTACAGCCGGTAAAAGGCTTGTCTATAACACAGCTTTCGTACTCTCAGCCCTATCCTGCCCCGCCGGAGCGGGATTTGAATAAAACTACTGCGGAATTCTGAAGTCTTAGCCCTTCGCTTTTGCCTCCGACATGTTTGGAACGAGTATGTTTCGGCAGTTTTCAGATGTAGCTGGTTGAAGTTGAAATCGCTGTTATAGACAAGCGTTTTACCAACTGTACTGCGAAAGACAAATTGTACTTGATGAAACCCGTGCGTGCACAGGAAGGGCTTCGGTGGCTTGCTTCGACACTTGACAGCGACGTGGTTGCTTGGGAGACAGCAACCCTAGCACAAAGAATTGACAGAGAACCCATAATCTGGAAGGGCCGCATATCATACCAATTAAAGGAGGAGTTCATTTGAACCCTTAAACCTACGAAGTAACAGCTCTCAAAGGTATGGGATCATTAGTTCGAAATTCGAGGCCTTTGTCAATTTCATGGTATGGTTGCGCGGTTTTTAAATGTGCGTGACTTTGCAGCGTTTCTTCTAGTACTCTCCGCTCTTTCTTTTGTGAGGGTGTTGCTGTTTCATCGCAACTATACAATTGTTCTCGCCCACATTTGGAATGTGCACACATTAGGCGAACACCACTTTTATCTCCGGGACGACAGGCAACACCATCATTCAGGGCAATTTTTATTTCAATTTCCTTTACCGCTTACGTCTTTCGTGCAGTGTGAAATGAATCCGCGTCGGTTTGGGCTCGGGAGAGGAGAAAATGGAAGCAAGTACGGGAGATTATACGTGTTCGTCGTTGCCTGTGAGCCAAGAGCGGTACTTTCGGGGTCTTACACTGATCAGGGTTGGGCCTCGGAAACAACGAACATCGAGAGACGGGAACACGGATGCGGAAGTGACCGCACGCTGCCCTGTTTACCGGCTCAGTGTACCTGTAAATAGCGGCACCGTGCAGACGATAAAAAGCCAGGAAACGTTTCCGACAAGGCAAACACTCGAGCCACGTTGGTGCTCACCTCCAGCTTTGCACTGTCGTGGGGAACGGCGGGGCTATATAAGCAAGTGTTTCAAGGAGCGCTTTCTTTGGAACTGAAGGGGCAGACATGTGCAGTCTAAGAACACCAACAACATCTCAAAAAAAAAAGTTTTGAAGGGCGTTGGATTGTGTATTTTGTATTCCAGCTTCCTCTAACATTGTGCAGTACCACAATTTAGCGCGAGCTTCGGCGTAACCCCAGTTCATTTTCCTCTTTCGTATAAGCAAAACACGTGCAGTTCTAACAATGGTATGTAAATGTTGACTCGCTGGAAACTACGCTTCAGGTTTTTAAACTGTCTACGTTGAAGTTTTGATGCGCTAAACGACCCGGCAAAGAGTAACTTGTGTAAAAGCGTGGTCATACTCCCATTTGTAACGGGCATACGGAACTTCGCCGGTATATGGCCGCTTCCGTGGCAATTGCGCTGACTGCACTGTAGTTTTGCGATATTCCCCCATTATACGGGACCCCATTAACCTTTAAAGTTTCGCCTCACAGGTTCGCTCGAACAAGCCAGGTTATTACGCGGCTGACGTCGTGTCACCGTACAGCAGAATGGGCTACCAGAAATACCTTTGTTAATGCGGGGGAGGCAGAGTGTGGGTTCACGAAAGAAATGATAAGCTCCTTTTCATCATAAACGCATACCCTCAAAAAATATTTCAGTGGGTCTGCTTTGCTTTATCAAGGTTGACTCCCCCCGCACTGGTTCTAGGAAGACCAATTTGTCGAGTAAGGATGCCCGACATACGATTTGACTCAAAAATGTGGTCTGAGCTGGGGTATCACACGACGCCAAATGCTATCCTAGCATTGAGCAATGTCACAGCGCAGAGCGCAATTTTCCCGTTGAAACTGTGTGCTGGGCCTCTCATTAGCCTTAATCACTGCTTTGGTGGAAAAGATTTACCATTCGTGTGCGCTTGGAGTGAATCAGACGTACGAGCATTTTTAAAAGCGTACTCTCGCGCACAATGAAGCGAAGAAATCGCAGTTGCAGCTTTTGCGAAGTACATTGCGTCAGGACGCTCGCACTTCAAATGACCCTTTCTAGGGACCAGTAACCATCATTTGACATCACGAGGATTTTAAGTGCAGAGTACTTCAGGCGCTCGCCTTGTCGTCGTAGATCGCTCGCTGGACGCAAGTAGAGCAACGGGGCGTTCCGTTGTAGCGCTGTCGTTCACGGCGTACCCCAGAGGCTTCGAAAGCCAGGCGGTTTATACAGGGTGATCAAAGTTGCGTCGACAGGTTTTTTTTTTTTAAATGGGCTCTTAGATTTACGCGAAGACGACCTCTACAGTAAGATTATGCTGCCAGGGGGACACCTAAATAGGAGGTAATTATTGATATCAGAGGAGTCATTAACAAAAATTGATTAATTAACTTTTTAGTGGCTACAGTAACCAGGCATGTTTGTATTGGAAAGTTAGACGCAATCATGTTTCTACGCAGTTTCAATTGACAGAATTCTTCTAGCGCATTTGTAGTCCGAGATATCAAACGGCGAAGTTTAATTGCCGTTCGCATGATTACGCATGCAAGACAGTCTGCACGCAAGCAAAAAATGGCGCGTTAGAAATGACGCAAAACAGCTCCAGCATACGAAATTAAAGCAAGCACAAAAAGAACAGAAGTCCGTCTGGCCCAGTTTGAGGCAGGGGGGCGCGCGAGCACTGCAAAGGTGGGAAATTTTAATTGCGTGGGGTGGTGGCAGTGAGCGGACAACGGCGGTACAGCCCGTTATGGCGAATCACTGCTTTTCACTTCCGACCGCTTTCACAATGAGCGGAACGACAATAATTTTTGCGTCGCCTTGAATAAAAAATTTCCACCATCTTCCCGCGAGGGGAACCATGGGGTAGATGCGACGCATCGGGGGTTTCCGTTGCGTTTCCGTTATGTTAGAGTATCTATTGTTGTTGTGTGTCCATATTTTACGCAGCATGTTCACCCCCGATGCGTCACATCTACCCCATGGTTCCCCTCGCGGGAAGATAGTGTAAATTTTTTACGGTTGCGCCGACCACCGCGATAGCAGGCCTGTTAGTCTCCATTCAAATCATCGGTGGTCATCGGAGGATGTCATCGGCGGAGCGGCGGTGGAACGACTGAGCGGAGCGGCGCAGTTACCGCGGTTATATGAAGCGGAATGAGAGAGAGCAGCGCATAGCAGCGCGTGCGCATGTGTTAACCGAGCGCAAGCTGCATGCGCGCTAACCCGCACCCACGCACAGCTGGCACGGCGACGGAGCGAGCGCCGGCGAGCGCTAACACGCAGATGGCGCTGCGGTGAGAGCGGCGCTAGCGCGCAGTTGGCGCGGTGAGGAGAATGGGGGAAGGATGCGGACTACGCCAAACGACGCCGGAGGGACAAGGCGAGTGAAAGAGATGCGTCGTATCTAATAGGCATGTATTTTCACTCTTCAACTATAGCGATCAGCAAAATCTGGCTGATGCTCTTGTATTTCGTTTTGTTAGTTTGTAGGGTTGGAGAAGTTAGAGGAGGCGGTTTACAGGGGCTCAAGAATTCACGAGCAACTAAACGAAGGGGGTAGAGAGAGGGAGAGAGAAAATTATTTGCCCTTTTGTACGGCCTCCTCACTCCAAGGGGCTACTGTATTTCCTCATTGGTGGGTTTGAGGGGACAGTACAAACGTAAAATTGTGTGAACCGACAGCAAGCGGTGGGACAAGCTGCCGTTACTTACTTTTCGGCTTCGCTAGGTGGGCAGGGTCTCCACCTCTAGTTACTTCTAAAATCGGTGCGTAATAGCCACATTTAACGTATCCATTTCCTCTGTAGGTGCGCAGCTTTTATGGGTCCTCCTCGGTACCCTTCCGCGTGCGTACAGACAATGTTATCGCATCGCTTGTCCATAAGGGACGTTCTCCACGACGCGTCCTTCGACGCTAGTGTAATAAAAGAGACTAAGAGATTTGGGGAAACGCATATTTGTGGCAGCGTGCTCAATGCACGGAGACCATATTCGAAGCTCAAAAGCAGTACAAGGACAGTAATTCAGAAGCAGGAACCGACGAGGAAGGCACTGTCTAAAGGAGGCGGGTCGTCCGACGAGATGTGACGTTCCTCATCGTCATCGTTGGCCTCGCCATCGAGCTGCCGCCCTAAAGGGAGGTAATGGAGATCTTGAGCAAGGGGAAGGAATGTTGTAAGCACCTTCGATAGGACGACCCGAAAGGTGAACTCATATCGCGACAATTAAAATCTTCTCGTACAGAGATTTGATTTAAAAATAGAGCGCGACTTGGATAACGACAGTAAATAAGGATGACGGGACAAGTGCTCGCTTGTTTGAGCGGATTAGAATTCTCGGCAGGAGTGGCAATAAAGTGGCGAGGGAGCTCTGGGAAGAGTTTTATATTAAGCAGAAAGGGGACAAGCGCGTCAGCGATACATCTGTGCTTTTGCGTGCCAGCGAGTTTGAGTTTTTAAAAACGCCACTTTGATCTTGTCCCCTGTTTGATGCCTTCCATTTTGTGCACCCTAGTGCGCATGCTCCAAATGGTACATGCATAAATATGAGACGATGCTTCAATAAATGTTAGCTGCAAGTGAGCGCTTGTACCATCGTCCTCCTTTACTTTCGTTGTCCAAGTGGCGCTGTATTTTTCAATCATAATGCACCAACTTTCCCAACAGGTTTGTTTAATGTCGTATACAGAGCTCCTTTTTACTACAGCGAACGCTGAAAAGTGAAAAATATCGGCCATGTAAGAAACATGATTAGTATTCGTTGAATAATTTGAGAGCGGAAATAGGTGAGGTCTAAGAAAAGATGCAAAAGCGAAGTGTAATATTCACCGGCTACTGAAGTTTCGTACATAGGAAACGTGAACGCCTACGTAGACAAGAAAGCAGACATTGTTTTGACAAGCTAGCGCAGACTGACGACTATGCCACGTGTTTCTTTTCCTAACCATGTTACTGCCCGAACAGACCCCTCTGTCATGATGTGACGAAACACCAAGGATTATTTGAGTAATTGGTGTTTCATTAAATATACTTGTAACTGATGCGTACAAAGAATATAAATGATGAGTTCTGTTAAGCTGTGGCTACGAACACGTCTACTTACTCTGTCGGTAGCTCGGTACTTACCGCGGCAATCGGAGAGGACTGAAAAACTAAAATACCCTCCACACACTGTTTTTAATAGAAGCTTAGTAATACAGCCACACGATTTTTTAGAGCAGCTACTGGAACTTATTTCAATTAGGTGATGTGTTGTGTCCACGGTAAATTTCTGACGGCTTGATTATGGGGCATGTTCCGTAAATTAAAGTTCTTCCGAACATTTTTTTTAGCAAAAATATTTTTTCCCTAGAAGTAAAGAACCGTAACACCTGTACTGATGTTTAGATAAACGTTAAAGGAAACATAGATGTATAGCATAGCGGTTCACTGCCAAAGCTGACTACATTTTATGTAATGCATTGCAAATCTTTTTGTCCGTGCCATACAAGAATAAGTCGTCCACCACCCGAATTTACGTGCAGTTTATAAAACACCATATTGGTGACTAATTTTTTTGTGAAACCAGTTTTTATTACCAGCAATGGTTTTTATTCCAATTAAAGTCATAACAAACTGAAACACGGTACACTACACATTGTCATTTTAAAGGGACCCTGCAACAATTTCTCAACTTTTTTTTTTGAAATCTGTAATGCTTGCAGAACGTAGTTAGCCAAATAACCCAGTAGTTAGATTAGGGTGTCGCAAAGTCCCTGAGACAAAATTACTGCTCTATGCCCCCCAGATAACTTGTAAACTCGCTCAAAAGATTTTTCTCTCTTTCCCGGTCCTGACGTTCTTCGACGGCTAGAATTACGTCACTAAGGCCATGTAGCGGCTGTTGGCCAGTTTTCCTTCAGTTACAGCCATGAACGCTTTTCGATAACTTTAAAAAAAAGCAAAAAAAAAAAAACAAAGCAGAAACTGAAGGCGTATCTGGTGCGACAAGCGTATCACGCGGTGTCGCTCCGTGCGGCGATAACTATAGCTCTCGCAGTGGTTCCAGACAAGCAGGAAAGAGTGAAAGCGCTTATCTAAAGTGTTGCAGGTTCCCTTAAAACCAGGTGAACCTACCTCACCCCCCTCTTTGGCTTTCCTCTGCATTTCTAACCCCTCGTATTTTATGCCCTCGGTTCTAGTTGTAGGGTTGCGCTATCTATTTAGTGCTCTTGCAACCGTATCAAGAAAACCGTCACTGCCCTTCACCGCGCCGCCGTTTTCAAAAGTGCTATGCACACATATTAACCGTTTGGTATCACACAAACGTAAACGATCATCACTTTCAAAGCTTTCGGCATTTAATGAGTGATAGGGAGCAGTGCACGATAGAATAACCGAATTATTTTCACGTCATCTTACTCAAATCTTTGGGTTATTTTAAATCTCCGATCTCATATTGGCAATGTTTGTGCAAATTTATTTTTGATCATGCAAGCTTTTTGCAAGCAGATTTAAGTCTTCACAGAAATAGACTCATTCATTAAAATCTTCCCGAAATAAAAGAAATGAGCTATAATAATAGAGACTTATAGCAGACCGATGAACCGGTCCCGGTATGGTACCCGGTAGGCGACCGGTGCCACTGCGCGTGCGCGGAGGCGAAAAAACTGGTTATGCGCATGCGCAGGCGTACCGGGTACAGTAGCGGGAGCGTTTCGCCGGTCTGCTATAACTCCCTAATTACTGTTTAAGTCGCAAAACATTGAACTGACGTTCTCTACAGCATGGACCTAGTGGCTATTTAATCCTACATCAGTGATGCATTTGTTCATAAGCAGCATTGTTTATCAGTTTTCTTCGACCTCCAGAAAGCTTACGACACAGCCTGGCGTTACGGTTCTTTGTGATCTGCGCCGCCTTGGAGTTTGTGGAAACATGCTGAACAGTTTGAAAGATTACCTTTCGGAGCGCACCTTTCAGGTTAGGGTTGGAAATGTCCTCTCGAAGATATTCGTCCAAGAAAATGGAGTTGCGCAGGGAGGTGTGCTCAGCTGCACCCTTTTTAATGTTAAGATGAATTCTTTAGGAACTGCACTGCCTCGCTCCATATCCTACTCACTATATGTTGATGATGTGCACATTGCCTTTAAATCATGTAATATATGTCCATTTGTGAGAGGCAAATCCAACTATCTGCCAACAAACTTACAAAATGGGCAGATGAGAATGGCTCCTGTTTTAACCCAGAAAAAAGCACGTGTGTGGTCTTCTTTAGGCAGCGTGGTATCCGCCCAGATTCTGTTATTAAACTCAATGAAACACCCATAACAGTAAAAAAGGAGCACAAGTTCCTTGGGGTTGTGCTTGATGACAAGCTTTCATTCATTGCACACCTCAAACGCCTTAAAGTTAAATGTTTGGATACAGTCACGATCCTGAAAGTCCTCTCACACCAGTCTTGGGGTCCTGACACAAAGTGCCTATTGGCCTTATGCAATAGCCTTGTGAGGTCCCGCATCGACTACGGGTGTCTTGTTTATCAATCTGCCGCGAGAACAGCACTAAAGATGTTAGACCCTGTCTATCATCTTGGCCTTCGTCTGGAACGAGCCCTGTTTTAAGCCTGTATGTGGAAGCCAATCAGTGGTCTCTTGAAACACAGCGGAAGTACACTGGGTTGAATTATGCTCTAAAAGTGACATCCTTGACCGGACACCCGAACAGCACTCTAGGTAACCAGGCAATCAAGCTTTTTGATAAACAACCTGCCATGGCTGAGCCATTTCTTCTGTCGGTGAGGCCACTGGCCACAGGCCTGGGAATATCCTTCACTGACGCTCAGAAAACCAGCTTTGCTGACTTTGTCCTTCCATGGGATCTCTGCCCTATCTCTTATGATCTCTCTTTTATGAAGATTGACAAAAGAACCGCTCCAAAGGAATTAATTATGCCGCATTTTTTGTTTTTGCAGAACAAGTACAGAGCTTCTGAGTTCTACACAGATGCTTCCAAGTCAGCTGGTGCAGTATCATGTGCTGCACATGATCCAAACTTTTCCACGTCAAAGACTATGCCTGAAGCCACATCTATATTCACTGCTAAAACACACGGCCTTGTATTGGCTGTAGAATATATTATTGAGAACAATGTCCAAAAGTCAGTGATATTTACTGATTCTCAAAGTGCTGTGCAGGATTTAGCGTCAGGAAAGTTACAAAAAAATCCAGTCTTTAATCAATTGCTAAAACTACTGTGCTCAGCCCACAAACAAAAACTTGAAATCACAGTCTGTTGGGTCCCAGGTCACTGCGGCATAGCCGGAAATGAGCAAGCAGACAGGAATGCTGTAACTGCAGCTCTTCGGAGGGACCTAGATATTCAAAGCGTCCCGTACGAGGATCTTAAAGCGTACGTACGCAAGAGGCTGCTTGACCAATGGCAGGAAGATTGGAATGGACAAACAGCAAACAAATCGCACATGGTAAAACCCAAGTTAGGTAGATCGATCCGTGAGAAATGGGACAGGATCACAGAGGTTATTCTTTGTAGACTGCGCATAGGCCATACCCATGCTACACATGCGTACCTATTGAAAGGAACAGAACAGCCACGCTGCTTGAGGTGTGGAGGGTCGCTATCAGTCATTCACGTACTGGTAGAATGCAAACTACTTGAACCGCAAAGAAAGCTTCATTTTCTAGAATTGTACACACGCATGATGCCTCAACACCCATTGCTGTTTTTATCAGATGAGCAATTTTAAATGCAGAGTTCCGCGTCCGCAGCAGGTGCGCCTTTCCTTCCATCCTCTCTCTCAACAGCAGCTGGCACGCGCATGCGTCGTAGTCAGCCCGTTCGCTCCGTCGTGGTCTCGGCGTAACAGGTGCGTGATAGCAGCGCGGTGGGGCTTGGAAGGGCGCGCGCTGCTTGCGCATGCGCGCTCTCCCCCCCCCCCCCCCCCCCCCCCGTATTGCTCTCCCTCTACTGCGCGCGCTGCAAATATAGCGGCTAGCGGTCGCTCGTGTTTCAGTCACTGCGTTGCTCCTTCCTTCCTTGGTTGACGCTCGTGCCCACGTTTACTCGTGTCTGCTACTCCAGCATCACGGAAGAAGCGATGGAAGCAACACTGCCTTCAATCAGTACTGAGGCCCCAATGCTCTGCATTTACTCGTGTTCCCCTCGCGGGAAGGCGCGGGAATTTTTTTCTTGTAATTCGACGGTTCGAGAAACTTTCGCGCAGAGAGCTAAACGCCCGCAGAGCGGATTCCGGGCTATTTCTCTGTTAACCGTGTTTTTAAGTACCTCTCAAACGTAGATATTTTAAGGTATGTGTCATATCACCCGTGAGCCGCGCCACCATCGCACGCTAGAACCCGGTAGGACCTCTCACTGCTACCGCAAAGACGGGGGCAAGGGGTGCACGTAGAAAATTCCTGACATAGTGACAATTGTTTTTACTTGGCCCTCTACACCAATTCTTTTTTTAACAGAAATTTGAGATACCTTTTATTATGTATTCTGTGCTTCATATTCCCGCTTGAATAATCCTCACCATAGTACTGGCGCTCTTTGGCCTTGATGCCCTTGCGCCAAGAAAACCTAACATCATCATCATCTCTACAGCATGTCTTGTGCAATCTTTAGTATATTAGAAACAAAAACACCCTGACTTGCTAGTTACATGCGGACGCATGAAATTCAAGCCATTTCCAAAATCAATAAGTAAGTTGTTACGAATGATTGAATTAAATAATTAATCAATATTCATTTAAAAATGGGTGCTGTCGGTAAGATACCTTCCCGGTGGATGCGATTCTTAGTCCAGGATCGCCCGGCTTTGGCTGGCTGCGCGGCGCTATTAAGACACAGGAACAAATATTTGTTTCTAGTACTATGGACAATTCGGTATGTATTTCATTCATTTATTAACTACGTAAGAACCAAGCATAAGAAGTCGATTGTTTATAGGGCAATGGCAGGAAGTGTTCGCTGAAACCCAAAGCTGTGAAAATATTTCCCATCGAAAATATTATCCGCACCGTAACATCATTGTGTTGGCCTCACCCAGCGAGTTCCGACGAGACCCAGTTTTTCTCAGGATAATTACAGCAGTTGAGCGAACAGATGCGGCCTATCTTTTACTGCGATCAACATGATCCGCGCATTCCAGTAGATTGACCGATTTCCCTCATTATCGAGCGCCACACTAGCGACTACAGAAGGTTTTCCGGAAGAAAGGGCTTTGCTCAGAAGATATGAGGGCACGTTAAATTAGAGGGTCCACGACTGTCTTTAAGCAATCTATGCTATATAACGTCGACTAGAGGCAAAATCAGACAGGGCACAGGAATAGTTGGGTTTTACCCGAGGTGGTGCGCAGACTGGGCTAATGCGTACATACGTGGTCATATGTGAAGCAAAACGCAAGTGTGAACGGAAATAAAACCAAAGTGAAGTGTAGGTTTAATACACTTGAAATATGTCTGCGGATAAGCGGTGGTTCATTATAAGACGGCCCTTCTTACGTGCTAAGAGGTAGCCTCACTCTGCTATGATCTGTAGAAACCGATTTGCAGCTACGTGCGGTGTCTGTCCATGCGAACTTAAATGTAAAATTGAACTTTCAAAGTTTGTGTGCTGGACTGTCTTACCATCAGCTACCATGCAGCTACTTACCGGAGCAATATGGTTTAAAACCAAAAGTACTCTCTATCCGCGCGCATTCGCCTCGGATACGTTCAGTTTGCTGCTTACTTCTTTCCTGCCGTTAAATTATTCTGAAAAGGAAAATTCTGCGAATGTGTGAAAATTTCAAAGGGGATAGGCGCTATCTAAGAACACGACCACTCTTCATTAAATACAACGTGCTGAAAGTTGACCAAGTTTATTATTTTAAGCTTCTACAGTTGATTTACAGGAGCGGGATATATAAATTACCACCTGAAAGTGCAGGAGAATATAATATCCGGAATCCAAAACGAAGGGCATTGCCTACAAGGACGAATTACGGCCAGCAAACTATTAATTTTCAGTCTACTATAGTGCTAAATATGCAAGAACTAAGCGTGAATTTTCCTGACGTCCCATCCACTTTTAAAAACAAGTGCAGGACGCTTTCAGTAAAGAGAGAGAGAGAGAGAGAGAAATAATTATTTATTGGAGAGTTAATGTTTCTGTGTTGACTCGGTAATCTCCGCCTTTATACAATGCACTTGGGGTGTTTTATGGACTAGAAAAAGGGGATCAAAACAACTTTGAAATACTTTGATATCTGCCGATATGCATCGCCCTGAATGAACCTCAGTACAAATTATATCTTTTGGGTTGTGTATATCTGATACGGTTTACGCTGTTGTATTTCCTTATGTGTTTGTAACTGGCAAGCTAATTAAAATTTCTGCGTGAGGGTCGTAAGGCTCGTAATGTGTAAACTGATAAATGCTCATGTTCATGTTTTTATCTTCATTTGCAGAAATATTCTGCGTTACTTTGTTGAATCTGATGAATGCACAGTTTCAATGTCTTCCTTTCTGCAATATGCTGCGAGTTACTCTGATAGAACTGTTTAGCGTATTAACTGAATTGGTGTATTAACGTGGGAAGGGGTCCAGGACCCCGTCAGGCGGTTCTTGCATTTAGACCTGGTCTCCTGTTAGACATGTACACTGCTGAAGAAATAAATAAAGAAATAAATAGTACAAAAAATTCCTGTTGGTAACATCCGAGCGCATTGCATAGTTGCGCAACATAACACTTCTCAGCAGAACTTTATCAAACGCGTCCCGCTGGTGTGACTGCGAATGTTGGAAAAAAGAGGCTTTTATTGTCAATTTGAAGTACTACAGTGGGAACTATTTTTATTAAGAGGGACACTTACGGACGTATAGCCAAAGTCTAAGGAGGCTTAGTTCTCACCAAGCAACGGGTAGCAGCAATGCATTTATTTACAAAACGTGACGGAGATGACCTCTACCAAGGGCAAGATTACTTGCTGTGACTTAGGTGGAAGGGCGATCGATGTGAGGAACGAGCAGTCTCTTCAGGCTGGTCTCATGTGGCTTGCAACGATGCAAGTGCTGAAACAAGTATGAATAGAATCCGGTAAGTTTATTCGATTCGATATCCCCTTAGCAAATGCATTCGTCCGATGCTTGCGCCTTAGGACATCTAAGAAGTTCACGTAGACTATTGTGGATTTAAAACGAACGGGTTAAACAAATTCGCAGCAGATGACAACGCACCTTATTAGCCGACTGATTTTTGTGTGTGAAGTTTGGATGGCTGATTCCAGGTGCGCCTTAGAAGACTAAACCGGCAATGGAAATAAGGGACGCTAATTTATGTACACGAGTGCAGCGGAAATAACGTCAGGCAAGAATTTTAGTAGTGTACGTAATTATCTCGATCATTTGTAACCTAGTCCTGTGAACGTTTTGTTGTTGGGTCCGTGTGCCTGAATTTCTAAAAAAGAAAAAAAAAGGCCCTAGCATCATTTTAAAGCTCCTGTTGCGGCAAAGGTGTACTGGCGTCACTTCCGTGACGGATATGAAGTCAGTGAAATCTCGCGGTTTCGCGGCATAAAACACTTTCGTGTTAAAATATTAAACCCGAAAAGTTGCTTCCCCGCAAGAAGACCCTGTGTGCAGGGGTGCACCATTTACAGGCCGCTCTCTTCGTTGTATTAGTGTCACGGATATGACGTCAGTTAAACCTTTGTGTATCCGGGAATAAAACACTTTCGTGTTAAAAAGGTACCTCAACCGACAGCGGATGAGATCTTTCATAATGCATGATTTACGAGATGATGGCGGCACTAACATCAAATAGACGCTTTGATCTGAAGAGAATTTTTGCGATATCGCTCTTTCCAGACAGAACAACCTCATGGGCCAATAGATTCACAATTACTGACCACATTTACCATGAGCCTAATTGAAGAATTTAAAAAACTACACACTGATTGTGAGTAAACTTAAAAATTAGGAAACTGGTCCTATAAGTCGGTATGAAAAATAACCTTAGCGCCGGGTTTCAAGCAGTATAGGCAAACGTGAGAACCTGGTGAGCGGTGCCCGTTTCATTCGTTCTAGTTTTAGGTTTAGCGGGTGCTTTTTTTGTTTGCGCATTTTATAAAAACGTGAGCCCCGGCATGGCCATTTCTTGCAGTTATCGCGTAGTAGCAGAGACACACTGCCTGTCCAGAAGCCACTCGCACAGTGGCGAGTATACGTATATCAGCACGCGAAATGTTCACTAACTTCGCTTTGTGATACGCATTATTCTCATTTTTGTCCGTCCCAATTATTTTTCTCTCAATGAACCCAACAAAAATAGTATTTCTAAATGCATTCTTTCAAGGGTGTTTGCCGCTCATTGATGCCCTTGTGTTTTCTACGTAAGCGCAGCGTGCTTTTCAGCCGTGAGCGGAATACACTTAGTACGACTTGATCCCCCGCCATCTGGCACGGCCCTGAGTTGCACGACCTAGTTTAGACACCCTCACGTGACCTAGAATGTGAAGGCCAAGGCTTCAACCCTGTGCATGGCCAGCAGAATGATCAGCTGCACGCAAAATGACGATGCTATCAGTTGGCCGGTTCTTTCGCGCGTTTAAAGAGAGCGGTCTTTCGCAAACATACCTAGCAGGAGGCCGGATGCTTCCTTCCGGCAACATTGATGCAACTACCCGAGGCATAGCCAGATGATGAAGCTAAGGAAGGTGAAAAGTACGGTAGTCGGCTCAGGGGTGTATGAGCTTGAGCTCTGATGGGACGGAGCGTCGAATCCATGTAATGTCCCCCGCATGGCCGTGGCCTTGTTCTGTTTGGTGGGCACCGATGACTCTGTGCTCGCTGAGATGGCCTTGTGGGAAGGTTCTTCATCCGCTCCGTTTTCTCTTCCTTCTCTCCTGTGAAAGAAATAAGAGATTAGAACATTACAGTGTAAATAAAGGTCATATTCCCGTGCGTAACTGAGGGTGGCACTGGAGGCATGTAAGTGCACCAGGTGCATGGTGGGACCTACGTGCCGAAAACAAAAGGTGTTTCTCATACATTTGGCACCTGCGAGTGAGCCTAAGAAGTTTCTGACACATTCGACAATATTGAAGGAAAATTCTTCCAGAGATTTGGTTTTTATTCGAAAGCATTCCTATCCTACAAAAACATATTTGGAGATGACACTAAGTGAAAACATGCGTACCGGAAAACAAGTGTTTCGTATTATTAAAGTCCAAAAACCTAGAAATAAAGTGTTTTGTGCTTATCTTGCTTGTTATTTCATTTTTATTCAACATAAAAATGCATCTGACCTCTGCTAAACATCACGTCCTTCAATCGCATGTTACTTCCCGTTTTTTGCGTGACAGTACCACATGCTATCAATATAATACATTTTTTTCTTGCCATTGCAATCTTCGCATGCTGCGCATGGTGTTTTTGGAAAATGTTTTTCCAAGACTCATTCGTTATTTCTTGATGTGCTGTATTTCTGATAGCTCTTACGTTGCTGGCAACAGCGCGGGCATGGCTAGTGCGTTCTCGACGCATGAAACAATATTTGCTCAGCTGTGGGTGATAAGGTCACTTGCCATTATTGCGCCACCCATGATCGATTTCTTTGTAATTCAGTGTCGACAGCTATAAAAGCATTTGTGGGTTTGATTTCTGGACTTACAGTTGTTTCGGGTAATATTACAGCCAAATTCTAATACATATTACCGTACTTCAAATTGTTAGTGTCCTATTAAAACGTTTAGAAAAAAACGCGAAAGATACTCCCAACTACATAGCTAATAATCTGAATCCAAAGCGTGCGTGCGTGCGTGCGTGCGTGCGTGCGTGCGTGCGTGCGTACGCGCATGTGTCGGCACTTTGATAGGGTGGCGTGAACGGCAGTAGGTAGGGCTGAGTGTAGGCAAAAAAAAAGAAAAGACCATTGGTGCTCCAAAAGTCAAATTCGATCATTCTTAAATTTTTGATATGGTTGAAGCGGTCCCGTCATAGAATATTGAAGCTGAACGTACAGATATTAATTTAGTGTAAATTTTGTGACAGCTATCAGGCGCTAAAAAGTAGAAAGAAAAAGAAAAATACGAAGATGTTGCAAGGCCTGCTAGGGGGTGACGACCAGTCCCCACTGCGTGCACGATGGTAACACAGGGCGCTGTTAATCTGCCATTGTTCGGTGAAATCCTGTGACGTTATGCGCGCATGTGCACAGGTGTGAGCGCTGCAAATTACGTGGTTTGCGTCGGTGCGACATGACCCGGTGTCTTGACTTGCCACTTGTGTTCAGTTAAAAACGTCAAATACGTCTGTTTGGAGTATTCTTCGTTTACGTTCATACTTATTCGGCGAAACACACACAAAAAAAGTTCCGCCAACACACAAGCGCAAACCGATTTTAAATACCGGTGCGTTCCAGTGCTTACACCTCTCGCTTGCACCACTCGTCCTTCGTTTGCAAACTTATCGGCTATATCCACTCTTGAGAATGCAACTGCGTCGCAGGATGCTGAAACTTCAGGCTAAATGCTCAAATAAGCTGCCATGTAGCAATATGTGCCAAGATTTCCCAATTTTCGGCACCCTTTATTCTTTGTCTAATCGAATACTTACTGCTTGAGCAGGAAGGGCCTCCAGTACTCGCAGCGGTCCTTTTTGGGACCCCGACCCTTGGTGTAGTTGTTGGGCTGGAGGTAGACAAACTGCGGGTTCTCGGCCGTGTACTTGGGCCACTCGGCGTTGGACAGCGGAATCTTTGGCTTCCTGTTCAAGAAGAAAAAGAATGCGCAAGATTCACATGGCTGCAGCATTACACGGCTTGCCGCCTTTCCCCTGTTAAAATTATATCGCAGCACAAAAGAACTCCATCGTAAACATGAAAAAAATGCTATGTTAACCCCAACGGGAAGAGTCGTGCACCGTGACATTCAAATGGATGAATTTTTATTCTTCCAAGCAACCTTACCCGCCGTGGTGGCTCAGTGGCTAAGGCGTTGCACTGCTGAGCACGAGTTTGCGGGTTCTACTCCCGGCCGCGGCGGCCGCTTTTCTGATGAAGGCGAAAAGCAAGAACGCCCGTGTGTACGAGATTTCGGCGCACGTTAAAGATCCCCAGGTGGTCAAAATTAATCCGGAGCCCTCCACTACGGCGCGCCTCATCGCCTGGTTTGCGTCGGCGAGTTAAACCCTACAATCAATCAATTCTTCCAAGAAAAAATATTCTCTAGTCAAAATTTATTTTGCTTATAAAAGAGGATTCTTTAATCTAAGATACTGCTTGCATAACAATAAAAAGAAAGAACAGAAATTAAATTATTTATCCAGGCAAACAGCCGCACCAATATTTGTTGTTGCCTGGACGTTAGGTCTGACTGTACGCTAGCAGCATTTCCACATCGTACCAAAAAATGTCTGAGTAATTGAGAAATGCCGCACGTGTTTGCACTTCCAGACTCCAGCGCCAAATAATATAAAATATGGACCTTGATGGGCACTGATACTCTGGGCGTCCTTTGCCTCTACCTCATCTTTAAGGCTGACGAGGATTCTCGAATACTCCGAAATTCGTCCGTAAAGTAATAGCCTATTGCTTAGCTAAGTGCCTTATAGAAGACAAAGAAGCTCATCATCATTTTTGTTGAAGTTGCTTACAATATTTCTGAATTGAATTATTTTTCAAACGTCTTTTTTTCAAACGTAACACGTCCGCACAAACTATAAACTATCCGTGCCTCCTGCTAGCTGGTTTTTATTTCGTTTGGGGAAATGATCTTGCAATCGCGAAAATAGCAATCACGTTTGTCTATAGCCACATGATTTCCTTACCACCTTAGCAGCGAAACATGCACAATTATGTGCACCTGCAGGTAAACCTAAGCAAACTGTGTGGCGGAATTTAAACTTTGTGTGGTTGTATAAAATTTCGTGCTGACAACACCACAATGCCACTATGATTCTGTCTTAAACATTAAGTAATATTCATGAACCAACACCTCTTTTTCAATAGACGCCGGCGCGGTGTGACGCCATTTTTTTAAGTATGCAGCAGCGGTTATATTGTGGTGTCACATACGAAAAAATAATATGCAAACCGATACGGAAATTCAGATGGTATTGACACAATCGGTTTAAGGGAAATAATTTTCACCCACGGACTCTGCTCAAACCCTCGCCGTATGACGATGGCATCGGCGCTTTTCGACAACGTATTTGATGATAGCGGCTTTCTCGCGCACGCACCCATCACGAACGAAGGAAGACCAAATCTCAAGCAGCTGCGTCATAAATAGCTGGTCCTCCTGAGACGCCTTCTGGTTCCTCACGTTGTCTCCGTACTTTCCGCTCGGCGATGTAAACCGGGGCTCCGTCTTGAACAGTCCGAGGGACCCCACAGTGAGCGGCAGCTCGCTTCCGTGAGCAATGCCCACCCACTCAGGCCAGAAGCTGTAGGATGGCTTGTGCGCGAACAGGTACCGGTACGTCTGAACACCCTGCTCGGCCCCTTTCTCAGCGAAAAAGTTCGTGGCGCAGTCGAACGCCGCGTCACCTATCAGCTTCGCCAGGATGTCCACGATGGCATCATTGTCGTGCAGCACACCGTAATCACCGAAGTACGCCTGCACAATATTCTTCCCCAAATGCGTCGGAATATCAAATGCGAACTTGAGACCCACTGTTATCGCCATTCTGTAATCCAGGGCGAAGAAATCCATGAGATACGGGACGGCTGCGCGTAGAGCGTACACCATGAATGTCCCTTCGTCCATAACCGTCCCTAGGAACATCTCCTTTACGTGCATTTCTATACCGTCGTTGTCCAGGGGGTGAAAAGGAAGCATGTCGTCTCCGTACACAGGGAGGAACATTTGTCGCCGCGGCTGCATCGTGGCCATTTTGGTCCTGAGCGAAACGTAGTCCACCCTTTTCAAGCATCCGACCACGCTGTCGATCTGGGCATCCAGGGTCCGGCCCACCTCGTAGCAGCCGAGAGCCACTGCGACGTTCACGAACTTGGTGACCCCGCTGTAGGAAAGCGCAAGAATCATGGTTAGCGGGGTGCCACTCTGAAGGATGACCCGTCTGAAGAGACCGCGGCTCGTCGGAGACACGCTGTGCAGGCCGGCCGCTATGGCACCCGCGCTGTGGCCACTCAGGGTCACGTCTCGTTCGTTTCCTCCAAAGTGGCGGATGTTCCTGTGCACCCATTTGAGCGCCATGAGCTGGTCCCACAGGCCCATGTTTCCGGGAAGCGCCGAATTTTCCATAGATAGGAACCCGTAGAAGTAGAGGCGGTAGTTGAG
Source organism: Haemaphysalis longicornis (assembly GCF_048455015.1). NCBI lineage: Eukaryota > Metazoa > Arthropoda > Arachnida > Ixodida > Ixodidae > Haemaphysalis > Haemaphysalis longicornis. Next base: position 90,429,854 of record NW_027526361.1, read on the forward strand.
CGTAACGAAGACTACTTTCGTCAGGGCGACGAACTCTCTTCCGTCGTAGACACGTAATCCGGAGTCACCGAACTGGAAGGCGCCCCCATGAAGGAACACCAACACAGGCAACCCTGTAGTGTTGCAGAGTGCTTCCTCGGGACAGACGCCGGATGGTCGCCAGACATTGATGTAAAGACAGTCTTCTGCCGAAGAGGAGTAGTTCATTCGTGCGTCGTCATTTTCCCATTGGTCCGGCTGGAAGCAAGGAGTCGGTGGCTCAGTCGCCGCGTACGTCCCGTTCCAGGGCTTGGCTGGTTGCGGCCGCGACAGGCGGAGGTTGCCCACCGGTGGTTGCGCGTACGGTATTCCGAGAAATGCGTCCACGTCTCCGTTGTCGGTCGGTATCCGTTTTCCTCTCACCAGTCCTGTGTCTATGCGAACAACGGGCGACGCAGCGACGAGCTCAAAGAGCGAAGCTGCCACACTGCATAATACGGATGCTTTGAGCACACCCCCGAAACTCAGCGGTTGGGGCATGTTCTTGTGCTTGGAGGTACAGCCAGCAACAGTTGCGCGTTGTTGTTTTGCCTCCTTCTGGTTGTGGTAGCATCGGCGTTCCTCATTTCGGGTGGAACATCAGAAAACTTAGTCACGCCAGCCGCTCGGTGTCTTACGCAACCGTTTACTTCCTTCGCTGCCCGCACATCACTTAAGGAAGAACAAGACAAGCATGTCCAAAACCATTAATTAGGTATGCACGACGCATGCGGCCCGAGGTCGATGTTTGTTGACGAGACGAGAAAATTGCTTCTTTGAAGCGATAAAACAACATTCCGTCAATAGGACGTGGGTAACAAAAGCGCCAGTACCCAGATTATGCCAAGAAAAACAATATCGCGCCAATAACACCGCGCCTCATTCTAGGCTGCATAAACATTGCACGCGATTTATGTGCAATAGAAAGACTAGAAGAACAGCGAAGTTTGAACGAATAAGGCTCAAATATGCTTGTGGACTGAGAGTGTGAACGATCATTGCCCTTGCGAGTTGTTTCGAGTATATTTTGCATTTAGGCCCTGTGCGTAGCAAGTAGAGGTGAAACACTTACTATTCAGCTATCTGTGACTGCAACAACTGAATATTCACTAGCTGAAAATCTTAAATGATGAGATTACGACAAAAAAGCGGAAAATAACAACCAAAAGCGATGTTTGCTGCAGCTCCGCGTAGTTGTCATCGCAGTATTTTTTCAGAGTCTACTCCACAAAGTTAAATATGTCGAAATGAAGTTACAAAGACGACAAAGAAAACGATGGAGTTAGTAATAAGTTGTAGAAACAACCTTAGAAATCCGGAGAACGCCTAGAATAGTTTTCATCGAACGGACTGCTCTGAAAACTCGCTTCTAAACGGCTTCTAATTCTCTCCGGGGCATGAGGCACAACACCGAGAAGTCCTCATCAATGAAACTAGCACAGAAGACCTGGGGATGCAGAGAGTAAACACACAGGACAGGTGTTGGCCTAACAAATGGATTTCATTAGGCAAAAATGAAATACATAGGCATTAGGAAACAACACCACAAGCAACCATTAACCAAAAACTGCACAAAACGACGCACAGAGGTGTACGAAAAGATCAACGAACGAATACACACGCGAAAACCAATAACGTACCGCGCAGATGGGCAATCTTTTTTGAATGGAGCAACACAGTCGCTTGGCTTACGCACGTGTTTTACCTGTCCGCAATGTTCGAGCAAAATTTTGTTTCCGTGTGGATTCGGCGAGTAGCCGCATTTAATACAGTGCGATGACAGATTAGAACAGGCGAGACCTTTCAAAGTTAAAGGAGCTGACGTAAACGAACATTCATGCAGCGGCCCGTTTAACCTACATACGTTCTCCCACATGATAGGGGAATACTGTACACAACACCCGTTGCGCACGCATCATAGCGGTTACCTTGTTTAACGCCGGAGCCAACCATTTGGTTATCAAGACTGCATTTTTCCCGACTATATACTGTGGTCCAAACATAACGAAACTTATTACGGGCTGTTACGCAACCTGTATACCGTATCGCAAACCCTCTTTTTTCAGCCTATGCGTAAAGCCATGAACGTAGGAAATGACAGCAACGCTGTTTTTTTTTTTTTTTTTGCTTCGTCTGCTACAGCCAAGAAAATGTTTCTGTCACTCCCTACGTTCAGGGCATTACACGCAGGCTGAAAAAAGTGGGTTTGCGATACTGTATACAGGTTGCATAACAGCCCGTAATAAGTTCCGTTATATTTGGACCACAGTAGATAGTCGGGAAAAATGCAGTCTTGATAACCAAATGGTTGGCTCCGGCGTTAAACAAGGTAACCGCTATGCTGCGTGCGCAACGGGTGTTGTGTACAGTATTCCCCTATCATGTGGGATAACGTATGTGGGCCAAACGGACCGCTTCTTGAATGTACACGTCTACGTCAGCATCAATTTATCAATGAGAGGTCATGCCTGTTCTCATCTGTCATCGCACTGTATTAAATGCGGCTGCTCGCCGAATCTACACGGCACCAACATTTTGTTCAAACATGGACGGCAGATTACACGTGAAGTTGTAAAAGCCTTCCACATTGCGGACCGGTAAAAGACGTGCGCAAGCCAAGCGAGTGTGCTGCTTCATTCAAAAAAGATTACCTATTTGCGGGGTACGTGATTGGTTTTCGCGTGTGTATTTGTCCGTTGCACTTTTTGTAGACCTCTGCGCATCGTTTTGTGCGTTTTTACTTAATCGTTGTTTGTGGTGTGGGTTCCTAATGCCTATATATTTCCTTTTTGCCTAATACAATTCAGTTCACAGACCAGCACCTGTCCTGTATGTTTACTCTCTGCGTCCCCGTGTCTTCTACGCTGGTTCCATTCATGATGCCTTTCCAACTCGCCCAACTTGCCATACGCTGCTGAGAAGTCCCCGCGGGCATAATACGTCTAGCATTCTTGAACATCCTAATTTTCTCGTAAATCATTGTTGCGAAATTATTGAATTTTCCGTAATTTTTTTTAATGAGCTATGAATAAGAAGGCACGTTTTGTGTTCAATTTCATGTTGGAGATACTGTCTCACCCGTCGCCATTGGTACCTCATGACATACAACTCACCCAGACTTTCTGGCAAGGCACTTTTGCTAAGCTAAAATTGAGAGTAAAATTGTACCTTAACGTGATTTTTACACAACGTTATGGCGAGGTACTTACCCAGTGGGTCCTTACCGGTATGGGTCTGCAGAAGACCTACGGAATTGATAAATAAATAAAAACAACAAAGCCCAGTGCTTGAAATTCCTGGATATGTATGCTTCCTTCACCAACGTAAAACAAATATATTTGAACAATTTTAGGCTTCTAAATTGTAGTTACCCGACAAATATTTGTGTCTGATCGTATGCCTAGATTCAGAGCATAACGTAGCGAACGCCATGACGTTCTCTGTACTTATTGCGTATATGGCAAGAAACTATAATTCTAGGCATCAATAACATATACTTGTTGCAACAGTCTGAAAGACTCTGACGCGTGCTCGCTTGGAGTTCTTATATGCTCACTCCTAGTTAACCACCGCGAAATGTAGCATCATCATATGCCTATGCAGAAACCACAAAAATGGGAACTTAACGAGAGTGTCTTATTCCAACCCCGTATTAAACCAATCTGCCTGGCTTGCGTACAATATCTGCGACAAAAGTACACCGTACATGACTGCAAACAAGTTTGCTCCCTAGCGGCGAAAACCATTTAATATCTTCCGCGCTTCCTTTTTTCCGCTCATCGCTTTTTCAACATACCCTGTTCTGACGTAAGAAGACAGCATCTCCTGAAGCTGGTCGGCAAGCTGTAACTCTTCGGGCGTGACTCTTGCCGCACCGACAGCGAGCCTGAGCTTGGCCTTCTCCGTAATGACGTCGGTGTACTTGGACGTGTCGTTCAAGAAGCCCAAGGAGTTCAGCATGAACGGAATGTCGTCCGCGTGCGTGGGGCCTCGCGGGTTGAGCCACGGGGAACTGGACGGGAGGTGTGCGAAAATGTAGCCGTACGTTTCGACGCCTTGCTGCGCGGACTTCTCGGCGAAGAACAAGGTCGGGCAGTTGAAGACCGCGTCGCCGAACATGTCTTGCAAAATGTCCAGCACTTCTTTCTTCTTGTGCTTCTCGTCGTAGTCACCGAAGTACGCATTGATGATACTCTTTCCTGACTGCACGGGGATCTCGAACATGACGGAGAGCGCGAGGGTGAAGATGAAGCGGTAGTCTTCGCCCACGCTGCTCTCTAGAAGGGGAGATGAGCGCTGTATGTTTTTCCACAGGAAGTTGCCTTCGTTGGAGGTGTGTCCCAGGAAGAGTTGCTTGGCGTTCAGCTGGTTCCAGGTGTCGTCGGAAAGTGGGTCGCCCGGCACGAACTCGTCCCCGTAGGTAGGGGTGTAGAATTGGTTGATCGGCTTTTCAGCGTCCACGGCGTCGATTAACGAGCGTGCGTCTACCTTTTTCAGGCAACCCAGAATGTCAGACACCTGCTCTGCCCAGCTGCGGTTGTGGTCGAAGCAGCCCACGGCGTTGGCTATGGAAGCCATTCTAGTGGCCCTCTTGTGGGAAACATTGAGTATCGCCAGCGCCGGAGTGCCGCTCTGCATGATGAGCCGCTTGAAGAGGCCCTTGCTGTGAGGCGAGATGGCGTGGTAGCCTGCTGAGGCACCTCCCGCACTCTGGCCCCAGAGAGTGACTTCGTTGGCGTTGCCTCCGAAGTTGGCGATGTTCGCCCGAACCCACTTGAGGACGAGGTTCTGGTCCCAGAGACCCATATTTCCTGGCAGCAGCTCATTGTCCAGAGAGAGGAAGCCGAATATGTTGACTCTGTAGTTGAAAGTCACGAAGACCGTGTCGGTGCTCGGCGCGAAGTTGCTCCCGTCGTACAGGAACAGCGCCGAGTCGCCCCACTGGAAGCCACCGCCGTGGATGAAGACGACCACGGGAAGCTTAGCGGCACACTTCGGCGAAGTCGCCGCGCAGTGCTTCGCGGGTCTCCAAATGTTCAAGTACAGGCAGTCTTCGTTCGAGCTGGAGTAGTTGAACGGAAGCTTGTCCGCAAGCGGCAGGTCCGTCTGAACGCATGGCCGCGGCAGATCGGTGGCGCTGAGCGTACCTTTCCAGGGCCTGATCGGTTCGGGCTTCTTGAAGCGAAGTTCTCCCAGCGGAGGCGTAGCGTACGGGACTCCGAGAAACGCGTCTACCTGGCGTTTTCTCACTGTCAGCCGTTTCCCCGAGACAAGGCCCGACTGTGTTTGCGCCAGTGGAACTTCCCCCGCCGCGCACCATGCCAACAAGCCACAAAGTATTATCGCATAGGAAGGCGTCATGTTGGCTTTAATGTCACGCGTCCCTAGGAAGCTGGGGCTGCACGCTGCCACAGCATCAAAGTTTTGCGATGGAATGGTGTACTTCACTCACGCCTCCTATTAAAGGTGCTCCACTCTCAATGATTGTCATATTTACCCTCCTTCTTGATCTTGAACGCACCTTGCCAAGAGTTTGTACTTCACAAAAAAAAAAGAGGGAAAGAAATGGGACAAATGTAACTAAATCCGCGGGATGGAAGCCAATCCTTGAATGGCAGCCTCGTATCTTTTCTGCGCAACGAGCGCGAAGGTCTTCAGGAGGCGCTATGTTACGCGTTGCGGCCCCAATTAGTGGTCGCAGAGGCAATGAACCAGTTCCGCCTCTTTGGCAGACGGTAGTAAGAACGTCCTTAGTTTTCTTAGAGACGTCGGGCCAACCTTGCATGCTCCGCGATTCGATCAATGGTAGCGTAAAAAGCGGGACGCCTTCGGGGTCAGCCACGTAATCTTATATCTGCTGAAAGCAACATAGCACAGCTTGGGATTTGGACTGGTTATGTGCCCAATCTTGTGGGTTAGGCCTGAACGAGAGTAGATTTTGTAAGCAAATGCTTTCGTGGTATTCTTACGTTGTTTTTTTTTTAAACAAATGCAATTTACTAGCCTCAGCAACACCCATTTTACGGCTTACATCCAACCACCTGAATGTTAATAATTGCGATACTCTTCGCTGAAAGAAGAAAAAAACATTAAGCGGAAGTGACGAATTATTACGGCTGCGTCATTTTATGTTTAACTTCATATTTTTATTCTTATCGTGATGAATACGTAGTGCTGCGATAAATGTGCGCCAGCCCAGGTGAATTTACCCCAGTAATTGCGTCCAGGGGACGTAAAAAGCTTTTCACGTCGTCAGTTCTGAAAAGAACTGCATATGCTTTAAAGTGAAGCTTTATTGTCCTAGCTGATGCCGTTGTACGCCAATACGCCCTGCAGGAAAGCCAACGTTCTCTGACGATGATGTTTAACGACCGTTAGTGAAGCGGGGAAAAAAACGCTTCCGGTGCCCTAATTGAACCTGGGACCCTCGCGTTATGAAGCCGGCGTCTCTCAGATTCCTCCATTTCTACACGGCCGAAGCGAACGCCAAGCAGCAGGTACCGATTCGCGCCGTACACCCCAAATCCAAACATTAGGCTTACGTAGTGCTAACCCCAGAGTTGCTGTGTGTATTCTAGAAAAGCTGTGCATATACCACCAGAGTAGCACATACTCGCAGTGCAGTATTGGCCAACCAAAGAATCCATCGCGAGAAAGCTTCGCGTGCAACCGTCGTCGTTCTTAGACGGAGGGGTGCATGATTTTTTTATATAATAAGTCGGTTTCATTTGAAACATTCACTTTTGTAAATATTCTTTAACGGAGATACCTTGTACTCATTAATAAAACATTTGGTAGGAAGTGGGACAACCAGTCCATCTGTTTGACATAAGCCCTTCTCAGCCTTTTACTCGCATGGAAACGCGGAGCACGGCCAAGAAAAATAGATTGCGCGTCCTAAGTCCACTACGGGCCCACTTTTATAGACGTCCATTCCCAAACGGAACATCTTCTCTCTCTTCAAACTCTTTGTGCACAGGGACAGGCTGGGCGGGCCGGTACGCTACAAAGCCCGTTCCACTTAGGGTCAAGATGAAACTGAATTCAGGAGTGAAGTCGTTTATGCGGCCCAGACCTTCTGCTGTCGAGATTTCGTGGAAAGTGTGCATGACTAGTGTGCGCCCAAGTGGTGAAATCGCAGCGGGTATGTCTTGATTCCCGCTCTTCTTCAGCCTGATTCAACACAGATGGGACACACGCGCCTGAATTATTGTGCATGCCGCAGGTTTCCTGCACAGACAAATGGCCCTTAGTGCAAGCCGCCACAGAGAGGACCCCAAGTCTCTCTATATGCGCTGTTCCTATTGTTTTTGTCATTTTTTACGTTTGGGATTAAGCATAGGGATCCCATTGTTTGGCTTTTGGTCTGTTCGAACAAGGATATTTATGCGGTGATTGTTTGATAAAGCTGTCGTAAGCGAAGCCGAATATTTGTTATCGTGAAGGGCGTTAAATCGTTTGAAGGCGATTGATACCGGGTCGCTCATATTGGCTCTCAAAAGCGGTCTTCCCAACAATGGATTTTCTCAGAGTAGTGAAGTCAACTTTAAATTAGAGTGGCTTATGAATGTATCCGAGAATTCCTAATTGACAGTTCATGTTATTTTTGTTTCTTTCCAGCTTCCAAAAGTTCTGCTAATCAAAAACAGACGTATTTAATGTTTTAAGACAATATTTTATCATTCCAGCTGGACTTCCGGCTGTTATGAGTTAAGATTAAAATATCCCCCATTTCACTACTCTATATTCAGGTTTTCCGGTGCGGCAATGACAGCTGGGAGGAATGTCAATTGCAGAACCCACAACTTCTCAGGTGCGTAATTCTGGCGAAAGTGACGAACAAGAAAGCCAAGAAACAGCTGCAAACTTTCCACTTGATGGCGATGAACAGGTTATTCACGTACCTGTAAAGGCGGTAATCGATACCAAAGAAACCAACTATCGCTGAACAGAACGTGGGCGAATTATTGACCACGCTGCGTAGCGCTGTCAGCCAGATATTCTACGTGAATTCAAGTTCTAATTTACATAAAAAACTGCCTGCGCAGTACTATTTACACGAGCGCAGGCAAAATGCTTCGCCGTTATCATTACTGCAGCTCTGCGCATTTGTTCTCTCCAATAAAGTATCACTTGAATGGCATTGTAGTGTTCATTAAAAACGATATCCATCATCACTAGAGTTTGCGGGTAAACTAAATAAAATCAAATCAAATCAAGTGAAAGTTATTTTCAATGTCGGATCAATGTTCATGATCACTGGCAAAACACTGCTGAAAAGCATTGCGGGGACTCAGCCTCTATGCTGCTGCAACTCAATAGGAAAACACATAAAAGAGGGAAGCCATTTCTTCATTGATGGGAAAACTAATCACCAGAGACCGGATTTTAGGCAAATGCCCGTTCCGTCTGTTGCGCTCCTATCGCGCCATTTTGATGTGTGAGCCTGAATGGGCCTTTTTCCAGTAGCGTAGCCCTCTTTCGGCGGCCGCCCGAACCACACTTGTGGGATTATAAGATAACACGCCCCCTTTTTTCCGCCTGCCCCGCGCAGTTGAGGAAGCCGGCCCAGGCGCCACGAATGTTTTTGGTGGCAGAAAAAGTTTTCCATGGCAGCTGTAGCGCGTATACCTGTCGGCCGCTTTTGGGGTTCAGAAAACGGTGCAGCACTTAGCTGGCCCGGCATTCGCCCCTGGCTAATCCAATATGACGTCGTTTTGTGGCGCCACCGTACGCACGATCCAAAAAACAAACTAAATATTCAAACTGACAATTTAAGCTTAAATTGTGTTTTAAATGGGCATAATTTTTCATTTTTGTACTTCCTTAAGTTATTCATTGCTTCCCTAACTGCGATTTTTTGTGAAGAATGCTTCTGCGTCTGCGCAACTGCTCGACGGGTTGGCGCTTGTGCGAACACTCCGGCACGACATCGGTCGTACCTGAAGTACTAAATCCACAGTTATCGCTCGTCCTACATCACACTGTATGCCAAAACTAACCCAGTAGCTGATCAAGTGGCACTAAATAATCCTTTCAAGCTTGCGTCAAGCCTTCGAAGCGAATTTTTAACTCTTTTTTGCCGCCGGAAGACCGCAGATGACGCGCAGCAGACAACAGTGCGCAGGCGACAACGCATCTTGTTGAACCCACATACGCAATTTTTTACTTCTCTTGGTTCGAATGCATTTTTTACACTTGTGTGATTGAACACCTTCGGCTTCCTCGACACAAAAAACTTACGTAAGTCCCCAAATACCATTTTTCGGCCAGCTCGTCAATCGGCGAACCACGGTGTATAGTTTATTTTGGCACCAACAGATGGCGCCACTGTAAAACAAGATCCAAAACAGTGGACCAATCGTGGGGCCACTTCTTGATGCACGGGGCCCATGGGAAGTGTCGCAACTCCGACATCAAGTAACTCTGCTTTCCCCCAAGATAGCGGATCGGTCGCTGGGAGCGACAGTAGTGCATGCGCAGAGCGCTACTGCAAAAAGGTTCATTAGAGTTTAAGAAGAGATTTTATGTGTTTTTATAGTGCCTATAAATGCATGTTTCGGCGTTCGTGCCTAGATGCCTATAAATACCTATTTTCAATGCCTATTTTCAATATCGGCGCCTATATGAACACTGCTTAGCCTCAAGTTTTGCTTTCAGGTGCAGTTTGAGACCGTTGTTTGAGATCGTTGAGATCGTGTTTGACCTTACCTGGCAGCATTGACTTTTCAGAATCCTACAGGGTTTAACCTAGTCCTCTTGTTCTACCATCTCTCATAAAACAGCCCCTAGCACCAGTTGAATGCAGCTCTTATTCTCAGTGACAATAGGCGCAATTACGAGTAAAAAATTTGAAAATGGTGGTAGTGTACTGTTGCTTCCAAAATTTTTCAAGTGATTCTTAGAGTACGTTCTGCGTGCTCTCCAAACAGATTTCTTCAAACATGAGCAGTCGCATCGTCATTTCTAGACGCATACTCAAGTCCAACTGTGTTTTCAACGCAACGGTAGGGCGCCTAACACGCCTTTTTTCGGCTATGCACTCCCATAATGAAGAGCCAATGGCGAAACATCACTGCGCAGAAGCCTTAAAATTCGCACTGTCGATAAGCTCTCAAGCACGCGTTTCCACCAAATATTTCTTTGGCTGCTAAACACCCTTTGAAAAACGCTCTTTAAGTGTGTGGAAGTGTTTAGCAGTTTTGGAACATAAGGATTGTTCAATTGGGATATCATTGTACGCGAGTAAATTGCTAGAGTTGTACCCAGCAGTCCTCATGTAACAGCGTAATAATTTCTTGATAAATCGTAGTCTCCCTTACGCCTATTATTCGTGTCGGTTTCTGTTGCGTCGTAATTAAATTGCGTCACGCAGACGTCGACTGCACTCGGGTACAACTTAAGAAGACAACGGAAGTTGCCACTACGCCTCATAACCACACTCGGCGGTTCCTCCTCGCGACGTAAGCACGCCTTACTGCGAGTATTTTGAAGATGGTGCGAGTAGTTTGAGTGATTTTTCACACTAAATCTGCTTATAAATTACTGCGGATTAAAATTGAAGCTTGCTTCAGCTAAAACAGTGCACAGACAGCCAGTGTTTACTTTATATGAAACTTTTCTTCGCTTGGTCGCCATAGTAATGCTGTGTCTTCTACTGCACTGTGCCTTCTGCTTAGAGTATAAGTTCGCAGGACCTACAGCTTCATATTGTATAATAATTCGCCTAGTAATATCAGATTTGCAACATGATTTTCAGCTAGGTACATGCGACAAGTTTCGCTTTTGTCATTCACTTTCGCTGACTTTTACTTTCACGGCAGCGCGTGCATAAAAGCAACGGCATTAAAAACCCTGCAAGACAAGCCTTAAAACGTCATATACGCAAAATGAACAATGTACTTGCTTACCCCGTCTTCACAAAGGAACCGAGGGCCTTCACCAGGTTCATGCTGAACGTTAGTTCTACGGGCGTAGCGTTGTAGCGCCTGAACCACTCCGGCAGGTACTCCCACCGCTTCTCCCGCAAGTTGTCGGCCAGCGTCGCGACAGAGCCGAGCATGTACGGCAGGTCTTCCATATGCACGACGCCCATCCAATCGTCCCAATGGCTCCACGGCATCCGCTGGCCGTAAACATACCGGTAGACAGAGTGGCCGCGCTTGGCGAGCTCTTCTCCCCACAAGTTCGTGCCGCATACGAACACGGGGTCTCCGTAGGCGTGACTGAGGAGGTTCAGTGTTTCGCCGCGAGTCAGGTTCTTCACCGAATTTGTAAAGTAAGAATTAATGTAATGGCGCACGGCTGAGAACGGAATGGAAAAGGCCGTGCTGATAACTGTGGCGGATGCGCCGTCGTAATAGTCCGCCATGTACTCCAACAGGTCGTCCAATCTTTTAATAGGGTGGTAGAAGAAGACGGAACCTTCATCGGTCGTCGTGCCCATCAACATCTCTTCGCCGTTGACGCATCCCACGTTGGCAAAATTGATCGGGTACTCCGGAAAGAACCCGTCGCCTTTTGAGGGGAAGAACATGCTGGAAAATTGGCCCAGGTCCCCGACCTGCGCGATGAGCTCGTGCGCGCCCACGCGACGCATGCAGTCCAGCATCGCTGTCGTGTTAGCCGTAGAATCGGTGCAGTTCAGCTTCCCGGCCAGGTTGCTGAAGAAGCTGACTTCGTTGTGTCGCTGGAAGGTGAGCAGCGACAATGCCGTGCCGCTCTCAAAGATACATCTCTTGAAGAGGCCCTTGCTCAGAGGAGACAGAACGTGCAGACCCACGGACATGGCTCCCGAACTTTGTCCGTACAGGGTGACGAGCTCGGGGTCACCGCCGAAGCAAGATATGCTCTTCTGAACCCACTGCATCGCCAGGAGTTGGTCCCAGAAGGCTAAGTTTCCAGGGGAGTCCGGCGAGCGACCGTTGAGAAAACCGAACACGTTCGTTCGGTAATTGAAGCTTACGAATACGACCTCGTTCACGGACGAGAATACGAGGCCATCGTTGTAGAAAGCGGACGCGTCGCCCCACTGGAAGGCACCGCCGTAGATGTACACTACAACGGGCAAGAGAGCCTGCTTTGATTTGCAGTTGTCCATTACTACACAACTTGGCCTCCAAACGTTCAAGTGCAAACAGTCTTCGGACGCCGATGAAGAATAATTCAGCAAGACATCGCGGTTCACCAGGTTGTTTGTTTGCAGGCATGCCGGTTGAAACTTAGTGGCGTCCCGAACGTTTTTCCAACTCCTTGCCGCCAGAGGCTTTCGAAATCTGAGCTTTCCTAATGGAGGAACGGCGAAAGGAATTCCGAAGAAACTGTCGATTTGTTTTCCCTCATAAGTCAAACGTTGGCCCGCCACAGGCCCGTAGGGCGTCCGGACGACAGGCTGCTGGGCGTCGCACAGTAGCGAGGTAACAGTCGTAAAGAGAACCGCCTGGCGCAAGGACATGTCGGCTTCTGGCCCTTCACTGCTGCTTGTCTACACGGAAAGATTACGGAAGGAGTCAATAAAAGACAGCGCTCGAAAAACACCCGCATACGTTAACATCTTCGAGACGAGCCTGTCCCTGGGTTAAGCGGAGGGAAAGAAACTGGAATAGTTTCCTTGTAATGTCACCTACGTCGGCAGTGTTAGCTTGTCTTTGCTCTTTACTTTGGCAGTGTTAGGTTGTCTTTGTCTTTGTCTTCGTCTCTACTGCCTCTGAATAATCAAACAGTACTAGTTAAAGGAAATCCTAGGAGCTTCCAACTGACGAGTACGGGTTCCTGGGCAAGTTAATGTTGCATTGCAGAAAAATTCATAGCGCATGCGGACGAGGACAACACAGAAGAGACCCACTCGCTGATTACACTGTTTCTGTAACTTGCGCGTTTTATTGTTATGATCTAAAAGAACACCCAGTTTATTAATTGCTCGAGAATTGGTTGGTCAACTTCTCTTAGCTTATTCAGTGCGCTGGGTCACTGAAACAAAGGCTAAATTACATTGATCCCTCATGAAAATGAACATCACCAGCAGAACAAGTGACTTTCGAGGAAATCAATGCCTACAGCTGAAAGATTAGATGAATGAATGGCTGTGCAAAAACACGCAGGTTGCCAACCGGGCGCAAAAATCTCGGCTTGTTGAGGTGATGTTTCCACGGCAACACTTAGGGACCGAGAGATTTGTCGCTTTATTTCGTAACCGTCACCTCCGGGAGTGAGGAGATTTAGGGCGAATGTGTTGGGCCAAACTCTTTAAACCGATATGACCTTGCTGCGAATGACCTCCGTTTTTTTTTTATGCAGCAACGACTTAATTACATTTAAAGTTGCGACATTCGGCACTTAACGTCATTTCACGCGCACGTATGGCCTGTAAGCAGTAAATATGCAAGGCATCACATCTGATCAGTTTTTTGTCGTCATCTTCTATTGTAAATCCTGCAATGAATTATCAGTGTGGGACACGATTACAAAAAACAAATCACTTAAATCCAATACTACCGCAAAAACGTATCCTATGCGTGTGCTGAAACTATCACGGCCGCTATGTGGATCACAACACAACCCTTCTTTTCAAGCTTCTTGATATGATATCAGCAGACACTATATGCCCCTTGAAAGGTTTTATTTCATTCGTAAAGATAAGCTTATGACACAAGGATTTATTGACCCCTTTAGTTATTAACTTATGAGGAACAAAAGTTTTGATACTACTCTGTCCAGACATTAACGATGCAGGATAAAGCTTAGATTACAAGGTCTTAAAAGATGTATCTAGAAAAAAATACATTCAAAGCAATGCTTTCGGCCGACTCATCGTTGTCTAGTGATTAATGTTTGTTTGTATTCGCCACATTAAAGTGTCTACATGTTATGTGGAGATATATGTAACCATATGTGTCTATTTATTTCAGAGATATATGCAAACTTATCACTTGGGCATGACTTCGTAACTTATATCAAGATGATACTACTTGGAGGTTTGTGAGTATAAAGCCTTTATTCTCAATACCAATATTTCTGAACTTTACTATTGAAAATCCCATGGATTTTTCTTCTCGCTGTTAATTTATGTGCACTGTAGAACATTGCTGATGCCTCCGTCTTGTTTTTCTTTTGCGGGTTTGTGTGGCTCTAGCTCAATTACACTGCAAATTTGTAAATTAATTTAGGTTATAACTTATTAAATGCAGTATTCTTTGTGTGATTGTGGCCTTTAAAGGCACTGCGGTTAAAACTGCGCTTGGGGTGACTCAGGCCGCTGTCAGCCCTCTATGACTTCAGTCCCAACCTACACTCGCCTTGACGATAAATAGTTGTAATTAATTCATTAATTCAATTTTGTAATAAATAATTCGCTCGATTTTTCATTCATTCACTCATTCATTCACATTTAATCATTCATTTTTTCATTCACTCACTCACCCACTCACTCACTCACTCACACACTCATTCATTCATTCATTCAGACATTCACTCTCTCAGTAAATCATTCATTCATTCATTCATTCATTCATTCATTCATTCCTTCATTCATTCAAACATCTGGCGTATGAGCGGGTGAGGTAAAACAAAACGCAGGTTTTGTGCTCTGCACTTTCAACGTAATTGTTCAAGCTAATATATATATATATATATATATATATATATATATATATATATATATATATATATATATATATATATATATATATATATATATATATATATATATATATATATATATATATATATAGTCTTTTTCTTATGCTACCTAAGTAACAGAGGTGTCCCCACACAGTTTTTTTGGTGCACGTGGCCCTTTGCTTCGACAAAAAAGAAGCAATTCCTGCTTAGTGCCACGACAGATTGGCAACATCCACCTGCCCAAATTGAAAAACCCGCTGGAACACCACAGCGGAAAGGTAGGAGGATGAGCTCGATATTAATGGACAGACAGCTCAAGGCGCATAATGAGAATACTTTCCAACTTTCCTAAGCAGCGCTGCTTTCATCGTTTTCTGAGTTAGTATTCGTGCCTTTCCGCTGCTTTCATCAATATGACTGTTATCTAACTCGCCCAGCGGGGCCCTTTAAAAAAGCTTATTTCCAGTACAGTGGGCACTGTCCGTCGTTCAACTTCACAGCGCTGGGTTCGTCTCCCTAGTGTCGCGCCTGTATTCTTCAGTAACTCCGGTTCAACGGTCGTTGAGGCTGCATAACCATAACAGTCGAAACCAATCAGCCTTCCAAGCTGGCAATGCGCGGAGGGGTGAAAATCCGCGCAGTACGGCTATACAGTTCGTGACTACAGCACTGCTGTTCCGCGCGTTTGTTGTGTAAGCCCATTCAAGCTCCCTCCGTGCAGTGGCCACGTTGGAACTCGTGCGCAGCGGCAATGTCAGTGCCCGAAGTGCAGGCCTTGGTCGACGTATTAAGCGCCCGCACGCAGGAGGGGCCCGCCCTTGAGACAGTGAATGGACGCCCGACCTTCGCCGCAAGCCCACGATTTACTCCAGCGCAGGGCGCCTTGAGGATGGCCGAAGGCCGACGCCAGTCAAGGGAAGACGCGTCCAACCTTGACGGAAGCAGCCATGTTATGCAAGAAACATTTACAAGGATTGATCGGGTCGAAGATGTCAATGGCAAGTCGTCGTTGTCCTCGCTACACTGACTTGTCCCTCGTGCGCTGGACTGTCTCAGCTTTACTCCGATATGTATATGGCCTATGAAAATGCGCTATTCGACGGCAGTTTTAATCAGGAAAAGGTTATGTTTCCGACCTTGTTCTGATATGACAGTGCCTTTAAAGCTTCTCTTGAGCGAGGTTTCTTCAAAGCTTGCCAATTAACGCGCGCACACACGCACACTGACGAAAGCAGAAACAAACAGAATCATAGCGACTGGTATTTAAAAAAAGTGTTCTTGGGCACTTCATTATTAAACAACCATTTATTTAATGAAATGTCCTTTATTAATAGAGATCTCGACACTCTAAGGCAATTACGTGGTTCAGCTTCATTACAATGCATTCGGTTGACAAGTCCAAGCGGCTAACAAAACAAATGCGGCAATTTTAGTGAAAAACGCGATCTGGGCTGTGCACTGCACAATGCGGTAGCAGAACATCATGCTGGCTTTGCGCGACGCCACGGCACGCAGAAAACGTTTGAGTCAAATTTTATAACTGACATGAATCACGCGCCGAAATGTGATAGTTGGCCGCAAGGATTCGTCAATCGAAGGCACTGTGGCGAAGCTCAGGAACAGGATTCCCTTACAGTGCAGGCCGTGCAATTATTAATATACCTTTCATTTAAGAAATCCCTAGTGCCTTGGGCCTCTAAGACAAACGTATACATTGAGGGGCCTAATGTGTAGATGAGCGCCTGCGAAACTGCTGACGCATTATCTTACAAATCACATTCCGGGGTTTTTTTTTTCTGCAGCAGTGTGCGGAGCTGCTGTTTCGAAAAGTTGCGACGTGCCGTCAATGAATCAGTGGGCGGTACGCCGTCTATCGTCTTGCTCGACGCCGCTTGCTTATACTGC